>NC_044032.1:537245100-537571601 GCF_901765095.1 Microcaecilia unicolor
AAATTTGTGCTTTATCCTGTTTGTCCCCTTCCCTTCTGAACAGAGTTGCCCTCCCCCACCCCCCCACCTGTAGGTGTCCCCTTTAAGGTCTATCTATAATCCCTGGTGGCCTACTAGGGTGTACTCAGGACAGAAGTGATCCCCAGTTGCTCCTGCCCAGGCTGGCTCTGTTCTCAAAATGGCTGCCATGACTTCTAGTAGCAATCTCGCAGACTGCTGCAAGAGGTCACAGCAGCCATTTTGAGAGTAGAGCTGACATGAACAAAAGCAACTGGAATCACTCCTGTCTTGAATATACCACTGGACCAGGGCTGGTCTTAGGCAGAGGCGCCGCATAGGGCCCCGCGCCTAAAGGGGCCCTGCGCGGCGCGCCTCAACTCTGCCTCGCCTCGCACCTCCGACCTCCGTCGCTGGACTGCCGCTGCTCGCCTCACGACCGCATCTGGATCCCGGCATCCGCATAATCATCATTCATCGCCGTCAGCTCCAGAGACTGAGTCCCCGCCTCCCGACCCCCGACTAACTGCACTGCAGCGAATCCGATGCTAGTAGCGAGCCAGGCCCAGCCCAGGCAGCGACGGCCCCCCCCGACAGTGACGACGACTAGGACAGACAGATGGCACCTCAGGCTCCAACTTCCCGCACAATGTCCCGCCTTCTGAAGTTCTGATGACGTATTTCCTGTTTCCGGACCACGAGGGTGGGAGTCACTGAGCGGGAAAAGCTGCAGGTGGTGAGGTGAGCCATCATCGCTGTCCTGACGCCGCCCGTCTCTACGTGCTGTGTGAAGAAGAACTTGGCTGCTGCCTGCCTGCCTTTGACTGCTGCTGCTGCCGGAGTGTGTGAAGAAAGCTGCTGCCTCTGACTGCTGCTGCTGCCGGAGTGTGTGAAGAAGGCTGCTGCCTCTCTGACTGCTGCTGCGCCTGGAGTGCTGGTAGGCGACTTGAGATTGATTTTTGTGATGATGGGATTGGGATATTAGAAAGAAGAGGGCAAGAGGCAGGCAGTAAAGGGAGAGTGGAGATGGCTGGGGCTTGAGGAGAAAAGACCTGATGTAATCATGGACCTTTGGGTTGGCAGTCAGGTGATTGGTAAAGAGGTAAAAGGGAATTGTGAAGGGGTGGGGGAGAAAATGTGATGGCGGGAGAGAAAAAGGAACCAAGGATTGAGGGTGAGGGTGAGGGGAAATGGAATGGGCACTAGGAATTGACAGGGAGAGGAGAAACCTGAGGGTGAGCAGATCAGCAGGGACTCAGGGACTACAGGCCTGAGGAGGAGAATGGAAGGGAGAAAAAGTGGCCTTAGCTGGGGATGGCAGAACAGCGATTGGAGGGAGAAAGGGAGACCAGAGGAGAGAAGAGTGAGTGAGATTCGGAGATTGGCAGTGGGCTGAACAGGATTTGGACTGGGGACTGGAGGGAGAAAATGTTGTCTTGAAGGAGTGGAGAGTTGTGCAGGCACTGGCAGTGTGAATGGGAGAGAAGGGCTCTCTCTCCGGGCATAGCCGGCCCTGAAATTTGGGGGAGGCATGCCTCTCTCTCCCTCCCTTGTGCGGGCACGCTAGGCATACCTTTGCCGAGCCCTACCAGCCAATAAATGGACTGCCACCGTTCTCTGCTGCTTGTTTCTGGCTCTGAGCAGCATGATGGAACCTTCTTGCGCTTGCATGAAAAGTCCCAGCCTGATGCTCAGAGTCAGAAACAAGGAGCAGGAGCAGCAGCAGTCTATTTACTTGGCTGGTGGGGCCAGCGTCACTGCCAGCAAAGAAAAAGAGAATTCAGGAAGGGGCCCAAGCCTACATTTTGGGAGTCAGTTTTAGAATAGCCATGGGGAGGTCTACTTTAACAACCGGCTCCCAAAATTCTTAAAAACTTAACAAATGGCTCTCGTGAGCCCGTGAAAGCCCGCTCCAGCACACCACTGCTTCCACACATCTAATTAGCAATCTTTAAACATTTGGAGAAGTCCAGACATTTAAATGCCATTTCAAAGAAGTAAAATTTGCAGATGTATTTATTTATTAGGATTTATTTACCACCTTTTTGAAAGAATTCACTCAAGGCAGTGTACAGTAAGAATAAATCAAACATAATAAGTAAAAATATTCAAATAGCAATACAATGTATGGCATAGTATAGTACTTACAATGTCAACACAATAAAGCATTTTAATTGACAATGTAGGGTATAAGCAAAGATGGAACATATAGAGCCCTGTTTACTAAGTCGTGCAACTGAACTGAGCGTGCGAGGGAGTGCCAATGTCGGTGGCTGAAGTGCGCCACCAACTTGAGCACTGCTCTGGAAGCACAGGCAGGACTCGTGCAAGAGACCTCTTCAGCTGGCGGGGCTTGGCATCCCCACCAGCAAAGGTATGGTTTAATGTGGCTGTCGCTACAGTGGTGGAGGTGGGGGGAAGGGGAGGGGAGAATTCCTGGCCCCTCAGTTCACCTTTGCTCCACCCCAAAATACTTCTGACTATCCCCTGCAACACACTCATACCAAGATGCGGACAGCAGTCCAGTAGCGAGATGGGGACTATCCAGTGTTTTGTAGTGAGTACCTATGTATGATTAACTCCCACTTACTGGAAGCAGCTTCTAGCTATCAGCTATCATTGTGTGAAATATGTACAATAATTTATGCATTTCTTTGCAGGGTTTTGCATTGATCAAATACTTGGCATTGTGGAAACAACCAATGATGATGAAGATCCAAGAGCCCAGCATGTCCACCTCATTTGTCTTTATTCTTCTATATACATCCATGCTTGTATTATGTAATATCAGACAGCTACAGGCAATCAATGACTTTATTGTTAAATATTCAAATACATTTCTTGATAGTGTTCCAAAAATTCTGCCACCAAAAACAACAATCTTGGATTTATCAGAAAACAATATCGCTCTGCTTCATACCTCCGATTTTACTTATTTGACTAACCTGAAGCTTTTAAATTTGTCCTACAATCACATCAGAGAATTTGATGCTATTGTTTTCAGATTCAATGCAGAATTAGAGCACTTAGATTTATCCCACAACAACCTCAGGAACATTACCTGCGGCTCTCTGCAGGTAATTAAAGGTCTTCGACATTTAGACCTTTCCTCTAATAAATTTGAGAATATATTGCACTGTAAAGAATTCAGCTACTTTCTCCATCTGCAATATCTGGGACTCAGTGCTACAAGGATACAAAGGTCTTCTCTGAAAGAAATTGCACAATTGGGAACATTACACGTCATCTTCTTGGGTTTACAAAATCTCTCCTCTTATGAACCAGGCAGTCTACAAGTCTTAAATACAAACAAACTCCACATTGTACTCCCAGTCTATCTCGAAGACCCTTTCATTTTGTATGATGCTATGAACACTTCAAGAACATTAGAACTTTCCCAAGTCACATGTGAGAAGGCTTGTGATAATGTAATTGAACCTTTATCAACAATCAGCAAAACTTCAAAGGTATCAACTCTGATCATTAGTAACATTACAGTATCATGGGAGTACCTCAATCAAATGATTAAAGCTGTGTTGTATTCATCAGTTGAATATTTAATATTTACCAATTGACACAAGTAGGTCAGTATTCATATTTATACCATTCAACTCTTCTAACACCTCTTTAAAAGCACTTTCAATGCAACATTCAATTTCTAAGGTATTTTATCACACAGGCAGCCCTCACCCTTTACAGACATTCTCAGATCTGATGATTGAGAACCTTACATTTGTGGATACTGGTATGATACATTTTATGTGCCCTTCTAAACCCAGTATGTTCCACATCTTGAAACTTACAAGAAATAAATTGACAGATAAGCTTTTTCAAAACTGCAACACTTTACCTCATTTGGAAACACTTATCTTAAGAAGTAATAGACTTGAAATGCTGTCTTTGGTGAGTAGTATGACTAGCAGTATGAAATCTCTGCAGTATCTGGATGTCAGTAATAATAAATTGCAGTATGAGAATGGGGAAGACTGCCACTGGTCAGAAACACTGCTCAAACTGAACCTGTCAGCAAACCAGCTGACCAGCGCTGCCTTTGGTTGCTTACCAATCAATGTAAAAATATGGATCTCCACAATAACCAAATCTCTAATATTCACAAAGGCATTATGGCACTGAAATCTTTGGAAGACTAAACCTTGCATCCAACTGGCTAGCTGATCTTCCGGACTGTAGTCATTTTAATAGCCTCGCAGTCCTAAATATAGGAATGAATTTTCTGCACTCTCTCTCTTTTCATTCTCTCCAAAGCTGTCAGAATGTCAGAGCAATCAATGCTGGAAACAATCCATTTCAGTGTGATTGTGAATTAAGAGATTTATTAACTGGAGGACGCAAACAGCTGGAGATATACTAGGATGGCCAGAATCTTATAAGTGTCAATATCCAGAACATCTTAAAGGAACCCTGCTAAAGGATGTCCATCTCTCTGAAGTATCCTGTAATACAGCAGCCTTGCTTGGTATAGTTCTGGGCACCATGGCAGCCCTCATACTTTGCATATTGTTTCTGTGTCTTTATTTTGATTTGCCTTGGTATGTTAAGATGACATGGAATTGGACACAGACAAAGCACAGAAATAGGAACACAAATCCAAAAGATCTTCCCCAGAATTTGACCTATCATGCTTTTATCTCCTATAGCCAGCATGATGCATCTTGGGTAAAAGATTACCTGATACCCAACTTAGAAAAAGGATGGGTCTATACAGATCTGTCAGCATGAGAGGAACTTTGTTCCAGGAAGAAGCATCATTGAAAATATCATTAACTGCATTGAGAAAAGCTACAAATCCATCTTTGTTTTGTCTCCCAATTTCATCCAGAGTGGTGGTGCCATTATGAACTTTATTTGCCCATCACAGACTATTCACTGAAAACTCTGATAGCTTGATCCTCATTTTACTAGAACCCATCCCACAGTACCTCATTCCTTCTAAATATTATAAGCTGAAAGCTCTTATGGCAAAAGAACGTACTTAGAGTGGCCAAAGGAGAAAAGTAAACATGGACTCTTCTGGGCCAACCTCAGACAATCTATTAATGTACAACTTCCTGAACATAAACAAGAAAATAAAAAGGTCTTTAACACCAACCAAGAAAAGGTCTATGAGCCTGACACTGTTAGCTTGAACTAAATAGTAAATACAACATGCCAGCAAACTGTATTGTAGCATAGTTAGAACATTAAAACACAATGATGATGATGTTAATACTATGGGCCTCATAAAGAAAGGATTTAGGCTCATAAGAACATATGAAATGCCTAAAGTGTTCATGTCCCTCTTTGGATATGTAGTGACGCTATTACAGGGAGATTCTCAAGGTCCCAATAGAGAAGATTCCACCTATCACAAGGGCATTTTACTTGGATAAACATAAAGATGAACAGAGATTGGAAATGGTGTCTGAGGACAGTTTGATTGTTACAGCTTTGTTAGAAGATTCTCACTTGGGACCACATGCTCATGGGACACTTTTGGTTACTTACGTTTTAGAACTGGATAAATTTGGACTCAGAATCTTTTCTTTAAATTTACAACAGTTTCTTTTTTTGGGATCATTGATTTCTATTTTCCTGATATTTCTAGAACATTGCAGGAAAGGTGTAGAGCCTTGCTGTGAAAGATAGTGCTGGGCAGACTTATACGGTCTGTGCCAGAGCCGGTGGTTGGGAGGCAGGGATAGTGCTGGGCAGACTTATACGGTCTGTGCTGAAAATGACAGATACAAATCAAGGTAAGGTATACACAAAAAGTAGCACATATGAGTTTATCTTGTTGGGCAGACTGGATGGACCGTGCAGGTCTTTTTCTGCTGTCATCTACTATGTTATTATCTAAAGGAACAACGTTTTTATTTCCCATGTCTCTGTGTGATTAAGTATCAAAATCATAAATATCTTTTTATGATTCCATTAAGTTGAAACAGTTTTTGGAAAACAGAATGGCTCAGATCTCTTTACCTATATGTCCTGTTTCTACTTCAGGTTCTTAGGTCACTGTGATTACAAGTTCTTGAACCCTCAGCCTAAAGGAATGCTTTAGGAATATTTCCAGTTGACTGTTTCAGGCATAATTTTTGATTTAATATGTGAGGTTTTGCTATAGTTTTGGTTTGTTTGTTTTTTTGCCTTTTTTTTCTTATTGGCTTTTTTTCCCCTCTTTTTTTTTTTACCTTCTTAACTTTTTATTGTCTGTAATTATATTTCTTGATGCGTATATTGTTTTTCTTGTTTAGACTGTTATGACAGTTTTACTTAAAGCAAGTTTATCTTATCTATGTACTTTAAAATTATGTTTAAAGAAAAAAAGAAAATATTATTTGACTGTCTAATATTTCTGAGACAGTGGGCTCACCCATTGCCCTTTTCCTTTCAAGATCTATGAAACTGGAAGTTATATGCATGCATGACCCTCCTAATGGAGGAGAAGATCAAGTGATTTACAGCATGGGTCTCCTTAAGAGCTAGAACAGCTCACATGATCAGCATCAATGGGAAACAAATTAGTAACGCTTTTTTAAAATACCAAAATTCATACAGGCCAGTTTCTTCATGTGCATCTTCTCTCCACCACTTCAGCTGCTGTTTTTTTTTTAACCCACTTACCTTCAATGATGTCCAGGGACAGCCCTATCTGTAGGAGATAAAGAAAGCCCCCTGCCACAATGTAACCTGTGTTTCACAGAACTTAATTTGACCAAGCTTATGATGCTGGCTTGTGATGTCACATGGAAACTCTGTGATAAAATGCTTTTACCCTACCTCGCATTAAATAAGGGTAATGGCTGTGACCCTGATGAAACTGTCTATCCAGTGACCCAGTCTGTAAGAATGCATACAGTATTGGATAAGGACTATTGTTTATGTAGCCCCAGGCCCCTTTGAGCCCTAGGTTTTGGGGATATCTAGAGATGACCTGAGAAACATTTCTGTGGCTGGGTTTAGCCTCAACAAAAGGGCACTAGTCAATCACCTGATATGGTGCTATCAAGAAGTGACAAACATTACTGTTAACAAACCACATAAATGTGCACATGCAAAGGTAGAGGGGATTATCACTCATCATTAATTTTCAACAAGAATAAGAAGGAGAAGTCGAGAAGGTCAGAAGATCAAAGGTGAGGGAACCACCTTATCCTCACCTTGAGGCATCACCTCCTGCATTGCCACCACCTGCTGTTCCATCTGAAGTACCTGTATAAATATGCTCCGATTGTAACCACAGAAAGGCAGTATATCGAATCCCATTCCCCGACCCTTATATGTTATCATGAGGAAGAAAACTCTACCAACAAATAAAGGTTGTATATTTTAAGTTCTATGATCACAATTACAGCTGGATTGTCAGGTGGCTTTTGCCAATACGGAGTGTGTGTTTTGATTCCTGTTCATTTTACTATTCTAGGTATCTATATCTGAAATAGTGTTATGAATTTTTAGAACTGTCCTAGAAATCTGTTTTCAATTTATCTGTGCTGCTTTGCTGAATTTTTGTTGTTAGAGCTTACAATTATATATGTACATAAACCATATAATCAAGAAAAGAGTTACACTAAGGAAATATACAACAAAATTAAAAAAAAAAACAAAACAAGTGCACAAACCATAAAGTCCACAGCAAGGAGGAGAGGCTGATTCTTCTAAAAAGGACAAAAAAAAAACTTTAAGATATTAAAGAGTAATTAAAATCTACACCTATAAGCCAAAATACTATACATGACCCCTAAGAACCCTATTAACTAAGATTTACCGTTCCATAACAAACTTCTCCCAGTTGTGTTGGATGAAAAAAAATATATACTGCTTCCCCATTATAGTGCACTAGTCACCCCTACATGGGAAATGTAGAAAAAAAGGTGCCTCTACGGTGATAACCTTGGATTTTCAAAGCCAAAAACTGCTCTCCATGTTGCCTCTAAGGTGGGACATCATGGGAAGTGAGATAGAGATGAGAATGAAAGAACAGAATAAAAAGATCTATTATGACTTCTAAGAAGAGGAAAAAGTATTTGCTGGCCCAGGTGAGAGCATTGATTCTAAGGGAGGATCTGGGGATTGCCTGGGCATAGCCTTACAAGAAAACTCTAAAGGAGGTGAAAAAATAGTTATATGTAAACTTATGAGAATGTATCATACTTGAATTGTAAATGTCACTATAGTGGCATGGTTTAAAAAAAAATGTTATTGTATACAGAGATATTGCGAGAATATGAAGTTGGTGGAGTGTGGGAAAAAATGTTTACTGCATACATTTTTTTTACTTGGCCGGGGCGAATGTACCATAAGGGGTTAAAAATAATCTTAACTGGGCTCCTCAAGAGGAAAAAATAAGGGTTCTATAGTGACATCACTATGGGACAACAGTTGAGCAAGCTGAGACCTGGTTGCCTTGGCAAACCGCTTGCGGTCAGTTGAGGGTTGAGCAGGAGAAGCAGTTGAAGCAGAAGAGGGAGAGGTGTGTGCTGCAGTGTGGCTGAGACTGACTGGCCTTGTAGGAGTGTTTAAGTCACTAATTGACAGTAGAGGAATTTGGGGTGAGCAAAAGGGGTTGTGGTGAGAGTGAGTTCCAGTTCTTTGAGGGTTTGGGGTTATTATTTTTGTTTAGATGAGAATTAGGAATATTAAGTTCTGCATGTCTGAGGGGTGACAGAATAAGCATAATGGGAGGGATTGAATGTAAATTGGTAGGGAATTAACTGTATAGACCTAAATTGGTCCAGGTGTATTTACAGGTTACACCAGAGCTGCTGTGTCTGTGCATTGGAACAGTAGTGGGGACTCTAATAGAATGTTATGGGAGCAGGAATGAAGAGGGTGAATGCTGCAGCAGAAAAAGTGTGAATGCGATTCAGACCTGCTTCTGTAAGAATAGGGTAATAAAGGAGATTACGGATCTATAGCAATGGTACTTAAAATGAAGTGCATTTTGATTAGCAAGTGGCCACAGTCATTGGGCTTGATATTATACATTCAGTTTTCGGTCTCCTCCAACCCTTTGCCTTACTGGTAAGAAGAACACTCGCAATCTGGAAAGTATTAGGTGGTATAAAAAGGTCAAATATGCAATAATTAGAAGAACCACTAGAGGTTTGGTACCCATCAAACATGATAGAACCTTTAGGGGTCTTTACATTGGTGTATGGGACGGAGAATTTTAGCCTTACCCTCTATTCCTGAAAATAAAGAAAAGTGTGAAGGGTCAAAGTGGTCTTACGTAGAGGGCTCCTATATATGAATAAGAGAGAATTAGAAAAGGAGACTTGGTTATGTAAGTGGTAACTAAATGAGACATAAAATGATGGGGTTCATAGGGGAGGGAAGATGGGGAGGGGGTGTTGGGAGGGGGTGGGGGGGCTGGGTGTGCCATAGGATGGGGGGTTGGGAGCTGGGATAGAGAATAGATGTTGGAGGAGAGTGGGGAAGGTGGAAAGAGAGTGTGGGCTATGTTTCCTGACACAGCTGGTTTTTCTTGGGTGGTTTAGGTATTCTTGTTCACGGTACTTATTATTGCCACCTGTTCTCCCCACCTTGTTACCTTTTCTACTCAGGGCGAAGGGCTGGGTGCCCTGAGATTCCCAAAGCTCTGTCTATAAAATCCTGTCAGCTTTAAAGAGATATAGGGTGGACATTGAATCCTTCATGAGAATCATCTTACTGACCTGGAGGCATCATAAACCCCAGCGTCAGTGGGTGGCCAATGTGTATTATTCTTATTTATCTATTTATTTATTTATTTAAAAATTTATAGACCACCTATAAACTAGGTGGTTTCCAAATATGAACATGCATAATTAAAAATACCATCAAAATAACAAAGAAATTACAAACTTAACATACGAACTAAAAAATATTGACCTCTGCAATTACATCACATGACTACTATAGCTGCTTCATAAATATGCTGTCACAAATAACAAGTCTTTAGGGATTTCTTAAACTGCATCAAGCTGCCACAAAGGCGAAGTTGGTCAGGAAGTGCATTCCATAGTGAGCTTGCTGCTGACACAAAAGCCGTAGCCTTCTGGAGGGAGGCATAGAAGAGGGCTGTTTTACTTACAAAGCTTTGCACTATACTTCTACGCTTATTTTTCAGGATATTCAAGGTCGCTATCTCTTCCTGAAGCTTTGAATACAAGGTCGTGAATTTTATTTGCTAGTAGTATATACTCTACCCTATCAGGCTTATTTTCGAAAGAGAAGGGCGCCCATCTTTCGATACAAATCGGGAGATGGACGTCCTCCCAGGGTTGCCCAAATCGGCATAACCGAAAAGCCGATTTTGGGCATCCTCAACTGCTTTCATCGCAGGAATGACCAAAGTTCACGGGGGTGTGTCCGGAAGCATAGTGAAGGCGGGACTGGGGAGCGCTTAACACAGGGCGTCCTCGGCCGTCTAATGGAAAAAAGAAGGGCGTCCCTGACGAACCACTGGCCGACTTTACTTGGTCTTTTTTTTTATGAACGAACCACAGAAATGTGCACTACAAACCAGATGACCACCGGAGGGATCGGGGATGACCTCCCCCTACTTCCCCAGTGGTTACTAACCTCCTCCCACCCTAAACAAAATGTTTAAAATTTTTTTTCCAGCTTCTATGCCAACCTCAAATATCATACCCAGCTCCATGACAGCAGTATGCAGGTCCCTGGAGCAGTTTTAGTGGGTACTGTGTGACACTTCAGGCAGGGCGGACCCAGGCCCCATTCCCTCCCCTACACTGTTTATACTTGTGGTGGTAAATGTGAGCCCTCCAAAACCCACCACAAACCCACTGTACCCACATCTAGGGGCCCCCCCTTCATCCCTAAGGGCTATGGTAGTGGTGTACAGTTGTGGGGAGTGGGTTTTTTGGGGGGGGTGGGGGGGCCTCAGCACACAAGGTAAGGGGAGCTAGGCACCTGGGAGCTTTTTCTGAAGTCCACTGCAGTGCCCTCTAGGGTGCCGGTTAGTGTCCTGGCAGGTGAGGGGGACCAGGGCACTACAAATGCTGGCGCTCCCACGACCAAATGGCTTGGATTTGGTTGTTCTGGAGAGGGCGTCCTCGGTTTTCCATTATCACCAAAAAATGGGGGACAACCATCTCTAAGGTCGACCCTAAATGTTGAGATTTTGGGCGTCCCGACCGTATTATCAAAACAAAGATGGCGCCCATCTTGTTTCGATAATACGGGTTTCCACGCCCCTTCGCGGGGCGTCCTGCGAGGGCCCCCCTCAGGAAAACTGGACGCCCCGTTCAATTATGCCCCTCCACATGACCCAGCATCTACCTGACCCTCTAATGACGTTTTCCTGCCTTATAAGTCTTTTGATATAATAGTGGCAGGTTTGGATTGTTCCCATTGACATAGGGGAAGGGTTCGAAGCTCTATGGCCTGGACCATGCTCTCTAATTTTACTACTGGACTTGTAGCATGATATGATGAATTTTCAGAGTTGATTTTGCTGGAGATAGATAGATAGATAGATAGATAGATAGATAGATAGATAGATAGATAGATAGTAGATAAAAGCCTTAAAACCTTTCTCTCCCAAAAGACTGCTTCTTAACAATCCAATAATGCTACCTCCTAATATCATCCATTATCCTTTCCTAATGTTTTAGTCTTATGCATATAATCCAATGGTCTCTGTTTCTCAAACCTCACCACTAAAACTATTTGCTTTGTCTCACCTAGAATGTAAACTGCACTGAGGAATATCCGGAAAGGGGATATCAGCAGTATACAAGAATTGATTTGAATTTGAATATATAAAAGGGTTTTGCAAAAACTTTGAATATAACTTGCTCAGAATCAGAAAGGAGATCTGGCCTCCATCCTCCTCCTTCAGACCATGAAAGCCTGGAACAAAGAATTGTAAATGGTCAACCAGTGTGTAAACAAAAGCAGGCTGGGTGGATACAGGAGAATAAATCACCACCATTCTCCAAGAACAGGATCGGTATATTGATAGCAATCAAAGAGGCTGGATATAACAAAAGAAAGACCATCTATTCTGAACTCGCAATGTCCTTTTAATCTTGTCAAGTACATTCTGGCGTGTGTACACAGCACATGGTCATCCAGGAAGCATGTGACCAGCTAAACCAAGATTTCCAGGCCTCCATCTCCAAAACCAGATAGAACCAGTTTTCAACTATCCCTGAGTTTTGATTGGGTTAATACACCCACCATGATCATCTCTTAGGCCCAACAAGAATTATAAATGATTGGACTCTCACTAATTTAAAGAAAGTTGCACATGAGGTCAGAGAGATGGTTAACATATAGATAGGAAAGAGAGTAAGAGAAGTTAGAAGGTATAAGGTAACTAATATAAAGAAAGGTTAAATATTATCTCAGCTAGAGTAGGAGTGGATAAAACATGTCCTGCAGCAGTATGTGCAGCCCATGCCACTCCTTGTGTGTGAGACTAACAGTTAGTTACTTCTTCCATTAAAAGCCTGGTTTGAAGAACCAAGCTTTCACCTGTTTCCTGAACTAGAGATAGTCTTTGTGTTAAGCGCAGTCTTTCAGGCAAGTGTATTCCAGAGTGTGGGGGCTACTCCAGAGAAGGCTCGCTTGCAGGTATCACATTGTTCAATGTCTTTTGGAGAGGGTGTGGTTAGTGGTAGTACTTGAGAGGATCTTAGTGTCCTTGGAGGTTGTGTAGAGGATCATCCTGTTCTTCAGGTACTCAGGGGCATTTCCTTTAAGGGCCTTGATACACTGGATCCAAACGTTAGGGCAGAAGGGGCCTATATAGATGTGCAGTGGCCAGCATATCAGGATTGTTTTCCCCTGAAGCAGCTACAAAGCGAAACTGAGATTCCCTGTCGTGGTGTTGTTGGACAAGATGAGCACTTTTTGATTTTTTGGTGACATTTCTAGATAAGTAATGAACTACAGTGAATATGATATGTTACTATACTCAAATATACAAGCTGTACCAGGCCATACTGCTTGTCCTTTTGTTTGCTTTCTGTTGCCGCTAATGCAGTTGTTTTCATTCTGTTTTGATTTTCTGTAAATGAAGTGGAGTTTTCTTTAGACCTATGATGTTGTATATTACTGAAAACTCGCTTCGAAGTTACATCAGAGGGCGGGACTTGAGGGAAGGCCGGCCAACGACGAAGCGAGTTTTCTTCTCTCAGACGCGAGGCACCGGCACCGCCGCTTGGAGGTTTTTTTTTTTAAAATGCTGGTCGGATCAGGTGAGGTGTGGGCGACAGAAGAGGGTCATTTGGCAGGTCAGGGAGGGGGGGGGTTCAGACGGTGAGATGTCTCAGGTGGCTGAGGGAGGGGGAGCAGAAGGGAATGAGGAGACTCGCGTGGCGGGACATGGGTGGAGCCTGGAGGGCAGACGAGCGTGGTCGGCAAGGCAGAGGCTTGCTTTCAGCTTTGCTTTAACTGCATATACTGCTTTTAGCCTGATTTAAAAGTTTATACCCTGCATTGCTTGCTTAAATAGAAGGCTCTATTTAAATGCTTTCAGCTCGATCTAAAAGTTTATACCTCTGCACTGCTTGCTTTAAATAGAAGGCTTTAATTAATTTAATTGCTTTTAGCTCGATTTAAAAGTTTATACTCTGCATTACTTGTTTTAAATATAGGCTTTAAAGTGCATGAACCGCTTTCAATTTGGATTTAAAAGTTTTATACATGCTCTACTCACTTGAATGCTAACCAGCTGAATGTATGGGCACCAGTGCCTAAACACAGATATGAATATCAGTAAAACACTCCTAACCATTCATTGTCTCACCCTACTCTTACACGCAAACACAACCACAACCCAGATAACAACAACCCATAACTCCACAAATCACACAGCATTCACATACACACAATGCCCACCCTAAAGAACATCATATACATACCTACCCACATACACCAACCTTACGCGCAACCTACCAAACAAGTCACCAAACCAAGACACAACAACCAACCAAAAGGAAAAAATCCTCCGAACATGACCACCACCACAAAAAAGGAAAACAACAACAACAACAAAGTCAAACCACCGAAGAAAACAGACATCTAATACAAATAAAACACATCGAACCCCCCCCCCACAGACCCATATCGCTCAAGTCCAACTAGGATACATCAATGCAAGATCGCAGTAATCAAACTCCTTAGATATTACTAGACTGGATCACCACAGATAATTTAGACCTTCTATTTATTACAGAAACCTGGTTCCATAACCCCCCACGACCCCCGCATCTTAGAAACATGCCCACCAGAATACAAAATCACCAACTGGACAAGAAGTGGAAAAAGAGGAGGCGGAATAGCCATAATTTACAAAACCCGAATTCACCAATCACAACACGGGTGAATCTACACTCACCACAACTGGAAATTGCATCGACAAGAATTAATCACCCAAACCTAATAGGACACCTTAAACGCAATCCTATTTCTACAAGACCACCAGGAAAATGGCAAGACTCCCAACACACAACTTATGGACTTCATTCTCGAACACGTGTGTATCTGCCACAAACATCATTATAATAGGAGACATCAACCTACACCTTGAAGACGAACCTCAACAGGCACACAAGAATGCAAAGAATTCTTAAAACTCTGGGATTTGCACGCACCCAACACGCAACCAACACACGAGAAAGGACACACACTAGAAATCATAACACACAAATTTGACCCGGATTCAAGCTATCATACTCACTGACACAAGAGGACAACCTACATTATGGTCAGACCACCACAAAGCAAATGTCTCTCTTCATGGCAAAAAAACACACACAAACACAATCAATAAACATGATGCGAAACAACATACACCACGAGAGGAAAAATAGACCCCACAACATTCTGGCAACAGATATACCAGAATGAATGGTCAACCAATGCTAACACCATCCAATTCCTCCAAGAATGGGATGATTCATGTACAAAAACATTAGACAAAATCGCCCCAATCCAAACCAGAACATCACACAGAAAAAAATCCAACCCATGGTTCACCAAAGAGCTGAAAAAGCTTAAAACACAAGTCAGGAAACTAGAACGCGCATGGAACAAAAAACGAGATGAACAAACACTAAATGCCTGGAAACTACTTCGGAAGAAATACAAATATACCATAAAACAGACTAAAGACTACACTACAAGACAATAATAGGACCAAACTACAAGACACACATAAACTGTTCTACCTTGTGAACAAACTGTTAGACACCACACCAGTTACAAACAACAGCAAAGATATACCAGACGTTGACAACCTTGCGAAATACTTCAAGGAGAAAATTATACAATTACGACTCAAAATACCTGCCAGCCCTATTGAATACGCAACACTCCTAGATTATCTAGACCCAGAAGACGGAATATACCCAGCAGACAGAACCTGGACCGAATTCGAACTACTATCAGAAGACCTCATCTCTGAAACACTTAAAAGATATGCCAAAGTCCACTGCAAACTTGGCATATGCCCAAATAACCTCATGAAATCAGCTCCTCAACAATTCATAATAGACCTAACGAACCACGTAAACTTCATGCTACAAAACGGACTTTTCCCAAAAGAAAAAGGAAAAATTCTACTCACCCCAATACCCAAAGACACAAAGAAAAGCGCAAGGGAAATAACCAATTACAGACCAGTAGCATCCATACCACTAATAACCAAAATAACCGAAGGAATGGTAACTAAACAGCTCACAAACTATCTAGACAAATACTCAATACTGCACGATGCCCAATCAGGATTCCGATCGAACCACAGTACAGAAACAGTATTAATTACCTCATGACTAAATTTAAACAAATGATTGCAACCGGCAACAATATACTCCTCCTACAATTCGACATGTCAAGTGCCCTTCGACATGGTTGACCATGGAATCCTATTACACATACTTGAATATTTTGGCATTGGAGGAAATGTCCTAAAACTGGTTCAAGGGGTTCCTAACCCAGCGTTCATACCAAGTCACATCAAATTCAGCCACGTCTGCCGCATGGACACCTGAATGTGGAGTACCACAAGGATCACCTCTCTCACCAACCATCTTCAACCTAATGATGATCCCCTTGGGCAAAACACCTATCAAACCATAACCTCAACCCATATATATACGTCGATGACGTAACAATGTACATCCCTTTCAAAACAAGACATCAAAGAAATCTTCAACGACATCAACCAAAGTCTACACATCATGATACCTGGGCAGATGCATTTCGTCTGAAACTAAAGCAGAAAAAACTCAGTGCCTGATACTTACCTCCCAATACAAAACGAATGAATTTACCGCTATAAATACACCAAAACTAAACCTTCCAGTCTCAGAAACGTTAAAAATCCTTGGAGTTACTATCGACCGCCACCTAACACTCGAAACCCATGCAAACAACACAACCAAAAAGATGTTCTACTGCATGTGGAAACTGAAAAGAATAAGACCATTCTTCCCAAGATCCGTCTTTCGCAGCCTAGTGCAATCCCTCGTATTCAGCCATCTGGATTACTGCAACTCACTGTACGCAGGCTGCAAAGAGCAAATCCTGAGGAAACTTCAAACAGCCCAGAACACAGCAGCCAGACTCATCTTCGGAAAACCAAAATATGAAAGTGCAAAACCCTTACGAGAGAAGCTACACTGGCTCCCACTCAAGGAACGCATTACTTTTAAAGTATGCACATTAGTCCACAAAATTATTCATGGCAAAGCCCCAGCCTACATGTCTGATTTAATCGACTTACCACCCAGAAACGCTAAAAGATCATCCCGAACTTTCCTCAACCTCCACTTCCCTAACTGCAAGGGCCTGAAATACAAGGCGCTGCACGCGTCAACCTTTTCTTACATGAGCACGCAGTTCTGGAACACACTGCCACGCAACCTGAAAACTACCTACGAAACAAACCACCTTCTGCAAATATTGAAGACACATCTTTTTAATAAAATCTACGGAAAGAACCAAAACACATAAAGTCCACACTCACTGTTCAGTAATACATCAATACATCCACTTATGAATTCTCACCCCCGAAATCTTACCACACTCATACCTTTACTCACAGAAAAATGTATATCATATGTTGTTTTTGTTTTTTTTACTATTATATATTGCCCTTTAGCTTCCCGTTGTTTCCTTCCAATGTTTCACTGTTCTTTTCCATTGCTATATTCCTTAAAGATACTTTGATTTTGTCTCGTATAACTCTTCACAATGTAATCCATAACCGAATTGTAACAAATTGCACTTCCATCACTCATAATGTATTGTAAGCCACACTGAGCCCGCAAAAAGGTGGGAAAATGTGGGATACAAATGCAATAAATAAATAAAATAAATAAATATTGGGCCAAACCTCACAGGCCACCAGAAAAGGAAACATATCCAGAAAAGTGATATTTTTGTAAGTCCTCTCTGAACCCAATCATCATGCCAGGCAGCTGCAAACCATGATTCCTGGCAATAGATCTCGAATCCAATCCCTCCCGCTGCATCCGTATATAGTTCAACATCCATGTTAGATATCTCCTCCCCTTGAATGGGCAACCTCCCATTAGAAACTTGCAGAAAACCCAGCCACTTATGTCGCACACCAGTCGGCTCCCTAATAAAATGATGTGCTTCCACACACCAGCCAACTGTCAACAGCCTGGAAAAAGCCCTACCCATCGGGGTCACCCTGCAAGCAAACTACCAATTAATGATGAATGGTATGAAGGGTAGCCTTCTTGGCCTTCAGCACCAGAGTATTCAAATCCATAAGCTGATCTACTTTTCCTTGGACAACATTGTCACCATGGCAATGGAATCAATTTTGATAGCCAGAAATGTAAGCACTGAAGTCGGGCTCTCCGTCTTACCTTCTGCAAGTGGAACTGCAAATAACCGTGAAACATCCATGAAAGAATCCAAAAGGTTAACGCAGTCACTATGGTCAGGTGGGCCACAAGAAGGAAGTCATATAATAGTGGATCAAATTATCTTTTCCACTGCACTAGGCCGTAACCCAGTGCAGGAAGGTGCTAAACAACTCGAAATAAGCACAACCTATAGGTAAACACTTATCAAAATAACCCCACCCCCTCCCGGTTAAACTAACGAAAAGCAGCTCAGATGTATAGGCAAAAGGTGGAAGAATGATTCTTTGTCCAACTTTGCCATGAGAGCACCCCTGCTGAACCTGAGCACTTGGCACAGTTCACAATCAAAAGAAGTGTACCACACCATGCACAGTTCCTGTGGAATGCCATCATTAAACAAAGCTCCAGCTGAGTAAGAAAGTATTTTACTGGCTCTTTCTTAGGTGTTATCACCAAAGGGGACAACTTTAATGTCTGAAAAGGTCCCAAAATCTTTGGCTTTACCAAAAGAAAATCCTGCCAAACAAATCTTATTGACTTCTTTGACTGGATGACCAAAGAACTGGATGAAGGACATTCGCTAGATGTAATCTACTTGGATTTCAGCAAAGCCTTTGATACGGTCCCCCACAAGAGACTCATGAATAAGCTGAGGGGGCTGAACTTAGGACCAAAAGTGGTGAACTGGATAAGAAATTGATTGACCGACAGGTGGTAGAGGTTGGTGGTAAATGGAATCTGCTCAGAGGAAAGGAAGGTGAGCAGTGGAGTTCCTCAGGAGTCCGTGCTGGGACTAATTCTGTTTAATATATTTGTGAGAGATATTGCTGAAGGGTTGAAAGGAAAAGTTTGCCTTTTTGCGGATGACACAAAGATAGCTACTAGAGTGGATACACTGGAGGAAGTAGAAACAATGAGAAGGGATCTCCAAATGTTAGAAGAATGGTCGAGGGTCTGACAGTTGAAATTTTATACCAAGAAATGCAGAGTGATACCAGATAGGGGGGGAGAGATTAGTAAGCTCAACTCAGGAGAGAGACCTCGGGGTGTTGGTGCCAGAGGATCTGAAGGTTAAGAAACAATGTGACTAGGTGGCAGCCGTGGCCAGAAGGATGCTGGACTGCATAGAGAGGGGTAGAACCAGCAGAAGAAAGGATGTGTTGATGCCCCTCTACAAGTTGTTGGTGAGGCCCCACTTGGAATATTGTGTTCAGTTTTGGAGGCCGTATCTTGCTAAAGATGTAAAAAGACTAGAAGCGATGCAAAGAAAAGCTACAAAAATGGTATGGGATTTGCATTGCAAATCATATGAGAGACTTGCTGACCTGAACATGTATACCTTGGAGGAAAGGAGAAACAGGGGTGACATGATACAGACATTCAAGTATTTGAAAGGTATTAACCTTTTCCAAAAATGGGAAGGCAGAACTAGAGGACATGAGGTTGGGGGGGGGGGGGGGGGCAGACTCAGGACTAATGTCAGGAAGTATTTTTTCATGGAGAGGGTGCTGGGTACATAGAATGCCCTCCCGCGGGAGGTGGTGGAGATAAAAACGGTAATGGAATTCAAACATACGTGAGATAAACACAAAGGAATCCTGTTTAGAAGGAATGGATCCACAGAATCTTAGCAGAGATTGGGTGGCAACACCAGTAATTGGGAAGCAAAACTAATGCTGGGCAGACTTCTATGGTCTGTGCCCTGATCGTGACTGAATAGATATGGATGGGCCGGAGTGTAAATTTTAAGTGGCTTTGGCGTTAGCTTCAGAACTTTTAGTTCAAGAACAGTGCTGGGCAGACTTCTACGGTCTGTGCCCTGAGAATGGCAAGGACAAATCAAACTCGGGTATACATATAAAGTATCTCATATGATGCAAAATGAGTTTATCTTGTTGGGCAAACTGGATGGACCGTACAGGTCTTTATCAGCTGTTAGCTACTAATCTGCCCCATGATAATCTCCTCCTGCAGCTTCCTATGTACTATTTCCTTAAACGGAAGGCAAATTAACACAAAGGGGTCATAGACTTGATATACCCCCTTTCTGTGGTACAACCAAAACAGTTTACATATTCTATACAATTTAAATTTTGTACCAAGGCAATGGAAGGTTAAGCGATTTGCCCAGAGTCACAAGGAGCTGCAGTGGGAATTGAACGCAGTATCCCAGGATCTTAGCCCACTGCAATGACCATTAGGCTACTCCTCCACTCCACAAGATGTGTTCTGAACCTTGCTTTTAAAAGGAATGATAAAACCCTCTTGAAAACCCTGTTCCAGCTGCTCTGCCACTACACCGTCTCTGTATAATCTCAACCAAGGTCTTATAGCATCAGTCCACACTGGAGTAGGAGCCTTAGAAAAAAAACATGCTATTTTCCGGGTGGCATTGGGCCGCTGGTTCCCTTCTTGAGGCACTTGACTATAGCTGTCCCGTGTCCACATTGAGCACAGGCATGACAGAATTTACAGTCAGGAAGTGGACAGGACTTATGGAACCTCCAGCAGATGTCTGTTCCTCCGCAGGAGCTCCCATGGTGGCAGTAGCGTAAAAAAGCTAGTACTCACTCCCGATGCGCCTTTTCCACCCACGGCCACCGCAGTGGAAGCAGGCCTAGGTGCAATATGGGTCAACCACAGATGTATATCTTGTGTGCCCCAAGGCATATGAAGATTTTCCTCCATTTTGTCATGAATGGCTTCATCATAATTTAACCAAACCCAGCTCCAGAAATGTTGGTAAGCATCTAACACTGTTTGCATAAGCTAGCAAAAGACCATACTGGTCTCTGGTCTTGTTACCCCAAACACTAGTCAAACACAGAAAGGAGCGCACCCAGTTGATAATGTTCCATGGAACCTTTCTAGTCTTATCCAAGGTACCCTCATGCTTAGACCTTTTCTTATCCTTCCTCTTAAGCCTACCCTCCATGAGCTTAAATATGTCAAGACAGGTACATCTCCCAATCCTTCTACACAGTGCGTTATACTTTTTCCCACAACTCCAAAAGGGCCACTAATATTGACTCCCCCTACCCCTCCCTCATCCATACCCTGAACCTTCTTAGGAGCAGAACACCCATCACCAGAGGAAGAGAAAGAAGATGAAGAACTAGAAGATGAAGAAAAGGAGGAAGAGGAAGAATCCCTATGTCAGCTGTTCTTCCCTTTTCTTTTTCTTCACTGCTCCATAGACTTGGAACCTTCAGTTACATCATTACCAGAAGCTGACACTCCACCACCAGATGCTCCGGCTCCTGCCAAAGAAGCAGTGCCATCACCAGCAGCTGCCACTCTTGATCCTGCAGCCATTGGAACCATAGTCTCCTCCAAGCCTGAGTCTAGTGCAGCCCCTAAGCCGCTTGTACAGGCCAATGGTGGTTGCACAGTATCTACTGGTGCAGGTGTTCTGGCCTCCCCACTTATTGATGGCCTTTGATCCAATCTGCCCCTAGGCCCGTCCTCCATCTGCTGGTCCTGTAGAGAAAGAAGAGAAAAGCCAGCAGCAACCCGATCCGAAGTCTCAAGCAAGGGCCCAGAATGCATGCAATCTGTATTTGGATAAGCATCACTCCTTCCACCCACAGCAGAAACAGGGAAAACAGGCAAGGCCTGCCCATAAGGCTACGCAACACTCTAACAAGGAGGGAAACTCATGCACTGCTGCCACCAACCCAGCCCCTACTCAGAACCCCATGGTCCAGCCTGCATCCAGCCGCACAGCCCGGGAGGCATCACACCTCAATGCCCTAAACCTAGTCCAGAAAACCCCATGGGAAAACACTATCTGAAGCCGCAGTCCACAGTCCCACCTCAGGCCCAACAGTAGGGGCCTAGCACACACCTTCGACCCGCAGGGAGGGGCTGCCTGTGTTCTTAATGGCAGGGGACTCAGGCCTAAATGATGTTACCGCTGGGCCATCTATCAAACTCCTCCTCCAGCAGCAACACACACACATGAAGGAAACGCCGAATGGCCCCATGAAGAAGCAATTACAGGAGCCAATTGGGTTGTCACCAGTCCGTTCCCTTTCCCACCATGGGCCTTTTTACTCCACTAACCCTCCTGCACCTCAGGTGCTTCTAAAGCAAGTGCTGAGAGGGCCGCAACCTTGGACCTGCACAAAGGAAGAGGAGACCCCCTCCCCATACGAACCTCATCCAGGCTAAGGTCATCGTCTAAGGAGTCCCTGGCCTGCAAAGACACCTCTTCGCCAAAGTCACTGGCACAGGCCCCTAAAGGTGAGTCACCAGAAGCTATTCAAAGCTGCTCTAAGCCACCTCCAAGGTACAGGATGAAAGCCTTGCTACATGGAAGTGGCCTGATTAAGCTAGTCCCCAGGACCACCTCTCAGGCTAGCCCACCAATCCCTGTGGGAATATTTAAAATGAATTGCTGCTGGCTAATCCCCCACTAGGGTCTCTGCCCCCACCTTCTAACGTCCTCGACCCTGCTCCTATTCCCTCTAGTGTTTGCCTCTCAAAGTTTCTCCTTCTCCCAAGTCCCCTTGTGACTGTGGCCACACGACCCACTGTCTAGACCAAAGTTAAGCTCGTCCATCGAGACAAGCTCTTGAACTTAAACTTCTTTGAAACAAGTAAAGTGCATTAGGTTTGTGACAGCACACTTGAGCTTTACACAAATTGGAGTTCAGCTGCATAATCCTATTTCCAGCCCATCATGACCCAATCGGGCTGTGTAGTATGTTACTAATGGACATTGTAACTGGAGCATACATTCCTCACAAGAATCATAGCGACTTCAATTTGAATTACATTGAAACAGCTATTTTCTACAGTTTATTGCATAATAAAACTACAAAACACAGTTTTCATGATGTACACATTCTTAAAAAAATACAGCAATAGAAGAAAAATCTGTACTGAGAGACTGTTTCTAACTCAGAAATAGCATATTGTGTATATATATATATATATATGCAGAAAAGAAGCAACATGATCCTTTTGACTGTCAGACTAGTTATCATTCAGCTAATTGTCCAGATGTGAGACAGAAGATTGCTTATTCAGGTGTTTCCTCCATTGTAGTTCCCATCCTTCGTTCCAGCTTCAAGTTTCTTTATTATTTGCTATACCGCCCATTAGTCTGACTGAGTAGTTTACACATACATACAATTTAGGAAAACATTAAGAATTCTATTAGGATAGGAAAGGTGATAGTGACAAAGCTATAAGACAGCAATGCAAGAGTGCCATCCAGGACCCCCCCCCCCCCCCCCCCACACACACACACATAACACCAGCAACTCCACCCTTACCAAAGAGGGAGAGAGTGCTCAGGAAAACGCATCCTCAAATAGTAGGGTCTTTAGCCCCTTTTAGTCTTGTAGATCTGTATTGGAGGTCTCCTGGATGTTCCTCAAAGCTGATTAAGCATGATTATTCCCTTCCCAACTTGCCCAGCTAGGCATCACAAAGGCAGCTCTCTCTGAATTTTAACTAAGACTGGCTTCTAGGTGTCATCAAGGTAGGGATGCTTCAGAGATAGCATTCATGCTCATGGGAGAGAAAGGAGGCTCAGTCACATTGGATGACACCTAGAAGCCAGTCTTGGTTGAAATTCAGAGAGAGCTGCCTTTGTGAGCAGAAACCTGGCTGAAATATCAGAGCTAGGTCTCCCACACAGAGCTGCACAGAACTACCACCAGCTTGGGGATCACTTATTCAGTACAATTTAGAAAGCTCAGCATTTCTTAGTCACTACTACCAGCCTAGGGATCACCTGTTTTGTAGAATTTAGAAAGCTCAGCATTTCCCAGTCTGCACTACCATGGGTTTTAAAGAACTTGAGCATGTAAACCGTTTTGCATGCTCAAGTATGTGTATACATGTAGAGACACAGACATCATAAGCACATATGTATGCAATATTCCCCTCATTCTGTAATTTGGCACTTAAATTTTTAGAATACTAGCACTTACACGGGTAAGCATACACATGCGTATAAATGCTCGGTGTTATTCTATAAATGATGCATGCAACCTAGCGCATAAATGCAAGGGGGTATTCACAGGGGAGGAGCATGGTAGGGGTGTGAGTATGACCATCACTTATATGCATAACTCACAGAATGCTGTAAATTGTGTGCCAAAGTGACACATTTAGGTGCATGCGTTTATGCCCGCTATTGGCATGGTGTAAGTTTGCATATCTAAATGTAGGCATGTTGATGCCAATTTACGCTAGTATTCAATAACAGAATCCTGGTACCAAGATACCATTGTAGAATTAGTGCTCAGAGTGCTGCATCTAGGCATCTAAATTGTGGCACTAGTCATAGAACTGCCCCCACACATAGGCATTCCCAAAGGCACAGAATAAGTGGAGTGGGGGTAAATCTGGCACTTATACATAGGTGGATATGCACCAAGTTCTAAGTGCAGTTTTTTTCCATGCTGATTTTTAGGCACCATTTATAGAATCTAGTCCTGTGTGCTCATGTCTGTTCCCTTCACATGTGTTTTGCATAGCAAGCTTCATCTCTCTATATAATAATTGGTCAATTTGTGTCCCTGGATGGCTGGCTGGGTTCGTAACCACATGCAAATGAGCTACTACGTAACTGGTTCACCTCCAGCCTTCCCTTCCCTCTCAGTGTCCCGCCCTTGCGGAATTAATTACGTCAGAGGAGGGCGGGGCACTGAGAGGGAAGGAAAGGGAAGGCTGGACGCGAACCGAGCTGAGCCTGCCGCTTTCACTGGCACTGCTGCGACTTCAGGTAAAATAAAACTTTTAAAGGAAGTGTGGCAGGAAGGAAAGGAGGGCTGTTGTGGGAGAAGAGGACGGGCAGGTGAGGGCTGGGGTTAGACTGGAACTCGGGTGCTTAAAAGGGGGGCAGGTGAGGGCTGGGGCGAGTCACTGGACATGGATGGATTGGAGGGGAGGGCAGAGGAGAATCGCTGGACATGGATTGGAGGGGAGGGAAGGGGAGAATCACTGGTCGGAGGGGAGAGACGAGAAATCGCTTAGATGATAGCCTTCCTAGGGCCCATTTCATTTTTGGAGAAACAGGCTTTTTTTGCTTGTCTATGTATAGGTTGTATTATGTTATTTTATTAATTTATACAGTAGAATTCTAAGCAATAAAATATATTGATTTTGCATTTCCTGAAGTCGCCGCTTCTGTGTGACATCTGCCTTTCACAAAATGGTCATTTACATAGGAAAACCTTGTGATCATAAACATACATGAATAACATTGTAGCATAGCAAATAACAGTAGATAAACCAATATGTCCAGTTATTCTAAACTCTGTTGTGAAGGATATAGCCCCACAGCTGGCTGCAAATGTTTACCCACTTATGATAAAATCAGGTTCTTCAGTATATTCTGCTTATTACTAGTCACAATTATTATTTTTTTAAATTTATTTTGCAGATAGATCATGCTCTTACAGGTTATGTCACCTATTATAGCTCCAAGATTGATTTTCAATTAAATCTTTCCTCATCAAGTGCCAAGTCTTACAGATTAATGACCTAAGGTTGGCAAACCTTACTAGTTCATGAAATATTATTGATGTTTATGTAATATTAGAAAAAATAATATATACATAGATCTTAGTATCTTGCTAGGTCTTGGTTTCACAGTAGTAAGGCACACGGAAGTTTTGCATTACAGAATCTCGAGCACATACTGATTAGGATTACCATCCTATCCTATTACCACTTAATGCATCAAGAAGAATGGAAACAGAGGAACCAGCTTAATGACAGAGCAAGAGTATTACGTCAGACAAGAGACATTTTAAACTTCTGAGCTCAGTGCCTATTGTTCTGACGAGAGGCAGGGCTTGCAGACCAAAGGAAGGAAGTAAAGTCAGACATCACTGAACACACAATAACGTACAGTTAACACAAAAGCACATGTGTTCCAGACTTCAGAAGGAACGCTAGTCCGTGCCCCTTGTTTAGACCTGTCACTTCCATGTCATCCTTCTGTACAGCAGTAGATGGGAACGAGGGGGGTGGGGGTGGAATTGCCTAGCCAGCCATTATTGACCAGCCATGGCATCTCAGCTTTAGATCATCTCTGGAAATCATGTTTGCTAGAAAGCTGGATCAGATTCCAATTAACAGGAAGCCTAGAAGTCAAAAAGAAGTTAACCAACTAATCCTAGAAACTGATGTTTGATTTACAAAATTCTGCTTGCAGGAAGAAGGGTTTTCTTTATTCAGAAAGAAGCTGAAGGGTCCAGACACCCTCATCACAGAACACAGTCCCATAAATATACACCGCTGTGTTTTCTAACAGTTCAGATAATGCATATTTCCTCAGGCGGAAAGAGGTTGATATTTATTGCAGCCCGCAGGTTAGCCCAGAAGAGTCCATGTTTACTCTTCTCCTTTGGCCACTCTAAGTACGTTCTCTTTGCCATAAGAGCTTTCAGCTTATAATATTTAGAAGGAATGAGGTACTGTGGGATGGGTTCTAGTAAAATGAGGATCAAGCTATCAGAGTTTTCAGTGAATAGTCTGTGATGGGCAAAGTAAAGTTCATAATGGCACCACTCACTCTGGATGAAATTGGGAGACAAAACAAAGATGGATTTGTAGCTTTTCTCAATGCAGTTAATGATATTTTCAATGATGCTTCTTCCTGGAACAAAGTTCCTCTCATGCTGACAGATATGTATAGACCCATCTCCTTTTTCTAAGTTGGGTATTAGATCATTTTTTACCCAAGATGCATCATGCTGGCTATAGGAGATGAAAGCATGATAGACCAAGTTCTTATGCAGTGCTGGAGGATTTCTGTTTGTCGCATTAATCCTATTTTTTGTTTTTGTCCATTGCCACATCATTTTCAAATACCATGGTAAATCCAAATATTTACATAAACCAAAAACACTGATTACAACTGCTACAATTATAATGAAAATTACAACAAGCAAGATACTAGTGTTACACGATATCTCAGTCAAATGGAAATCCTTGAGCTGGGTTCCCTTAACACTTTCCGGATATTGACATCTGTAAGATTCTGGCCAACCAGTTATATCACCAGCTGACTGTTTTTCCTGACTAATGAAGTCTCTAATATCACAATCGCACTGAAATGGATTGTTTCCTGCATTAATTGCCCTAACATTCTTACACTTTTGGAGGAAATCAGAAGATGGGGACTGAATTGTGTTCATTTCTACACCCAGAACTGCAAGGCTAGGAAAATAACTACAGTCAGGAAGATTAGTTAGCCTATTAGATGCAAGGTTGAGTTCTTTTAAAACTTTTAATTTGGTTATTCCAGCAGGGAGGGTTAATATCTGGTTATTGTGCAGATCAAGAGTTTCAACATTCACAGGTAAACATTTAAAAACAGACTCATCCACTTCAGCAGAGGATAGGTTCAGTGTGACAATACTTTCAGACCAGTAGCAGCCATCTCCATCTTCATACTGTATAGGATTCTGACTAACATCCAAATTTCTCAAAGACTTCATCTGAGCAGTCATGGCACCTACTTTAGAAAGTTTGTCTAGTTTATTCTGCTGTAACACAAAGGTTTCCAGTGATAACAAGGTGCCACATCCTTGAAAAATGTCATCTGTTAGCTCATTACTTGAAAAATCTAAATAGGTAAAGCTGCTGTTTTTGGAAGGGCAAAGCATAAACACAATGTTTGCATCATTAATTGTCATTCTCGGTATCATCATTTCAGAAAATAAAGAATACACATCATTTTGGTCAAACTCAAAAATCTCTATATGCACATGTTTTACTGTAAACGCTTTCATTAATGTATTTGAGTAATCAAATTGGGCTTTTTGAATAAAAGACCAGAGGAAGAGTTCAGACACAATAAAATACTCAACTGAGGAATGCCAAACAGCCTGAATTACAGCAACAAGGTCATTCCAACTCAACAACACGTTGTCGAGAATTAGAGTGCTCACGATCGAATGCTTGTCAACAACACCTGAGAAGGATCTCCAAAACATTGGATCATTTAGTAAAAATAAAATATTTGATAGACCTAATGTTTTTGACGTTTTGAATGCATCATACATAACTACACGGGGGTCTGTATACATAATCGTATAGTAATGTTCTCTATGTCTCATTGGTAAAACAATGTGGAGCTTTTCTGTATTTAACATTTGCAGACTGCCTGGTTCATACGACGAAAGATTCTCTACAGTCAGGACAACAGTGTGTAGCTGCAAAGTCCCCATTTCCTTCAAAGCAAATTTCGTTATCTCTTCAGCACTCAGACCCAAAAACTGCAGCTGCAACATATTGCCAAATTCTTTGCACATAGACAAATTTCTGAAAGAATTGAATGAGAGATCCAAATGTCCAAGACCTTCAGGAAAAGTGCCAGCAATATTCCATAAGTGATTTCTGGATAAATCCAAATATTCTAAATCCTTATTGAATTTAAGAACTTCTGTGTCAAGCTCACTGATGTTATTGTGAGAGATGTTTAAAACTTTTAGTTTGGATAAAGGACTAAAGTCAGATGTCAGCAGAACAGATATCTCATTGTAAGATAAATCCAACACAGTTGTCAGTGAGGGAAGAGATTTTGGTACATTGAGCAGATTTTTGTGCGAGTAGTTTGCTGTAAGTTCATTTGCTGCAAACAGCTGGTTATTGCTACAAAGTGCAAAGCTGAGAGCATAGCACAAAATGAAGATATATATAACAGGACCTCCCATTATCTCTGCATACAATAGATACAGACTCTGTGAAGAGGTCAGTGGTTGTTTTCCAGTATCTCTTGGTTAATGTCAGTTCCTTCCAATTCTGACCTAGAAAAACAAATACATACATTTATTTATTTTCCAGATTTATATCCCGCTCAATCTAAAAGGCTTGGCGGGTTACAGTAAAAAATATATATATAATTAACATGCACAATAAACACAATCACAAACAAAATAAATTAAAATAATTTATAACAAGTCAGTAAAAATAAACAAGAACCTTCTGCAATCAAAATCATCCTCTAAACTGGGCATCATTTCATCATACCATATGACTGTCACAAGAAGATTGTTTTAAGTTCTTTCTTAAATGAATTCAAGACTGTCATTTTATGACTATATAAGGGTAAATTGTTCCACAGCTTAGGACCTATCACTTTAAACATAAATATTCTATAAACTTACAGACAAATTGTATGAAAAGAAGGAACTTGCAGCAACATATTATCAGCTGAGCGTAAAGCTCTAGCTGGTTGATAAATCCTCAAATTAGCAGCAATTATGGGAGAAATGACATTATTCAATGCCTTAAAAACTAAGCACAAAACTTTTAATGTTATTCTTTGTTCAACTGGCAACCAATGAAAGGATTTTAAGATAGAGTTAATATGAACATACCGTGAAGTTCCAGTCAAAACCCTGGTTGTAGCATTCTGTGCAGTTTGTAAAACTTTGAGATAATTTTTAGGCAACCCTATCAATAGACTATTGCAGGAATCAAAACAGGGAAAAATGACACTGAACAATAAACCAAAAATTAGAGGGATATAAAAAAAATCACATGCTTCAATTATTATTTTCTTCCACGCAACTAATAATCACTGGAACTGTTAATATCATTTATTGTTCCATCGATTAACAATTCTTTAGGCACTGAAGAAAAGCTAGTAATAGTCTGTATCCAGTCTGCTAAATGCCTACAGTAGTAACTTGTGATTCCTCCATGATCTGCTGTGATGAAAATTCTGTGTGAATGTGTTTATATTATGGGTTTCTTTCACACAGTTCCCGTACTTAATGTTCTCTTACCACCCACACAGGGGGTTTGCCAAAATTACCTTGTAAATGGCCCCAGCTAACATCTAATGAATCACTAAGGGGGTCTTTTACTAAGGCACGCTCACGTTTTTAGCGTGCGCTAAAATTGGGCACACGCTAAATGTTAGAGATGCCCACAGGAATGCATTGGCGTCTCTAACGTTTAGTGTGCGCTAAAAACGTGAGCGTGCACTAAAATTGGGCACACACTAAATGTTAGAGATGCCCATAGGAATGCACTGGTGTCTCTAACGTTTAGCCTGCGCTAAAAATGTGAGCGTGCCTTAGTAAAAGACCCCCTAAGAGCTGAGAAAGCAATGTAATGAATGCTATATTTCTTCATCTTTCTCTAAATCATATTTCAAGTAAAAAAATATATATATTTCACTGAATTTTAAGAGAGGCTGAAAAGTGGGTGTAAAGAAGAGGAGCTGGGATTTATTGGGAACTAGGAACCTATCTGGATGGATAAAAGACTTTTTAATAACAGAAACCAAAAGCAAAAGGCCATTACTAGACCTGGTACTTAGAAATGGGGAACATGAAGGAATGGAATGGAATGGCTTCCTTAGGGGAAAGTCTTGATAGCGTAGGGTTCTTCAGCTTGGAGAAGTGATGACTAGGAGGGGAAATGAATCATGTTTACAGAGTCATGAGTTGTTTGGGCAAAAAGAAAAATCATTTTGAACTGCGCTTTATCCCACTTGATGGCAACTCTACCCCTGAGCCACAATGTGGCGCCCTTGTTGAGAGGTCGAGCTGCACAGAAAGGACTTCTCTGTATCATCAACCCTAGCCCTCCACTCCTGCCTCTGAGAATGAGTAGTATACCATAGGTGTTCCCAGCAGTTTGATGACGGAGGGCAAGGGAGGACTGATAGTGATCTGGGCTCCCGGGCAATGGGTCATGGCCCCACTCCCCCCCCCCCCCCCCCCAGCTAAAAGGTGGCATTTTGGCATATATGTGTGGTTGCATCAGGCATATTTTTAAGTAATGCAAAACCCTACGAATGTCATCAGGACCTATAGAGCAAATCTACCATACCGTAATAGCACTAACTTCCACAAGTCACACAACAAAGACCTACCTAGGAAAAGACAGCACCACAAACTGCAGTGGGCAGTAGAACATCAATAAACCTATTGGAAACTAACTAAGCTTGATTAGTACAGATCAATCCTATACAGACATTCAATGCTAACAGAATACCCGGTCTCTTTCACAAACAGAGAAGACAGGTAGACCCTCACCAAGTATAGAATAAATAACTACAAACCAAAAACAGAAATATGTAGACAAAAATTAAACTGAACCCCCAAGAAGCCAGACTCTACATACAATGCAAAACCAGAGAAACAGTGATACATGTCCCCTTGTACTGTGCAAAATACAGAGACAACAGATGTAAATTTCAAAAACTGATATATTCCAATATTATATTACTAATTAGCAATTTTTAAAAATGTAAAATAAGGTGATACATTATATTGGTCTAACTTAAAACATTTTTGATTAGCCTTCAGAGGCCAAAACTTCTTTCCTCAGATAAGGGTAGTATACGGCTGTTAAGGTATACCACCTTGACCTGAGGAAGGAGGTTTTGGTCCCTAAAAGCTAGTCAAAATATATTGTTGGTCCAATAAGTTGTATCATCTTATTTTCCATTTGTTGTTTTATTTTTATTTATTATCTTTTAGAGTGGACTAATATGTTTACCACATTACTTCATCCTAAATAAAAAAAAATAAAATTATTTTTTCTACCTTTGTTGTCTGGGCATTTAATTTTTCTAATAGCATTGGTCTCAGTCTCTGGTTTCTGCTTTCCTCTGTCTTCTCTTAACTCTCTCAAAAGGGTTTCCTGTCTGTTTGTCATTTTCCTTTTACCTCCTGTCTTATTCACTTCCTCCAATGCATTCATCTCCCATACTGATCCTTTTCTTTCAGTTTTCTTCCAATTATTTTTCTGGCTCTCTGACCAGATTTTATTCATTTTTACTATCTAATTTCCCTCTACAGCTTTCCATCTCTTTCACTAATGCCAGCCAAACCAACCTATCTCCAGCCCTGCCCCCAAGCTCTCCAATTGCTGATACTATGCTGAGCAAAATATTGATGGAGCCATAGTCCCTCTGGCCCACTCTATTCTGCTACTGTTATGGTATAAGCCAATTGTCAGAATTATTTTATCAATATAAAAAGACAGCTTTTAAAAGATGTACCTTCTTTCCCCTTTTCCTTGGGAATTTCTGGTAGTAGGACTAGTTAATTACAAAGACATTTAAGAGACCAAAAGGGTACTGTGCTTCAAAGAGAAATAAAACTCTCTCTGCCCTCCCACCTAAAAAGACTGAACAAAAGCTTGATCACCTGGACGCTCATCAGGACATCTCTGAAAACCAAAGACCCAAGAGACAGAAAGTCTGGAGAAGCCATTGAAGACAAAGAACTCAGAGGAAAAGCATAAACAGGACATTTGCTTGTCAAAGGTATACCTGCCCCTCCCATCAGCTTTCAGACATCTGCAGAAAGAAGGACTTATAATGTGGTCATGTGAACAGACTACATTAACCATAATGCCTTGCAAAATATCCAGGACATGCACACACCATGTTTCTCTGCTAACATTATAAAAGGCCTGGAAACAGCCCAGCTCGCTCTCTTGGAACCTGCCTCCTCTTGGGACCTGCTGCTCTCTTTGGGGTCTCCTGATGCCTTGCTCCTGAACATGTGCTCATCAATCAGCTGGACCACAGCATGCTTGTAACAAGGACTTGTAAGTTAACCTACCTGCTACTTTGTTCTATTTTATGCACAAATTCTCTGTTCTAAGATCCTTTTAAAAACCTACCTTTCGTGTGCAATTGTATATTAAATCAACCTTTTTGAAGCTAAAAATACGGTCTCTTTGTGTTCTGAGTATATGGTATCTTTTATATATACTTAATTTATTTAATTTATTGCAATTATCACCTTTGGTGATTGGTGGAGAAATTAATATCCTAAAACTTATAAATACAGCACCTGCTCTTAAATTATAAACAGTAGCGAGTGCTCTAGAGCTCTTTCCACCAAGATAAATCATTTCTTGTAACACTACTATCCATCCAGAATCTCCTCCCCCTTTTATCCAGCATACCACTCCTTCAATCCAGAATCTCCCCTCTTTCTTTCTTTCTCTTTCCATCCAGCATCTCCCCTCTCTACCCCCCTCCAATCCAGAATCCCTAATTTTTCTCATTCCCTTACATCCAGCATCTCTTCTTTCTTCTTCCCTATATACTCCCCTAGCCCCTGTCATCTTCTTCTGCTTTCCATCTACCTACCTCAGCTGCTGATCCTACCTGGGATCGGGAACAGCAATGAAAAGAAACACGCCCTGAGCCATGCTCTCTATGCACTCCCTGGCTGCTCTTCCAGTTCCATTCCTCTGAAACAGGAAGTGATGTCATCAGGCAGAACCAGCATCGCTGGCAGGGTCGCACATAGAGAAGTGCTTTTTTTCTTTTCATTGCCACTGCTGCTGCTGTCACATGGGGCAGAGGTGGTGACCCCCTACTATTCTGGACCATTGGGCACTGCCCAGTTGCCTGAATGGTCATTCTGACTGAGGGTGATGCTGAGGTTCCTGGAGACTACATTCAACTGCCCAGTTGCCCAAATGGTCATTCTGCCCCAGACTGAGGGTTCCTGGAGACCACATTCAACTTGCCGGATGCATATTGGAAAGTTCCATCTGCAGAATTGGAAAGAAGTAGAGAGATCGTTGATGCCTTTCAAAGTGCTCTGCTCAGACAAATGGTGACAGAACCCACAAGGGAAGAAGTGACACTGAATCTGGTGCTCACAAATGGGGGGAAGTGTGTCTAATGTCTGAGTGAAACAGTCTGGTTTGATAGAACAGCTAAAGTGGAGGACAGCCACTCAAAACTCCTGGATTTCAAACAGGCTGACTTTTGTAAAATGGGGGAATACCTGAAAAAAGAGCTGATGGGCCAAGAGGACATACAAGAAGTGGAAAGGCAGTGGTCTAGGCTGAAAGGAACTACAAATATGGCTACTGACCTTTATGTAATGAGAGTAAATAAAAGCAAGAGAAAAAGGAACCCAATATGGTTCTCCAAGCAAGTGGCTGAGAAAATAAAGGCTAAAGAGTTGGCGTTTATGAAACATAGAAAAACTCAAGAACAGGAACACGGAGAGGAATACCGAATGAAACTGAAAGAAACCAAGAGAGAGAGATGTATGGCATAAGTGCAAACGGAAAAGTAAATAGCTAGAAATGTAAGGAGGGGCAATAATTTTTTTCAAGTACATTAGTGAAAGGAGGAAGACTAAAACTGGAATTATGAAACTGAAAAATGCTGTGAACCACTATCTGGATAATGATGAGAAAAAAGCAAATGTGCTAAACAAAAACTGCTGCTCTGTGTTCACAGAAGAAAATTCTGGAGATATGATACAGACATTTAAATACTTGGCCTGCTAGCCAGGTGCCTACTCAAGACTGTTATTAAGCCAGAGAAACTGTTGCATCTGAGGTTCCTGGCCTGTGAGATAACAGGTCCCAGGGCTCAGGTGAATAAAACATTAACTTTCACAATTATACACCTTGTCTGGCCGCGTTATTATTATTTATTTTTATTTATTAGGATTTATTTACCGCCTTTTTGAAGGAATTCACTCAAGGCGGTGTACAGTAAGAATAGATCAAACATGAGCAACAGACAATTACAGCAGTGAAATTATTCAAAAACAATACAAAGTATGGCATGGTATACTAACAATGTCAACACAATATGTAATAGAACATTATAATTGATAGTGAAGGGTAAAGCAAAAATGTGACATATAGAAGGGTAAGAAAGTAGGACGAGTTAGAAAGTAAGGTGATTGATTTAAAGAAAGTTGCACATGAGGTCAGAGAAATGGTTAAATATTATCTCAGCTAGGGTATGAGTGGATAAACATGTCCTGCTGCAGTATATGCAGCCTGAGTCACTCCTTGTGTGTGTGAGTGAAACTAACGAGTTAGTTACTTCTTCCAGTAAAGGCCTGGTTGAAGAGCCAAGCTTTCACCTGCTTCCTGACGTAGAGATAGTCTTGTGTTAAGCGCACTTTCAGGCAGTGCATTCTAGAGTGTGGGGGCTACTCCAGAGAAGGCTTGCTTGCAAGTATCACATCGTGTAATGTCTTTTGGAGAGGGTGTGGTTAGTGAAAGTCCTTGGGAGGACCTTAGTGTCCTTAGCGGTATGTGGAGGATCATCCTATTTTTCAGGTACTCAGGGCCATTTCCTTTCAGGGCCTTGAAGATCAGACATAGAGTTTTAAATTTAGCCCTGTATTGTACTGGTAGCCAATGAAGTTTTTGAAAAAATGGTGTGATATGGTCACATCACTTGCAACTTTCTATGAGTCTTGCTGCTGCTTTCTGTATCAACTGGAGCTGGTGCAGGCCCTTTGTAGTCAGACCATTGTATAGTGCATTGCAGTAATCCAGTTTTGATGTTATTGTTGCATGTACAACTGGGATAAGATTTACCTTCTCGATGTAAGGAGAGAGGCAGCATAGTTGTCACAAACAGTAGAAGCAGCTCTTGAAGGTTGCTTGGATTTGGGGAATCAGTGTAAGTGTTGAATCTAATTGTATTCCAAGGTTCCTGACCTATGATTTGAGGGGGAGTTCATACTTCCCAAAAGGGATTTTGATGTCAGGTATGTATCCACTTGTGTTAGGGACCCTGAGAAGCTTGGTTTTACTTGGGTTCAGGCAAAGTTTATTGTGTTTAGCCCATTCTTGAATTGATGTTAGACAGGTAATCAGTTTATTCAAGGCTGTAGGTAAGCCAGGTTCAATGGGTATAAGTAGCTGCACATCATCCGCATAGATGCAGAACTGAGTGTCTATTGACCGAATCAGCTCAGCTAGTGGTTTGAGGAAGATACTGAACAGAATAGGTGACAGTATCGATCCTTGTGGTACCCCGCAGGTCAGTGGGTTATTCCCCAATAACCCTTCCCGGGGTCTCACACCATGTAAAACGTCTGTCCCACATCCACTTATTATGCTGCATTTGTTTTATTGATTACCAAGCTGCCACCGGGTCTACAACATACACCATATTATATTCCAGCTTAGATGATGCCATTTTGTTTACTAATTGTATCACTGAAAAATCAAAGAAGTTTGTCCATTAGGTTACAAAATTAAAGTTACTTGTAGAGAAAAGAAAAGAGGTAGGGGCACGGCTTTTATATATAAGGACTTTATGGAAGTACGTACCATATAAAGGGGCATCAATTAGATTTAATTGCGTGATCTGATTTTACAGCAGATGAAGATGCAGAGGGCCAGTGGACTGAGGTCCCATGGTCAGACCATTTTCTGTATCAATTTAGTGTATACTGGAAACAACTGAATAATACAATTCCATCTAAGAAAGTATCATTTACATCCAGGGGGGGCTACAGATTGTGCCAAAGTTTGGTCAAGATTTAATGAGAATGTCTTCTTAGAAACTTCAGATTTTGTCAATGATTTGTTATTGAATTGGCCCCTTACTGTCTGCAGGAAGTGACGAGAGAAAGATTTAAAAGTAACACACTGCTATTTTAGAAGACTTATGTTGTAATGAGACATCACAGGTGACACCAGAAAACAAAATGGCTCTTTTCATGGTAGTTAATCCTGTGAGCTGAGGGTTTGCATCAAATGTTGATGACGGAAAATATTTTTCATTTGATTGCACAGGCAAGTTGCAATTGCCTTCCACAACATATCCATTTGGTCTCAGTTGGTGGCAGTTCTTTTTTTAATGTGAAATGTGCATGCAGAAAAAATGGGTTTTAAAATAAAAAGTGCCTAAAACAGGATTTAAAAAGAAAGAACCTCCATCAGTTTAATTATTGAGGGCATCTTATATGTGTACTGTAATCACCCAGCACCACTGAGGCAAAAGTATGACAAGTTCATTTAGGAGCTAAAATCTGTACACATTGGGAGTCTGGTGTAATAAGCTGTGCCATCCTTTGGCACGGTGGTTTTCTCAGGATTTTCTCAAGCTAACATGTAGTAACGTTTGTAGCACGGAAGAATCTGCAGTAAATCTAGTACACTAAACGGTAGGACAGTCAGCATACAAACTGGAAGAGTGATTCATTACTTCCAATATTTGAAAAAAAAAAATGCACAATTTTGGCACAATTTTAGTGCACTTCAGATGACCCAAAAAGCCGCCCAGGAGACCCTGAAAACCCCGCCCCCCAAAAAAGAATTCTTTAGTAACTCAAGTAGCCTCAAAGCCCCCAAATCCACCTTTAAGTTGTGAGGCAGGAACAATGTCCATTTGCTCTTGCCTCCAGTGCCACCATCTTGGAAAATGGTAGCACCTGATCCTTAGCGGCATGTCAAAAAGTATTGCAGGCATTAGCCTGCCAAATAATAGAGTGCTGCCTTATTTGTCAGACTGACCCTTAACAATATGTGTTAGGGGTCAGGCACTGCCATTTTCCAAGATGGCTGCAGAAGAAGGGATGCCATGGTACATTTCTATGGTACTGGGTGTATACCTCTGTATTCAATGGCCTCTCTGTGCTGGATGCCTGGGTCAAAGGTGCCCTAATACTCTAAGGATGCAGGGATCGCCTCATGTTTTGAGAAAGCTGAAACACACACACACACAAAAGACTCCCTTCTACCCTCTTTTTAAGGATTTTTTGTTTGTTTGTTTCAACTTTCTCAAAAATATGAGCCAATCCCGATTCAGTATTGGCTCATTTACTGACAGGCAAGTAGAAAGAAAGGAAGTATTCTGACCAATGCAGAAAGCTGCAGCATGTTACCACGGCGGTATGTACAGGTTTTTCTGTCTGCATACATTTTTTAATGCCCCATTAATTTGCATGCCATCAATTTACTACATTAATCCCCTTGTTCTATAACTTGGCGCATAATGTTAGGCACCAAGTGCACACGTATGTTAGAGAATAATCAGGCCCGCTGAGAGGGGGGGCAGGGGGGCAAAATTCCCCAGGCCCAGGCCTCCAAGGGGGGCCCGGTGCCGGGGTCTCTCTCTCTCTCTCCTGCACCTGACGGGACCTGAGTGATCGCATCCCGACAGGAGCAGACGAGAGAAAACTCCAGCGCTGGGCACCCCTTGGAGGCTGGGGAAGACCCAGAGCTTCCTCCAGCACTGCTCTTCTGCCCATTAATGAGCCACTGCTTTTCCTCTCAGGTGCGCATGCTCGGTTTTCAAACCGAGCATACCCTGAGAGGAAAAGCAGTCGCAAGGGCAGGCAGTCAGTGCTGGAAGAAGACGTCTTCTGCTGGCTGGGCCTGGGATCCCCACCAGTCAAGGTATTTCAGTAGCGGCAGTGAACGGGGGGGGGGGGGCAGCAGCAGCAGCGATCGGGGGGGGCAGAAGTGGCAGTGATGGGGGGCGTCAGCAGCAGTGATTGGAGGGGGGGTGGAAGCAGATGATAATTTAAGGAGGGCAGCAGCGGCCCTGCCCCGGGCCTGGCTCAGTCTCTCGGTGGCCCTGAGAATAATGGCACTTTTTTACATCAGAGGCGCCAATAATTGGCTAGGTGCTATTCTATAACCTACATGCACAACTTGCTTAGCCTGTAATTGTGAGAGGGACACACAGATGGACAGAGTACAGGCAGGCCATGGGCATGTCACCAAGCAATGTTCACAACTTATAAATTACTAGCAGCTGTATGACTTGCATGGTGTTCTTAGGCATGCCAATTTATGCCAGCCATTGATATGTCGTAAGTGAGTGCCCCAAAATTTTGGTGCACCAATGCAGCTTTGTGTTAGTATCCTATAATGCCTTAAGAACCCCATGTAGTAATTATAGAATTGAAACTAAGCATGCCCCATTGTGACTCCTACATCTTGGCATTAAATAATAGAATTACTCCTAAATACTTGTACTTGTAACAAAGTCATATTTTAACTACTTTTTAGTACTGTCACTTAGTTACATAATGATTCTTGCACATACAAGTAAATTAAAATTGCACTAACAAATTTGTCAAGCCCAGCTTTGAATAGCGTGCATAGTTTTTGAACTGTCCACAGCACATGTGTATCTCCCCCTTTTTTCCTCCACCCCATTTGTGGTGTTTACCTTGTTCTTTCATCATGTTCCAAAAGCCGGCAGCAGCAGCAATTCCCATACACTGCCCTGCCACTGGCACCTGCCTCTTCCCTTTACTGCGGCCGCCTCTGACAAAACAGGAAGTGACATCATAGAGGTAGCTGCAGTAAAGGGAAGAGGCAAGCGCTGGCAGCAGGGCAGTGTATGGGAATCGCTGCCACCGCTGGATTTTGGAGCATGACAAAACAACAAGGTAAATGCCGCGAACGGGGTAGAGGAAGGAAGGGGAGAAGCATCTCATCCTGGGGAGAAAGTGGCATCTCAGCCCAGGGAGGAGGATGGCATCTTGCCTTAGGCCACCCCTGTGTGTGTAGGCCTGTCGACTTCCTTTTCAGATTTCCATTCAATGAGGCACACAACAATCATTTTCTCATCGCAAGAGGATTGTGAAAAGTTACAAGAGGACCTTACGAGACTGGGAGACTGGGCATCCAAATGGCTGATGACATTTAATGTGAGCAAGTGCAGAGTGATGCATGTAGGAAAGAGGAACCCAAACTATAGCTATGTGATGGAAGGTTCCACATTAGGAGCCACCGACCAGGAAAGGGATCTAGGTGTCACTGTTGATGATACATTGAAGCCTCTGCTCAGTGTGCGGCTGCAGCTAAGTAAGCAAATAGAATGTTAGGTATTATTAGGAAAGGAATGGAAAACAAAAATGAGGATGTTATAATACCTTAGTATCGCTCCATGGTGCGACCGCATCTCAAATATTGTGTGCAATTCTGGTTACCGAATCTCAAAAATGATATAGTGGAATTAGAAAAGGTACAGAGAAGGGTGACGAAAATGATAAAGAGGATGGGATGACTTCCCTAAGAGGAAAGGCTAAAGCAGCAAGGGCTCTTCAGCTTGGAGAAGAGACAACTGAAGGGAGATATGATAGAGGTCTATAAAATAATGGGTGGAATGGAATGGGTAGATGTGAATAGCTTGTTTACTCTTTCCAAAAATACTAGGACTAAGGGGCATGCAACAAAGCTACAAAGTAGTAAATTTAAAATGAATTGGAGAAAATATTTCTTCACACAACGTGTAATTAAACTCTGCAATTCGTTGCCAAAGAATGTAGTAAATGCAGCTAGCTTAGTGAAGTATAAAAAAGGTTTGGATAGCTTCCTAAAAGAAAAGTCCATAAGCCATTATTAAAATGACTTGGGGAAAATCCACTACTTATTTCTCAGATAAGCGGCATAAAATGTATTGTACTGTTTTGGGATCTTGCCAGGTACTCATGACCTGGATTGCCCACTGTTGGAAACAGGATGCTGGGCTTGATGGGCCTTAGGCCTGTCCCAGTATGGCAATATTTATGTACTCAGCATCAGCTTTCTTTTCTCAGTGCCATTCCCTGCATCTTCCAGTATCAGCTCTCTTCTCTCATCCCTAATCCCTATCATAGCATAGTGAAGACTGATTCAATGCCGTTTGCACTAAATTGGAAATTCCCAGACTGACTGCAGGTAAAGTGACTTTCTTGGTTGATTATTAAATATAATATTCTGGTATTGACATAGAGCACTTTTCACTAATACACCTCCTGATCTAGGATCACTAACTATCCATTATGTTCCAGGTAGAACATTGAGACAGTGACGTAGCAAGGAGGGCTGCCACCCTGGGCGGTTCGCCGTTGCACCCCCCCCCCCCGGGTGCAGCACAATGACACCCCCCCTCAGCGCATCAACCCCCCCCCCCCCGACCCAGTGCCTACCCTCCTCAGCTCCCTCCAACCAGCTGAGCACCCTACCTTTAAAGAAATTTCGGAAGCCGTGGAGAGGCGAGGCACAGCGCCTCGCGCCTGCAAGTAAAAGAAGCGAGGATCATCATCGGGCCTTCCCTCACGCTGTCTGTCCCGCCCTTGCGGAAATAGGAAGTTGCATCAGCGGAGGGCGGGACAGACAGCGTGAGGGAAGGCCCGATGACAATCCACGTTTCTTTTACTTGCAGGCGCGAGCGCTGTGCCTCGCCTCTCCATGGCTTCTGAAATTTCTTTAAAGGTAGGGTGCTCAACTGGTTGGAGGGAGCTGAGGAGGGTAGGCACTGGGTCGGGGGGGTGTCATCATGCTGCACCCGGGGGGAGGGGAGCTGGCAGGGAGCACCCCTCCCCCCCGAGCTGACACCCGGGGCGGACCGCCCCTCCCGCCCCCTCTTGCTACACCACTGCATTGAGATCATTAGCACAGGTTGGTTATTCCTGCCACTACCCAGGAATAATGGGTATCCACCAGCAAAAGTGCATTTTTTTAGTTAGCACCTGCCCTCTGATATCTGCAAACTAGAATCTTTATCTAAATTTAGAAAAAGACTGAAGACATATTTCTTTACCCAGACATTCAGTCTTCCTGATATTTCAGGGGAATAGCATGGTATCTGTGGTTTATTTTTTATCTTTTCCTTTACTATATATTATTGTATGCATGACTAGGTATTTTTTTTAATCTGTCATGGAGTTCCCTTCCATGTTATATTTTAAATTATATATTTAGACTTTAAACTGCTGTGATCACTGGTTGCCAAGCAGTATAAAATGTTTTAAATAAATAATAATCAATCATCAATGATGTTTCTCTAATGAAACATGGCTTATTTGCTGCCAACCATTACCAGGCTTCATGAGACTCTCATTAACAAGAAAACATCAATAATTTATAAACCTCTTGTGACTGCCCTCATAAATGCAATCCAACAATGCTCCTCTGATCTATTTGATGACACTGAAATAGGGCTTCTCAACTCAGTCCTTGGGACATAACCAGCCAGTCAGGTTTTCAAGATACCCTCAATAAATATGCATGAGACAGATTTGCATTCATTGCCTTAATTATATGCAAATCTGTATCATGCATATCACTATGGAGATCCTGAATATCAGTCTGGCTGGGTGTGCCCCAAGGACGGGATTGAGAAACACTGCTCTGATGCAATTACAGAATGAATCTCAAGTTTCACACTGGATGGACAATAAAGCATTCTTTGCTATAAGGAAGTCAAGTGTTTCAGCCAAACATTCCCTGGATTAATAAATGCAGACCCAGTCATAAGACATCAGTAGTATTGCAGCCTGGCCTGATTTGAAGGAACTTTCTATCAGACTGAACTCTCTACTTCCAGCCAGTGCAGCTGTTGAACACCTTTTTAGTTGGGCAGATTTAATAATGACTTACAAGTACTGAGGAATGAGGTTCATTCCTGCCATTGTATGTGCAAAACTAACCCATTTGGAGGAATTGCCCCCATGACAGTCATTTTCAAAATTTAGTTTTACTAAAAATAAAGTGGAATGAATTTTAGAGCAATAAAGTTGCTGGAATACAAACATTAACAGTTGCATTCGTTGTAGTCTTGGTATTTTTACTCAAAAAGTATTATAATAGGCAATTTCCTTTTTATTTTTATGTAAGTATAATTTTTAATGTGTTCTTCATTGTACATTTACTTTAATATTAAAGTGTGAATTTACTTTTACTTAGTACTTTGATGTAGTACTTTGAAAAATGCTGGTTTAGGGCTGCAAGTTAATCACAGTTAGCTCTGCGATTAATGTATTCATTATTAATTGCGATTTAAAAAATGAATCACCTTGCAGCATCTCCTGTCTCCTTAAAAACCCCTGTCCTTGGTGCGATCCATCATCTTTCTTCCCGAATCGGTCTACCTTAAAGGTGATCTTCTGTTGGTTCCCGACAGCAGCAGCATTGTACATACATGCTTTCTCTCTGACCTGTTCTGCCCATACAGAAACAGGAAGTGATATCAGCGGAGGGGGGACGAGCGTCACGGGCCTAAATGAAAGCTTCTCCTCAATTAGCTTTCAGGCTCTTTGGCACCCTCTTAGATTTTGATAATTAAAATACATCATGATCATCCTCCCCCCCCCCCATCCATCCCAGAATAATCCCATAAAAATGTAGAACTGGAATTAAGACATTTATATGTTAAACTTTGTTTTTCTATATGAGTAAAGAGGGTAATTTCAAAAAGGCATTTACTAAGGTAAATTGGCTGTTTAAAAATTGCCCATCCTCCCTGGCCATAAGAATGCATAAGAAAATAACTGTCATATTGGGTCAGATAAAAGGTCCCTCGGGCCCTCTATCCTGTTTCCAAGAGGTCACAAGTACGTGGCAGAATCCCCAAAAGTAGCAAAATTCCATGCTGCCAACCCCAGGGATAAGCAATGGCATTCCTCTAATTCTACCTTAATGGTGGTGTATAGGGATGAAAGGAGAGGGAGTCCACACTCCTTCCACAAAAAGAATCAAGAACAAACAGCAAGGGTGGAAGTGGGAATGCACCAAATCACCGAGACAAACAACTGAGTAAGAGCATCCACAAGTTTATTTGCCAAAGGTAAACTGACCCAAAGAAAAGACCCAACATGGGCCATGTTTTAGCTGAAAAGCCTTCTTCAGGGGTCTACAACATAAAAATATAAATATAAAAACACAGCATAATAAATATATATATATAGAGAGAGAGAGAGACAACAACAAAAAATGTAAAAAACTAAAAGTAGGCACAACACATAGGAGAAGAAATATAAAACACAGATACAAAAAAATGATCATGTAAAACATATACCGTAATAGTTCAAATCAATCAAATTCACAAAATCATAAGATATGTGGAACAATTGAACTCTTGAAGAGATGATGTCACTAAAGAGAAAATACACAATACAGATACTGATATACTAAAGGGCCTTTTCAAATATATATGGCTAATGTAACCTCAAATATCTCTATAACATGTGGAATGGAACCCATCTGATGGAAAAAAGTGATACCATATTTTTGTGGGCAATAAAAAATCAGCCTCAGTCTAATGGCTGTGTATCATCAATCTATGCATAAAAACATATAAACATAAAAAGGTGATACTACACCCAGTGTTTGTTCAACTAATAGAGGTGCTGCTGAAAATAATAGGGAGATTAAAGAAGCTTTACGAAAGTACTGGATCAAGACTCAAAACTACGAGAACAGGCTATAGAACATAAAGTGCCGTGCCCTCTCTCCCGGTGTAAAATCACAAGATGGAACAGTGCACGTCGGCTGAGCTATATCAAAGAAAAGAAAGCAATGTAGTCTTCTGGAGTGTAACAGTATGGAAAAAGTGGAGTAACAAATTTGTTACGCTACCTCGTCCAGAATAAAAACTAATGCAAAGTGTGACAACACCGATGTTACACACCATGTGATGTTACATGAAAAAATGATGAAAGTATATGTTAACTGAAAAAGTGCACTTCTACAGGCGTAGAAAAGCTGTCGGGTCAGCATAGGTGAGTGAATACAAAAAATGCACCAGAATGAACGGTAAAGAGAATGACATGGCTATAGACGTCATAATATATAAATGAGTTCAATCGGGGGCTTATCTGACCTTCAGCAGTAGGGAGGGCCAGAGCCGAGGTGGGGGGGCACATTTTAGCCCTCCCCCCCGCGGCGCCGCCACCACCACCATCATCGCCCACCCCCCCGCCGCCATCATCACCATCATCATCGCCGACACACCCCCCCCCCCCGCCGCCCCTCTCGACCCCCCCGCTCGCTCGCCCTCGCCCTCGCCTACCTGGGCTGGCGGGGACCCCATCCCCCGCCAGCCGAAGTCTTCTTCTTTCCTTTCAGGTTTCTGAGTCTGACGTTCTGCACGTTGTACATGCAGGACATCAGACTCTTCCTTTCAGGTTTCTGAGTCTGACATCCTGCACATTGTACGTGCAGGACGTCAGACTCAGAAACCTGAAAGGAATGAAGAAGACTTCGGCTAGCGGGGGATGGGGTCCCCGCCAGCCCAGGTAGGCAATGGCGAGCGATCGGGCAGGCGAGCAGGCGGGGGGGGGGGTCGACGGTAGGGGGGGTCGAGGGCCAAATCTACAGGGGCTCGGGCCCCCATGGCCCCACAGCAGCGACGCCCCTGGATTTCATGCATATGGATAATATTAATCCCTATCCTGTGCAACAATAATACTGAGTAAAAGGAAGTGAAAAGAGGTAGAGCCAGGTGTAAACATGATCAGAAAAAAAGAAAAGTATTGATGTAAAAGGAGATTTATGGAGATTAAAAATGAAAAAAAAAGAAAAGAAAGAATCAGTGTCATCCGAAATCTTATGGCTGTGTATCATCTCCATGGTCATGAACCTATGCGTTAAACCTAAAAAGAAAAGGTGGTACTTCACTCGGTATTAGTACATCTGAATGAGGTACTATTTAAGATGGTGAAGAAACTAAGAAACAGTCTATGTGCAAGACTGAAAAAGCAAAAACAGGAGTGAAAGCTTCAAGTGCCATGCCTACTCTCACGGCATAAAATAAAACCCAAAATGGTGCACATTGACTTGACAAGGAAGAGTCACATGACAATAAAATGTGATCTCACGGAGAGTAACAGTAGAGTAAACGTAGATATGAAATAAACAAATAACCAAATTAATGGTGCTACCGTGACAAGCATGAGAAAACTCATACAAAGTGTAACAAACCGTTATTGTGTGGTTTGATAGAATAAAAACATACCTTAAATGAAAGAGTACGCTTCTGCTGGCATAGCAAGTCGTCAGTTCAGCATGAATAAGTGGTTACAAAAGGTGCCAAAATAAACGGTAAAAGGATGACGTAGCTATGAAAGTCATAAATGTAAATGAACTCATGTATATGGATTTATGTTGATCCCAATCCTATGCAGCCGGGATACTGAGTAAAAGAAAGTAAAAACTTAATGTGCTAAAATAAGAAACAAACGTGAAGCTGCTGTGATACAATAGAAAAATACTAAGGCCTTCTACACAAACATCCCCGTTTTGAAATTGCCCTCATTACTCATGTAGAAAAACAAAGTTTAACATTTAAAAGTCTTAAGTCCAGTTCTGCGTTTTTACATGGCTATTCTAGGACGGATGGGGGAGGGATGATCATGATGACTTTTTAATTATCAAAATCTAAGTGGGTGCCTAGGGGCCTGAAAGCTAATTGTGAAACACCAGTTTTCAAGTTCTGGTAGGGCATCTAATCCCCTTACACCAGCTCTGGGTATGTGCTATACAAATGCTGATACTAACAATAATAAGCACAGAGGAAATGTAATTGAAAGGAAGTAAAGAATCAAACAGAGAGGGAACAGGTGCATGGCAGTGCAAGAGGAAGGAAACCGAATAGACCAAATGGACTACATGATGTTTATTTGTCATCAGATTCTATGAGCGAGGCAGAGATTGCAAGGTGATGAAAAAGACACAGATACTGACAGGGCCATCCCAATTATTAGACATGACTAAGCGGTCGCCTAGGGCAGAAGCTTCATGGAAGGCAGCAAAAAGCAGCTGTAGTCTGAGCAAAACAGTAAGTCCTGACAGCCACACACACTCACAGAACCATCAGCGGCTACTTTTTCCTGCAAGATTAATATTTAAAATCATGATAGGCAATATTTTGCTTGCTGCCACTGTTGGGACATTTGAGATCTTTTCCCTCCTTATTATCATTTTTATTGATATAACGATTCATTATCCTGTATATGGAAGTTGTTGGAACATATGTTTCTTCAGCTTTGAGTTGAGACTTGAAGTGTGAAATTTTGCCAGAGTTTTACTTGTAAATTTATAGAGTACATTCATTTGAAATGACAGGAAAAAAATCCAAAGATTTGTATTTTTTTATTTCTACGACGAAGAATTTTTATTATTAATATTATTAAACACAAATCACAACACAACGGCAGCTGTTACATACAGGGGATAATTCTCTATAGATCGCCTAAAAAGTCAGGTGCTCGGATAATGTATGCTAAGTGCAAATTCTATATAGGAACTTGCATGTGCTGGTATAAATGAGTGCACCTAAATGTAGGCAGCTAGGCATGTGATGTTCGCATAAATGCTAGGCATGCCCCTGACCTGCCCATGCTCCTCTCAGGTCCACGCTCATGCCCCCTTGCGAATTTTGCGCATGCAATTTACAGAATCCCAACTAAGGGCATTTATGCGTGTAACTACTAATTAGGGCCAATTAACAGCATTTATAGCCAATAATTGGTTATTAATACCAATTAGTAGCTAATTATTAAATTGTGGACCTGATATTCAGAACGCAGGAGTTAGCCGGGCTACCTTCAGAGGTAGGCACTGAGCCCGGCTATTCAACGCCGAGCCGTTTCCGGTGACCGGCATTGGTTTAATTTTGGCTTGTTTAAACTTAACTGGCCAAGCTGATATTCAGCACCGGCCAGTTAAGTTTAAACTGGCCAAAGATATGCCTGCTATTTCGGTGGCCTGAGTTGGCTGTGAAACTTAGCCAAAATATGCACTGGTGTGTTAGTGGAAAAATACAGGAGTATACAAAATCATATCAAAAAAGGGAGGAAAAGACCACATAAAGACTGTTGTCAATGATTTTGAGGTTCAAGGTTGAACGTAGCCACTAAGCATTGTACTTGGTCAAAACATAATCATAGATCAAAAACCTCCCAAAATAGTTTCATAGCTCCCCCCCAAAATAATGCAAACTTTAATTTTCATCTGTAGAGACTACCAAAGATCTAGTGTATCAAAACTGAAAGGTACACTTAACTTTGGACACTGAGTTCACTTTATATGGGACTTATGACACCATCCAATCTTCAATTGGTTATACCCGTTATACTCTCATTATGTAGTACTTCATCGTCTTCAAAAAATTGGCTAAGGTCCCGACAGGGACCCTTTCACAGGTAGCTGCTTCTGGAGACTTCGCCAAAATTTGACCTGGTAATGCTATCAACCAGTCTAATTCATGGTGTCAAACTTAGCCAGCCATGTGCTGAATACTAGCGGATAGCTGGTTATTTCATGCAATATAACCGGCTATCTGCTAAGCGTTAACTGGCAATATTCAATGGGAGATAACCAGCTATCTCCTGCTGAATATTGCCGATGTTATTGAGATGGACATGGGGGAAGCCACTGCTTGCCCTGGGATTGGTAGCATGGAATGGTAATACTATTTGGGTTTCTGCCAGGTACTTGTGACCTGGATTGGCCACTGCTGGAAGCAGGATACTGGGCTAGATGGGCCATTGGTCTGACCCAGTATGATTATTCTTGTGTTTTAAGTGCCATTTAACCAGCCAGGAGCTGTTCACACAATTGGATTTTTCATTGTATTTTTGTTTTAACACTGCATCTTGGCTCATTGGGATAACAGAAAAATAGAAACACAGCAAAATGCAGGCAGATAAAGACCATCCACCTTATAATTGAAAGAGAAAAACGCCTAGATTTCGACCCAAATCGGGAGATAGACGTTTATCTCACAAAAACAAATAAATCAGTATAATGGAAAGCCGATTTTGGACGTTTTCAACTGCACTCCATCGCGGAAGCGTACAAAGTTGACGGGGGCGTGTCGGAGGCGTGGCGAAGGTGGAATTGGGGCGTGGTTATCGGCCGAGGAGAGATGGACGCCTTTCGCCGATAATGGAAAAAAAGTATGCGTTTGTAACTAGAATTTAGGGCACTTTTCCTGGACCCTGTTTTTTCCACGAATAAGGCCCCAAAAAGTGCCCTAAATGACCAGATTACCCCCAGAGGGAATCGGGGATGACCTCCCCTGACTCCCCCAGTGGTCACTAACCCCCTCCCACCACAAAAAATGATGTTTCACAACTTTTTATTTTCACCCTCAAATGTCATACCCACCTCCCTGGCAGCAGTATGCAGGTCCCTGGAGCAGTTGTTAGGGGGTGCAGTGGACTTCAGGCAGGTGGACCCAGGCCCATCCCCCCCTACCTGTTACAATTGTGCTGCTTAATGCTTAGTCGTCCAACCCCCCCCCCCCAACCCACTGTACCCACATGTAGGTGCCCCCCCTTCACCCCTTAGGGCTATAGTAATGGTGTAGACTTGTGGGCAGTGGGTTTTGAGGGGGATTTGGGGGGCTCAACACACAAGGGAAGGGTGCTATGCACCTGGGAGCTCTTTTACCTTTTTTTTTGTTTTTGTAAAAGTGCCCCCTAGGGTGTCCGGTTGGTGTCCTGGCATGTGAGGGAGACCAGTGCACTACAAATCCTGGCCCCTCCCATGAACAAATGCCTTGGATTTATTCGTTTTTGAGCTGGGCGCTTTCATTTTCCATTATCACTGAAAAACAAGAGGGTGCAAGAGGGATGCCAGACCATGTGGGGCCTAGAGGGAACAGTGATTTTGGCACTTTTTATCACTAGCATCCTGAGCCAGTGCCTTACCTAGTCCATAGGCTAAATTGGCCCTGCAACCCCCTTCAACACTCTCATGTCTTCCCCCAATCATCATGTAAACCACTTAGAACCTGTCGGTAAAGCAGGTCATAAATGCCAAATTTAATTTAATTTAATTAATTAAGCCCCTCCCAAACACACACTCCTAGCTTATCTCCCCCATCAAACTCATACCCCATTAGACCTGTCTCCCTCACCCACAACCCCTTACTTCCTATCCATAGGCACCCTGTATAAGAGGGTTGGGGAGGCTAAAAGCCTTTGTAGACCAACCGCAAACTTCCCCTCCCTTTTTGGACCACTGCTTCCCAATCTGGTGGCAGCATGAAATACAAACTGGAGATTACTCTCCCCGTCCCCTTTCTGCCTGACCCGCCACCTTCCCGATTCAGTGGCCATCAATAAACAAAGACTATGCGTTGGGCCATAGAGCTCTACACGTCGCTGACAGCTCTGCTGGTCCCACCCCCTATGATACAACTTCCTGTTCAGGCAGGAACCAGCAGAGCTGGGTATGTGCTAAAGAATCAGACAGAGAAGGAACAGATGCATGGCACTGCAAGAGGAAGGAAACCGAGTAGACGAAATGGACTACATGATGTTTATTTGTCATCAGATTCTATAAGCGAGGCAAAGATTGCATGGTGATGATAGAGACACAGGTACTGACAGGGCCATCCCAATCATTAGACATGACTAAGCGGTCGCCTAGGGTAGAAGCTTCTAGGGGGAGCAGCAAAAAGCAGCTGTAGTCTGAGCAAAATAGTAAGTCCTGACAGCCACAAACACTCAAAGAACCATCAGTGACTACTTTTTCCTACAAGATTAATATTTAAAAGTATGATGGCTAATTATGTGTTTTTATAGAATTGTTGTATGATGATCATGAGTTTGATGATCATAATCTTGGAGTGAGGAATTGATGGGTATGGGTGGGTGGGTGGATGGATTTGGGTGTGTGTGTGTCAAGAATGCCACCACTGGCCTTAGCCTGACCTGATGATAGGCTTTGCTGCCGATCTGGGTCCAGAGAAAATGCTGCTGCCGCTCACCTGTCCTCTCTCATTTCTTCCTCTACACCACCCCCCAGCCCCATTCTCACTCACCTACAGTTGTGAGGACAGGTCAAATTGACAGAAGACTACATATCATCCTCATGTGATGTTGTCCTCTGTTGCTCAGAGTACTACACTTTGAATTTTATAGTCCTTCGCTTTCCTCCCGCTGTTAGATCTGATTAGTGGCAGCAGCAGGGATAAGAGTGGCTGAGAGGGTGAATACAGATCAACTGGTGGGATTCAGAGAAAGAAATGGCTGGAGTAAGTTAGGTGTGATCAGATGGAAGGGGAATGAGGGAGTCACTGGACATCTTTCTCCCCCCGTGGAGGTGATGGTGCTAGGCCTGCTGCTTGGACACTGCCTGGCCCTGACACTCCTGATGACATTGTCATGTTGAATTGGTTTTTCACTATTTCAAAAAGAACAAAGACTAGGGGGACACTCAATGAAGTTACAAGTGAATACTTTTAAAATAAATAGGAGGGGGTGGGGTGGGGGGAAGGTAGTGGAGGGGGGTGGGAAAACTGGTTAGAAAAAGACTAATGGCTGCTCGGTTAAAGCAATGTATTGTGTGTTACTTGCTATACATTATTGAAACTGTTGCGATGTTCATTACGCTGTACTGTCAATAAAAAATAGTTGAAACATAAAATAAATAGGAGGAAATATTTTTTCACTCATCGAATAGTTAAGCTCTGGAACTCATTGCCAGAGGATGTGGTAATAGTGGTTAGCATGTCTGGGCTTAAAAAAAAGATTTGGACAAGTTCCTGGAGGAAAAGTCCATAGTCTGCTATTGAAACAGACATGAGGAAGCCACTGCTTGCCTTGGGATTGGTAACATGGAATGTTGCTACTATTTGGGTTTCTGCCAGGTACTTGTGACCTGGATTGGCCACTGTTGGAAACAAGATGATGGACCATTGGTCTGACCCAGTATGACTATTCTTATGTAAATAACATGAAGTCAAAGAAGGAAACAGAAATACCAGCAGGGTACATGATTAAATTCACCAGTATATTAAAATATGTAAACTCACATTTCATGAAAAAATAGCACATCAAACACTAATTATTTATGGATATACTAATTGATAGTATTTGTTTCATGATTAAAGGTTTAATTATATATGCTGGTGCTGCTGTTTCTTTATCCTGCTTCATGTTTTTCCTTACTTGTTAATTATGCAGGGGCATCTCTCTCTCTGCTTGGTTTTAATAGCATGGTCCATCAAAAAAGGGAGGCGTGCACTGGCAAGGAAGGGAAGATGATCTGCTGGAGTTGTCTGTGGGAAATTTTGTCATCTTTCTCCCTTCAGGTGAAAAAGGTTCCAGGCTTTTTACTTGAATGCTCTCCTACTGGATGCAAGCCACCCCAGCCTTAACTACATCTCTCCCACTGATGGCATTGTTCCTCATCTTGGGCATTAATGCTAATGATAGGGCAACTGATAAAAGTCTATACAGTAGAAGTCCAAAAATCCAGAAGCTGTAAATCTGGACCACCCGAGAATCCGGACCCTTTAAATTTGCGTTTTCCAAACCGCCTGAGAATCCAGGCTCCCTCCCTCCTGCCCCCCTGCCCCGGCACAGTCCAGCATCTCAACCTCCCCTCCCAGCCCTGACCCCGGCTCCCCTAGTGTAATGACCTTTTCAGACGTCTTCGGTGCTGCAGCATCAGTGGCAGCTTTACTCACAGGCTGCCTCCAGCCTGCACTTTGCCATTCCCTCTGACCCGTCCTGCCCGCCCCTCTGAAAACAGCAAGTTGCATCAGAAGGGGTGAGATGAGTCAGAGGGAAAGGCACGGGTGTAGGCCAGAGGCAGCCTGTGAGTAAGGCTGCCGCTGGTGCTGCAGCACCAAAGACATCTGAAAAGGAGGGGAAGGAGAGACGCTTGGCAGTGTGGGAGAGAGGAGGGAAAGTGTAGTCACGGGGGGGGGGGGGGGTCCTTGTGTGGCCTTTGGGAAGAGAGACACTGGATGGAGAAGAGAGAAGCAGAGATATTCTGGATGGGGAAAAGAGAAGCAGAGAGATGCTGGATGGGGAAGAGAGAGAGAAAGAGAGATGCACAAACATACACAGACACTGGATGAGGAAGAGAGATGCTGGAAATGGGTACAGCATACAGTATTTATACACTCATTTTTTTTTTTTATTTGAGCTTCTACAGTATGTTTTTCCTGGTTTCTGTATTTGTTAATGAATAAATCTGAATTTTAAAAGTAATGCCCAAGAATCCACAAAATCCAAAAATCCAGACAGACCCAATCCCCGAGCAGTCTGGATTTTTGGACTTGTACTATAAATAAACTATATTTTTTGGTTGGCATCTCCCCCTCCCCCCTTACCTCCCCCATGGCCCCACTGACTCCAGCAAATGTTTAGCTTCTTGTGTACTAAAAAAAAAAAAGTCTATTTTTCTCTGAATAATGTCTTTATGCTTCTACTAGCCTCCTTTGCTCCAATTATTAAAGGGAAATGGGACTTGATATACCACCTTTCTGAAGTTTTTGCAACTACATTCAAAGTGGTTTACATAGATTCAGGTACTTATTTTGTACCAGGGGCAATGGAGGGTTAAGTGACTTGCCCAGAGTCACAAGGAGCTGCAGTGGGAATTGAACTCAGTTCCCCAGGATCAAAGTCCACTGCATTAACCACTAGGCTATTCCTCCACTAGCAACAGTCCATGTAGCAGCCTGCCTTTGCAGATCAGCAGTGCGTCAGACTCACAGAAACAGAACGCGTTGCTGATCTGCAAGGACAGGCTTCTACATGGAATGTTGCTAGTGGAATAGCAACATTCCATCTAGAATCTCAAATAGGGAAAGGGAAATATGACTTGATATACAGCCTTTCTGAGGTTTTTGCAACTACATTCAAAGCGGTTTACATATATTCAGGTACTTATTTTGTACCAGGGTAATGGAGTGGTTAAGTGACTTGCCCAGAGTCACAAGGAGCTACAGTGGAAATTGAACTCAGTTCCCCAGGATCAAAGTCCACTGCACTAACCACTAAGCTACTCCTCCACCTTTCTGTATGACAGCTTATGTATATTGTATTTATTCAGAGCCTTGAGGATGTTTTTTTAAGCAAATTCCTTGCTACCTGCAAGCATTCTGCCTTCCTGGTTGTAACTTTTGATTTACTTCCACTCTGTTAACTTGTTTTTCTGTTGTTCCCCCTTTTTTAAAGTTAAAATTGTTTCTAAACAGTGTAGCTCATGGCTTTTTTCAGGTGATATGTGCCAGTACTGGCACCTTTTTCACCATCTTCCCAGAATGCCCCATGACCTACTTGCACGGGCACAACTGGAGACTACACGCTAGCAGTGAAGGAACACTCAGATAATGCATGGCATTTTTGCCTGCAGCCCTATGCACCTATAAGTCGCCTGTGCTTGAGGCCTATGATTATTATTGAGACCCCCTTTTACTACAGCGCGCTCACATTTTTAGCACGCGCTAAAATTGGTCGCATGCTAAACGTTAGAGACGCCAATGCATTCCTATGGGCATCTCCAACGTTTAGCGTGCACTAAAAACGTGAGCGTGCCTTAGTAAAAGACCTGCTAAGTATCCAGCAGCACACTTGATCCCCTATTGGGCTGTGCCCAGCCTCCACACCAAATCATTCCAACTATCAGCCTTCCTCATCACTGCTGCTGCTGCTGCTGCTGCTGCTATGGGCCACTCATGACCTTGCTTTCACACAAATGACCCCGCTAGAGATGACTGAACTTCTTGTTTTGGAATAAAAGCTTCTTGGCTGCCTCAACCTTCTTCCGCCTTGTCCATCTCACTTTTACAGTGCAAACACCAAGTCAGCAGTACAGGAATATAGTGGTTAACTTGGAAAGTGGCAGATGGACAGCACAGTCTTAAGCCTTGCATTTAATTTATGCTTTCACCATGAAAAAGCAGAAGTCTGGTTCATGCCCTAAGAAAAAGACAATCTAAAAATACTATCATGGGTCAGGTTTGCAGTTACTCTTCTTGTGTAATCATCAAATTTCTATCCATAGAGATTTTTCTGTTCTGCAATATGTTTTACTTGTACTTTGACTCTATAACATGTGTTGACAAACTATGGCACATCAGTACCCTGTCACCTTTTCATCTGGCCTGTGAGCTCTGCCTCACTGGACCTTTGCATCAAGCCCCTGAGTAGCAACAGTAAAAGCTGCAAAAGTCAGGAACGATTGGAAGACAGTTGGTAACAATGGCCAAGAAATGCCTTGCCCTCCTTCCCCCATTTTGCATCAAGTGCAGTATGAAAAGTGGTGGTTTCCTGGCTAGGCTTTGCCATGTATATGGAGCTGTGAAGAGGCAGCTGTATGGCAGCCATCTTGGGAAGGAGGCTCAGAGATGAAAGTGGCTGGGCTTCCTTTCACTCCTGTGCATGGCTTAGAACCTTTACAGCAAGTCAACTCTCCATTCCCCCAGGCTCTTGTCTAGGTGTGTTGCGTGAGAGGTGTAAGCAGGTTAGTAAATTTGTTGTATTGTTGTTAAACAGTAGCTAACAAGTTTCTGGAAGACAACAGAAGCAATGGTCCAAGGCAACAGTTTTACCAGAGAGTTCTTGTCAAATTAATCTACTCAATTTCATGGCTGGTAGTCGCATAGGAAGAGGAATATAAATCTCTGATGAAACCTCATTTTGAGACCACACCTTCAAACATATATAAACAAAATGGAGTCAGTCCAGAAAGCAGCTGTTAAAATGGTCAACACTACATCGTGAGCCACATGGACACAGAATTAAAGATATAAACCTGTATAACTTAAAGGAAAGAAGAGACAGGGAAGCTACAGTAGGCCTGAGAAATTTAGAAGAGAAGTTATCAAACTGGGCCACCATTAAGATTACTTTTAACCTGGATTATTAGTAAAATTTCAAATAGAATGAATTAATGGTAAAATAACCCATCATATTGATAGCCAACATTGATAACTTCCCCCTTAAATACCTACAATAAATAAATACACAGCAGACAGGCTTTTTTCAACAGAATAAAAACTTCTTGGCTATCTAAACCTTCTCCTTTCATAGAAACATAGAAACATTTAGACAGATAAAGACCATATGGCCTACCCAGACTGCCCATCCATGCCATCTACTCTCCCTATCACTCCTTTAGACATCCTATGTACTTGTCCCAAGCTCTCTTAAATTCAGATAATGTTTTAGTCTCCACCTACTTCCACTGGGAGGCCACTCCACGAATTTGCCACCCTTTCTGTGAAGAAATATTTCTTCAGGTTACCTTCATCCTTATTCCAGAACTTCCTTTCAATTGAAAGAGATTCACCTCCTCTGCATTTATGCCACATAGGTATTTAAATGTAAAATAGTAACATAGTAAATGATGGCAAAGACCTGAACAGTCCATCCAGTCTGCCCAACAAGATAAATTCATTTTACATGGTATGCAATACTTTATATGTATACCCGAGTTTGATTTATCCTTGCCATTCTCTGGGCATAGACCATAGAAGTCTGCCCAGCACTGTTCTTGTACTAAAAGTTCTGATGCTAATGTCATAGCCCCTTAAAATTTACACTCCGGCCCATCCATATCTATTCAGTCAATATCAGGGCACAGATCATAGAAGTCTGCCAGAAGTCTGCCCAGCACTGGTTTTACTTACCAATTACTGGCGTTGCTACCCAATCTCTGCTAAGATTCTGTAGATCCATTACTTCTAAACAGGATTCCTTTGTGTTTATCCCACGCATGTTTGAATTTCATTACCGTTTTCATCTTCACCACCTCCCACGGGAGGGCATTTCATGTATCTACCACCCTTTCTGTGAAAAAATGCTTCCTGACATTACTCCTGAGTCTGCCCCCCTTCAACCTCAATTCATGTTCTCTAGTTCTACCACCTTCCAGTCTCCGGAAAAGGTTTATTTCCAAATTAATACCTTTCAAATATTTGAACGTCTGTATCACATCACCCCTGTTTCTCCTTTCCTCCAAAGTATACATGTTCAGGTCAGCAAGTTTCTCCTCGTACGGTTTGCAATGCAAATCCCATAGCATTTTTGTAGCTTTTCTTTGCATCGCTTCCAGTCTTTTTACATCTTTAGCAAGATACGGCCTCCAAAACTGAACAAAATACTCCAAGTGGGGCCTCACCAACGACTTGTAGAGGGGCATCAACACCTCCTTTCTTCTGCTGGTTACATAGGAGCCAACTTTTCAAAATTATTGGGGGTGCTAAGCCCAATAGAAATAACCCCTCCCTGGACACATACAAGGAATTTTCTCAATTTTGGGGGTGCTCAAGCACCCACAGCACCCACAGAGTCGGCTCCAATGGCTGGTTATACCCCTCTCTATGCAGCCTAGCATCCTTCTGGCCATGGCCGTCGCCTTGTCACATTGTTTCTTCACCTTCATATCCTCTGACACCAACACCCCAAGGTCTCTCTCCTGAGTTGAGCTTACTAATCTCTCCCCTCCTATTCGGTATCTCTCTTTTGGGTTTCTGCACCCCAAGTGCATCACTCTACACTTCTTGGCATTAAATTTTAATTCAAAAGACTTATACAGTTAACACCAGTACATTGTTTTATCAGCTCTAAACCAACATTTTCAAAAAAAATTATTTTTTATTTTTTAATATATGCAGTGCTCAGTGTATATTGATGTGCCAAACTACCATTTTTCACGGTACCAGCATAAAGCACAACAATCCTTATACTATCATAGCACTGGACCTGCCTAACCTTCCTAACTGGCTGATTTGATTCAGCTTGATTTTCAACTGATCAGTCTTGAATGAACGTTAACTGTTTATTCAAACAAAGTCACTTATCTAGAAAACAGGTTGGATCTGGTCCTATGCTCTGTCATGTGCTGCTGCTGGCAAAGAAACAAGCCGTGACCCAGTGTTCAGTTAGTGCTTTAAAACCATAATTGAATTCCCTTTTAAAACACTAACTGAACACTGAGTCACAGCTTGTTTCTTTGCCAGCTTGAGGGTGTCTATTAAAGGCACTGCCATGGGTGCGACGATAGCACCATCATTAGCTAACCTCTATATGGCATGTTTTGAAAAGAAATTTTTGCAGGACAATCTATATAAAGGAAATATTGTGTTATGGCTAAGGTTTATGGCTAAGGCACCAGCTCCACTTTCGACTACCTCCAGCCTGAAAACAGTATTCCTAAGGAGTCCTGCGTCAACAACAATCAGATAAGTGACTGTTGAATAGCATGAACTAACAAGAAAGATTTGTTTATTTATAAAAAGAACAATAGAGAACGAGTTCTATGCTACGAGATTTGACTATTTAGTTGCAAGAGACCGCTCCAGGTTAGTAATACATTAGCAGGCAGAGAGTTATATGTTCAGGCGGTTGTATAGGAGAATAAGTGGGGGGTATATATGATGGGGGAGGTGCACCTATCTTAACTTTTGTTAATGGTTGAGAGGCGAGGAGTTTTTAGACCATCCGGTTTTCTCAATTGTATTTGAGTTTTTTCGGGTGGCTTTTTTTCTCCAAGTCTCCCCACCTGAACCAGTGATAGTAATTTACTCCTCATTTGAATGGCTAACCAAGCTTGAGTAGCAATGGGTATCCATGAGGTGGTTTGAGGTTCCTTTGTTAAAATATAATCTAGATCTTGATTGTGGATCCTTAAGTTAAGAACGGTGACACACCTATCTCTATATTTAGTTTTCCAAACCATTAGTTAAGTATAGTACTTTAAGGTTTATTGATGACATACTTATGATATGGACAGGTAGTAAGATCTAGTTGATGGAGTTTTATAAATGGCTCAACACAAGGGATACAAATCTAAAATTTCAGATTAATTAGCGACACATATGCTCGAATTGAAACATGATTTCAAACAACTAAAATTTGTAGTTAAGAATTGATTCACATTGGAGAAGTGGAGATGTGAATAAATTACTATTATACAGGCAGAACAGAGGTTTATTTTTAAGTTTAAAACTGTTAAGCTTCATGGTCTAAATCAGGAAAGTGATCTCTGTGTTTCTGTAAAGTATTTTTTGTATGTGAAACTACACCAATTCTAGTATATATTTGACATTTTCTCAAGCTTGGATAGGTTTGATGACACCTTGCTCATATTGAGGCATATTGTGATTGTAACTACAGATATATGGAAATGTCTTGTGGTTTGAGGCAATAATGATTTTTTATGAAAAATGCATTTGGGGGGATTTGTACATTTTTGCACAGATATGATTTATGGCCAAACTATTTACATTGAATTTTAGTCATTAAAATGTTTCTGGATCGATTGACCTTTGAACCTAAAACCAATCACAGTGCATGTATTTAAGGGACCAATCACAGAGCATGTTACTATGCTGTCAGTTTAATGAATTGAGTGAGTCAGAGCGTAGTGAGAAGTGGAAAAAGTAAAGAGCTGTTACTTTTGTACCTCATTTCTCAAGGAACTAGATGGTTATTTTGTAAAATATATACTTTTTAATGCTGCCATTCAATAGTGACGTGCTTAAGACGCTGCCGCTTAGTACTTCATGTGGATGTTTTTAAATATCGCTATTTAGACAATTTGGTATAACGAATGAATATGGTTATGGCATGAAGTAGACTAAGTTAGTGAAGACTGGTTACTTGACATGCTTAAGACGCTGCCACTTAGTAATTCATGTAGATGTTTTTTTAAAAACCGCTATGGAGATGTTTTTGTATAATGAATGAATATGGATATGGTACGAAGTAGACTAAGTTGGTGAAAACTTGATACTTGTATACCTTGGTTCTTAAGAAACATTGTTTAATCATCACAAATGAAAGTATAGATGTGCAAGAATGCATAAAGGCATCATGTCGCTGATAGGCTTTTATGTTGCTATCTACTATGTTGTCAATGGCACATTTGAACACCATTGTTTAGAAGTTTAAGTTGTTAACTTCAAATACTTTGTACATCATGCGGATGTTTTTAAATAGTACTATTTAAATGAATGAATATGGTTATGGTACGTAAGTAGACTAAGTAAATGAAGACTTGATATCTGAACACTATAGCATTTAATCGTCATAAATGAAAATGTAGATGTGCAAGAATACATGAAGGCATCATGTCGCTGATAAGCTCCTATGTTGCCAACTACTATGTTGTCATCAGGACACTTGAACGCCATTGTTTAGAAGTTTAAGTTGTTGATTCTAAATACTATAAACATGACAATTTGCAATACATAAGGATAGATATATAGATGTGCTTTGTGATTTTGATCCTCCTTTTCTTGATACAATTATGTCATTTTTATAACCCTCATCCACGCTCTTATCACCTCTCGCTTAGACTAGTGCAACTTGCTCCTCACAGGTCTCCCACTTAGCCATCTCTCTCCTCTTCAATCTGTTCAAAATTCTGCTGCACAACTAATTTTCCGCCAGGGTCGTTATGCTCATATTAGCCCTCTCCTCAAGTCACTTCACTGGCTTCCTATCCGTTTCCACATACAGTTCAAACTCCTCTTATTGACCTATAAGTGCATTCACTCTGCAGCTCCTCAGCACCTCTCCACTCTCATCTCTCCCTACATTCCTCCCCGGGAACTCCGTTCACTGGGTAAATCTCTCTTATCTGCACCCTTCTACTCCACCGCTAACTCCAGACTCCGTTCCTTTTATCTTGCTGCACCATATGCCTGGAATAGACTTCCTGAGCCGGTACGTCAAGCTCCATCTCTGGCCGTCTTCAAATTTAAGCTAAAAGCCCACCTTTTTTATGCTGCTTTTAACTCCTAACCCTATTCACTTGTTCAGAACCCTTATTTTATCATCCTCACCTTAATATTCCCTTATCTCTTGTTTGTCCTGTTTGTCTGTCCTAATTAGATTGTAAGCTCTGTCGAGCAGGGACTGTCTCTTCATGTTCAAGTGTACAGCACTGCGTACGTCTAGTAGCGCTATAGAAATTATAAGTAGTAGTAGTAGTTTTTAGTAAATATTCAACATATTACAAATCCTCCGTTACCAATTATCCATTCATTCGTGGTTTTCCAAATACACATCTAAGGTTAATTTTATAGTATATCCAATCAAAGTACCTACAATATATGTTAATTTTGAAATGATTAAGACCCATATGATATTATTGGTTTTAGTAAACATACCCATTACTTCATCAACACCAAGCATATGTTCCGCATTTCAGGTGATATGATTTTTTGCTATTAGGGGTAGACCCTGTTACTCACCGCTTTTAGGTATGTAGGAAAACACTTTTTGTAAATTCAGATTTTTAATATGAGCACTTTAACACCTAAGTCACATGAAATTATATGTCTTATTGAATAGCATGTCATAATGAACATCACATTGACTTATTTGTTCTGCCTTCACACACACTATCACACTGTGTTCTCCTGTTGCCTGTTTGTGAGTATATATTCTTTTTAAACTTTGATTGATGTTACATTTAATGTTTTATTTAATGTTCTTTTAAATTAAAGCTCTCTGTTTTTATTGTTTTACCATTTCACAGTTTTAATATGATTTTAATTATTATGATTTATATTTTTGAGCTATTGTTTGAAAGTTTTGATTTGTAATGATGCTGTAGACTCAATTTGTATGTTTTCATTTTGTAGTCTTTTTACCCCTGAGGCAGCCTGAGGGTGAAACATGGCCACATCGGGTAACTGTTTTAATAAACCTCTTCTCCTTTTTTATTCACTCGTTTCTGTGGTTTATATGTGATCTGCTTTTATATTGTTGATTTCTCAGTGGGCAGATTAGCACCTCTTGTTCTTGTCACAACTTTTTCAGATACATCAGAAGCAGAAAGACTGTGAGGGAATCCATGGGACTGTTAGATCACGAAGAAGCTAAAGGGGCGCTCAGGGAGAATAAGGCCATAGCAGAGAAACTAAATGAATTCTTTGCTACAGTCTTTACGGAAGAAGATGTAAGAGATCTGCCTGTACCAGAAATGGTTTTCAAGGGTGATGATGAAGAGGAACTCAAAGAAATCTCGATGAACCTGGAAGATGTACTGAGCCAAACTGACAAATTAAAGAGTAGTACATCCAAGGGTACTCAAAGAACTAAAGCATGAAATTGCTGATCTGCTGTTAGTAATATGTAACCTGTCGTTAAAATTGTCCATAGTACCTAAAGATTGGAAGGTGGCCAATGTGACACTGAAATTAAATTTAATGTAGACAAATGCAAGGTGACGCACACTGGAAAGAATTTGAATCATAGTTATCTGATGCTAGGGTCCACCTTAGGGGGGGGGGGGGGGTCAGCATTAAAAAAAAAGATCTAGGTATCGTTGTAGATAATACGCTGAAATCTTCTGCCCAGTGTGCGGCGGCAGCCAAAAAAAAGAAAACAGGATGCTAGGAATATTTAGGAAAGGAATGGTGAATAAGACCGAAAATACTATAATACCTCTGTATCACTCTATTGTGCGACTTCAGCAAGAGTATTGCGTTCAAGTTCTGGTTGCCGTATTTAAAAAAAGATATAGTGGATTTAGAAAAAATTCAAAGAAGAATGACCAAAATGATAAAAGGGATGGAACTCCTCTCGTTTATGCTAAAGCTAAAGAGGTTAGGGCTCTTCAGCTTGAAAAGAGATGTATGAGGGGAGTTATGAATGAGGTTAACAAAATCCTGAGGAAGTTACATGGAAATACCTTTAAAACAATGAATAGTTAAACTCTGGATCTCTTTGCTGGAGGATGTGGTAACAGCGATTAGCATATCTGGGTTTGAAAAAGGTTTGGACAAGTTCCTGGAGGAAAAGTCCATAGTCTGCTATTGAGACAGACATGGGGAAGCAACTGCTTGCCCTGGGATTTGTAGCATGGAATGTTGCCATGGTTTGGGTTTCTGCCAGGTGCTTGTGACCTGGCTTGGCCACTACTGGAAACAGGATACTGGGCTAGATAGAACATTGGTCTGACCCAGCATGGCTACTCTTATGTTCTTATGTTCTAAAGCAGCAGGCCCAGCACACACCCCTGGGAAACCCCAATATCTACGTTTAAAAGCAACATCAGAAAGTACTTTTTCATAGGGTAATGGATACTTGGAACGCTTTTTCAGTGGAGGTGGTTTGGACAAAAACGGTGACACAATTCAAAATGGCGTGGGATAAACAGAGGATTCCTATCTAGCGAGAGGATGGGATCAAAGCAAAATAAATAACAGATGGGTGTAACCTGCATGGAGCAGCAGGTACAATCCTGAACAAAGGCACGGAGCAGATGAGCAGCATGTTTTGCGCAAAGCAGCAGTACAAGTCTAGCCATCTTGCTGAGCAGTCTTCCAGTCTTTATCTGCCATCTATTACTAAGTTTTATTTTAATAAAAGTTGATTTGTTGCCATTGTTTTTATGTCCACTTGGCACTCTTATGTATTCATTGTAGATAACCTGAAAACCTGACTATCTGGACGTGTCATCTGAACTGGGTTTAGAACCTCTGGGTTAGACTGTACAGGGTCTTCTTGCTTTGGTGCTATTGACACTGACCCTAAAAACTGACTGCCTCATAACACCAGAATAGAATCTTCCCTCAAGAAATGTAAGTCCAGCCTTAAATCCTATTATTTCTGTTAGGCATTCCCTCATGTTTGATTAGTATGCGGTTACCCATCTGTTATTTATTTTGCTTTGATCCCATCCTCTCGCTAGATAGGAATCCTCTGTTTATCCCGTGCCTTTTTGAATTGTGTCACCGTTTTTGTCCAAACCACCTCCACTGGAAAAGTGTTCCAAGTATCCATTACCCTTTCTATGAAAAAGTATTTTCTGATGTTGCTTTTAAACGTAGATAGTAGGGTTTCCCAGGGGTGTGTGCTGGGCCTGCTGCTTTAGAACATAAGAATAGCCATGCTGGGTCAGACCAATGGTCTATCTAGCCCAGTATCCTATTTCCAGTAGTGGCCAAAACAGTTATGGAGTGAAGGTGTAGCCTAGTGGTTAGTGCAGTGGAGTGGACCTTGATCCTGGGGAACTGAGTTTGATTCCCACTGCAGTTCCTTGTGACTCTGGGCAAGTCACTTAATCCTCCATTGTCCCTGGTACAAAATAAGTACCTGAATCATAAGAGGCTTGGGGAGGCTAAGCCTCCCCAGCCCAACCCTGACCATCTTGTGTTTCTTCTGCTGCCCGCTGTCTCCATTGTCATTTTTACTGCACTGAAGAGTTCTGCCTCGGCAACGGCGATTCAGAGTCAGCCTTCTGCCAGTGTCGGGGCTTTCTCTTCAGGCGTGTCTCACTCCCTCCCAGCTCTGCAGAAAAGAGGAAGTTACCTTAGAGTCCAGGACGCCCCTGAGGAGAAGCCCCGACACTGGCAGAAGGCTGACTGACTCTGAATCGCCGGTGCTGAGGCTGAACTCTTCAGGGCAGTAAAAATGACGGCAGCAGAAGAAAGAGGGAGAAAGATGCAAGACTCCCAAGACCAGTGGAAGTGAGCCTTTCTAGTCCAGTAAGTAAACAAGGAAGCCAATTTGGTTAATGTGTTTCCCCTGCCTGACATCCTCACTGCCTTCAGCCCAAACAAAACAAACAAACTTTTGAGCTGCTGCATCCAGGTTGTTCTTGATTGTTGAGCGTAACAAGGCTAAAGCTGTTTCTGTTAATAGGCACGGTATTGCAGCTGGTAGAAAAAGCGATTATAAACTCTGTAGTTTGTGCTTATACATCCTGTTTCCGTTTCTTGAGAGTTTATCTGAGTTTATCTTAACTGTTGTTGTACTCTGCCTTGGGAAGCTGGTGTTATAAAGATGATAGAATACTGTATATTGAAATTAAATGAAAGTAGAATTAAACTCACTTTTCATTGGGGCACATGGAATCACATTTTAATGTCATCTCATTTGTAGGAATTTGCATTTTAGATACACAACTGGATTATTCTGTTTATTAAGACAGACATAGAAGCCACAATAAATTTACTTAAACAAAGAGAAACAGCAGAGGTTTTCAGTAAACAACATGATGAATTAAAAATCAAGATGGATCAATTTAGATATGAAATACAAAGAATAAAAATTAAAAAATTCCATAGAGACGAGAAGGATTTAGTAGATAAAGCGATTTATCCCTGGCTATATAGAGAACATGATATACAAAGATCTGCCTTCGAGGAAGGCGGACCAGATTCAGTAGATACAGACTCAAGTGTATCGGGAGGTGAATCACGTTTTTTAGGACAAGGGAGAAGCAAAAGAGGACGGAGAAGGGGCAGAGGCAGAGGCCCCCAACGGGGGAACAGACAGGACCGGAGTTATCCCCAAGAACCCATGGATCGACCCCACACACGATCACAACAGTGAAGGAATCGGTTGTAGTGAACTTATCAAGATATAGATTATCTATAGTAGAACAAGAGGTACTAGCTAAAGGCCTAATCTATGTACCAACAGTGACTCACGATTCATTTCAAAGTCGGGTTGATTTAGAAAGATTTTTGAGGAATCTGCACATCAAAGTATTTTTTGCTGGGGAAGAAACTAGATCAGAAACCTCCAGGGTAAAACTTAAGTCGAAATGGGTGCCCCCAACCCCCCCCGAACCAGCTATTACTATTTTCAAACAATTAGTCACTAAAGAGTTAGAGCAATTGGAACACAGTAAAAATAAAAAACATTATAATTGCACTTTACAAGAAAGACTAGCGATAGAAGCACTCAGGAATAATACAGAAATTATAATTAGAAAAGCTGACAAGGGGGGAGCGGTAGTTTTGCAGAATAAACAAGACTACATTACAGAGGCATTAAGACAACTTCACAACCCATTAGATTATGAAGAACTAGAAGAGGATCCCACAGAGAAGTTACAGCAAGAGATCTTTTCGAAAACTGGGGTGGGCTTTGCACGAAGCTACATAACACAAAAAGAATTTGCATTTTTAAATAAAAAAGCCCCTCGCATTCCAGTCTTTTACACTTTACCTAAAATTCACAAAAGTCTACAGAACCCTCCCGGAAGACCAATAGTCTCCAGTCGGAACTCCATATTAGAGCCACTATCAATATATATAGACACCTTTTTACGCCCCTTTGTTCAGGAAACTAGGTCCTATATTAAAGACACCACAGATTTTTTGAGTCGGATGCAAATGTTGGAAGATATACAAGACCACTGGAGATTAGTCACAATGGATGTAGTAAGCCTTTACACCATCACCCCTCAGGAAGAAGCTTTAGAAGTAATAACTCAGTCTCTGGAAACACGTGAAATGATTCATGTTCCTACAGAATTTATAACTGAACTGGCAGAAATAGCCTTGAAAAATAACTATTTTCAATTTGAGGGACGGTTATTTAAACAAAAAACAGGGGTAGCCATGGGCGTAACAATCGCCCCCTCGGTAGCCAATTTATTTGTTGCCAGATTTGAAGAAAAGTATGTGTACATGTCTATATGGTTCAAGAAAATGAAAATTTGGTTAAGATTTATAGACGATGTATTCTGCATTTGGACAGGCACCGAACATGAATTGAAAATGGCGCTTGAATATTTGAATACCTGCCATCCAACATTGCGCTTTACTTGTGAACAAGATCTCCATAGTATGTCATTTTTGGATGTATTAATCACCAAGAATAACAATAAATTGGAGACCACAGTTTTTCGTAAATCAACTGATAGAAACACATTTTTGGAATACAGTAGCTGTCATCCGCAGAAATTGAAAGACAGTTTACCTATATCTCAGTTTTTACGCTATAGACGCATATGTTCGAGCGAGACAGAATTTAAAGAGAAATCTAAAATTCTTAGAAAACGATTACACGAGAGAGGCTAGCCAATGAATGTAATTAAGAATGCGTACAGAAGAGCGAAATACAACAATCGCGAGTATTTACTTCTTCCCAGACAAAAAGAGACAGATGAGGGAAAAGACAATGTCACCTGTGTATTGAAATACACAAGTGAAGCAACCCAGGTTTCTAAAATATTAAAGAAGAATTGGCATATAATTCAGACTTTACCGGAGTTACAAAATACTAATCTAAGACTGGCGTATAGTCGTGGTAGGAACCTTAAAGAGATTCTGGCACCAGCTATTCTTAAAAGACCTTATGTACCAGATTCCCAGTTAATGGGACATAGAAGCTGTGGACAATGCAATATTGTCGAACAATGATTAATACGAAGGAGTTTATAGATCCTAGGACGAAGAAACATTACATCCTTCGTCAGAACACCACTTGCAGTTCAGAATGGGTGGTTTATGCCATCATATGCCCTTGCCAGAAAGTTTATGTGGGACAAACATCACGTAAATTTACTATCAGACTCACAGAACACAAGAGCAATATCAATACACAGAAGAAGACTGCTCCTTTAGCCATGCATTGCATCGAATTAAATCATACTTTTGATACTCTAAAATGTGTCATTCTACAACAAATCAAATGGGACATACAAGGAGGTGATAGAAAATTAATTTTATTACAACAAGAGCAAAGATGGATTTATCGTTTACATTCTCTACAACCGGATGGTTTAAACATGAGAATTGAATGGAACCAGTTCTTTTAATTAAGTTCCGTCTGACGTCAACCATTATAAATACATGATCTATAAAGGATTGGATGAACGTAAGCTAGCCCCGCCCAGTAGGAGGTTAGGTGGAGCTCGAAACAACGCATCTGATGTCATCCATTATAAATACCAACGCCATCTTGAAAATTTCACATTGAAGAAAGCGAAAAGCCGATTGAAGTAAGGAACATCAAGTTAAGGTTGGAGGTGGTACTGTTTATATTAAGAAGCGCCAAATATATGATATATATGATACAGTGGGGGAAATAAGTATTTGATCCCTTGCTGATTTTGTAAGTTTGCCCACTGACAAAGACATGAGCAGCCCATAATTGAAGGGTAGGTTATTGGTAACAGTGAGAGATAGCACATCACAAATTAAATCCGGAAAATCACATTGTGGAAAGTATATGAATTTATTTGCATTCTGCAGAGGGAAATAAGTATTTGATCCCTCTGGCAAACAAGACCTAATACTTGGTGGCAAAACCCTTGTTGGCAAGCACAGCGGTCAGACGTCTTCTGTAGTTGATGATGAGGTTTGCACACATGTCAGGAGGAATTTTGGTCCACTCCTCTTTGCAGATCATCTCTAAATCATTAAGAGTTCTGGGCTGTCGCTTGGCAACTCGCAGCTTCAGCTCCCTCCATAAGTTTTCAATGGGATTAAGGTCTGGTGACTGGCTAGGCCACTCCATGACCCTAATGTGCTTCTTCCTGAGCCACTCCTTTGTTGCCTTGGCTGTATGTTTTGGGTCATTGTCGTGCTGGAAGACCCAGCCACGACCCATTTTTAAGGCCCTGGCGGAGGAAAGGAGGTTGTCACTCAGAATTGTACGGTACATGGCCCCATCCATTCTCCCATTGATGCGGTGAAGTAGTCCTGTGCCCTTAGCAGAGAAACACCCCCAAAACATAACATTTCCACCTCCATGCTTGACAGTGGGGACGGTGTTCTTTGGGTCATAGGCAGCATTTCTCTTCCTCCAAACACGGCGAGTTGAGTTCATGCCAAAGAGCTCAATTTTTGTCTCATCTGACCACAGCACCTTCTCCCAATCACTCTCGGCATCATCCAGGTGTTCACTGGCAAACTTCAGACGGGCCGTCACATGTGCCTTCCGGAGCAGGGGGACCTTGCGGGCACTGCAGGATTGCAATCCGTTATGTCGTAATGTGTTACCAATGGTTTTCGTGGTGACAGTGGTCCCAGCTGCCTTGAGATCATTGACAAGTTCCCCCCTTGTAGTTGTAGGCTGATTTCTAACCTTCCTCATGATCAAGGATACCCCACGAGGTGAGATTTTGCGTGGAGCCCCAGATCTTTGTCGATTGACAGTCATTTTGTACTTCTTCCATTTTCTTACTATGGCACCAACAGTTGTCTCCTTCTCGCCCAGCGTCTTACTGATGGTTTTGTAGCCCATTCCAGCCTTGTGCAGGTGTATGATCTTGTCCCTGACATCCTTAGACAGCTCCTTGCTCTTGGCCATTTTGTAGAGGTTAGAGTCTGACTGATTCACTGAGTCTGTGGACAGGTGTCTTTCATACAGGTGACCATTGCCGACAGCTGTCTGTCATGCAGGTAACGAGTTGATTTGGAGCATCTACCTGGTCTGTAGGGGCCAGATCTCTTACTGGTTGGTGGGGGATCAAATACTTATTTCCCTCTGCAGAATGCAAATAAATTCATATACTTTCCACAATGTGATTTTCCGGATTTAATTTGTGATGTGCTATCTCTCACTGTTACCAATAACCTACCCTTCAATTATGGGCTGCTCATGTCTTTGTCAGTGGGCAAACTTACAAAATCAGCAAGGGATCAAATACTTATTTCCCCCACTGTATATATTTTCTAATAGATACAGTTGATTGACCCGCGGACCCTGAGGAAGAAGGCGAAACTTGGGCTGAGTCGGGCCGTGGATTGGGTTCAGATGACTGTGTTCCGGTTAACTGCTTAGAATTTTTTCAGCAGTGAGCTAAGTAACCATTAATTTGAGATTTCTTTAAAATTGGAGAATAGAAGTGGGTTACTTAAATAGGGGTTTTTCAGCCAGTGATGATCGGGTGGTGCTCCCTTATGTTGTTTCACAACACAAGGAGCTTACGCCGGGATTGAGGCTTTTCCCCTATAAATTAAACATATATTTGACGCTATTTATTTCTATGTAGGAGTCTATATTTATATGATTGTTGATTGATTTGACTGCCTATAGCTCCAATATTGATTATTATTCTGTTTTTAGGCATGTTTCAGGGACAAGTGGTTTTATAGGTCAAAATAAAAATAAATATTTTTTTAATGCAGATCTCTTTTGTTTAAACATAACTAAATGGGCTATAAGCCCCTAATGGTGTATTAGGTTCTGCCTAGTGTAATATTTTTGGTACAGTAAAGCAGTGGCGTAGCTAGGGTAGTTGACACCCGGGGCCGGTCATTTTTTATCACCCCCCCCCCCCACCCCCCGAAATCCAGTACTAGGCATACCGAGAATACAAAACACTCAGGACCTATAGATCAATTCTACCATACCATAAGCAGTAATTTGTACGAGTCACACAAGGAAAAGGAAAGCATCTTAAACACTACAGTGAGCACTAGAACATCAATTCACCTATTGTAAAACGAAAACAGACAGATTAGTACAGATCGTCGATCCTGCACAGTCAATGTCAACCAAAAGCCATGTCTTTTTCACAAATAGATACACCCTAATCCACTATAGAATAAGTAATCATAAACTTTCTATTTAGACAAAAATTAAACTGAACCCCCGATGCCAGACTCTGCATACAATGCAACACCACAGAAACCGAAAATGTCCTCTAGTACTGTGCAAAATATAAAGCCAGCAGATGTAAATTTGAAAAAACTAACAAATACCAATTACCACTTTACAAATTAACAAATAGAAATAAAACAAATAATATAATTTTATTGGAGTAATACGTTTAGCTTTCAGAGGCCAAAACCTCCTCCCTTAGGTCAATTCAGTATAGTACTGTTACAGTGTCCTATCCTGACCTGAGGAAGGGGGTTTTGTTCTCCGAAAGTAAAATGAATTAAAATTAGTCCAATAAAAAGATTACCTTATTTACATGTTCTATTATAAACATTTATTAACACAGCTACAATACTACTTTGTCCTAAAGCAAAAAAATAAAAATATATATTTACAGTTCGTTGTCTCTGGTTTCTGCTTTCCTCATCTTTTCACTGTCTTCCTTCTATCCAGCATCTGTCTTCGCTCTCTCTCTGCCATCCAGTGTCTGCCCTCTCTCTCTGCTCCTTCCATCCACTGTCTGCCCTCTCTCCCTTCCATCCACTTCTGCCCCTTCCATGCACCATCTGCCCTCTCTCTCTCTGCCCCTTCCATCCACTGTCTGCCCTCTCTCCCTTCCATCCACTTCTGCCCCTTCCATGCACCATCTGCCCCAGTCTGCCATCTCTCTCTCCCCCTTCCATCAACATCTGGCCTCTATCTCTGCCCCTTCCATCCACCATTTGCCCCAGTCTGCCCTCTTTCTCTCTCCCCTTCCACCCACCATCTGCCCTTTCTCTCTGCCCCTTCAATCCGTCTGCCCTCCCTCTCCCATCCGTCCAGGGTCTGCCCTCCCTCACGTGCCCCCCTTCCATCCAGGATCTGTCCCCTCTCTCTCTGCCCCCTCTTTTCAGCCCCCAGTTCCAGTCCCCTTCATCCACCACATGCCTTGCATCCTCCCCTTTCAGCCCCAGACCCATTCTCCCACCTGCCCCAGGCATGGACCCATTTTCCCTCCTGTCCCCTTGTCAGACCCCAGTTCCAGCTTCAGACCCTTTCTCCCATCTGAGCACTCCCCTCCCCCCCAATCCCCTTCTCCCCTCTCTGAGTACCCATCTGAGCTCCCCCACCCTCCCTAATCCCCTTTAAGCACCCCTCTGAGCTCCCCAACCCCTCCCCAATCCCCTTCTCCCCTCCTTGATGCTCTCCCACCCTCCCTAATCCCCTTTAAGCACCCCTCTGAGCTCCCCACCCCTCCCCAATCCCCTTCTCCCCTCTCTGAGCTCCCCACCCTCCCTAACCCCCATTAAGCACCCCTCTGAGGTCCCCCACCCTTCCCCAATCCCCTTCTCCCCTCTCTGAGCTCCCCCACCCTTCCCCAATCTCCTTCTCCCCTCTCTGAGCTCCCCCACCCTCCCTAACCCCCTTTAAGCACCCCTCTGAGCTCCCCCACCCCTCCCCAATCCCCTTCTCCCCTCCTTGATGCTCTTCCACCCTCCCTAACCCCCTTTAAGCACCCCTCTGAGGTCCCCCACCCTTCCCCAATCCCCTTCTCCCCTCTCTGAGCTCCCCCACCCTTCCCCAATCTCCTTCTCCCCTCTCTGAGCTCCCCCACCCTCCCTAACCCCCTTTAAGCACCCCTCTGAGCTCCCCCACCCTTCCCCAATCCCCTTCTCCCCTCTCTGAGCTCCCCCACCCTCCCTAACCCCTTTTAAGTACCCCTCTGAGCTCCTCCACCCTTTCCCAATCCCCTTCTCCCCTGAGCTCCCCCACCCTCCCTAATCCCCTTTAAGCACCCCTCTGAGGTCCCCCACCCCTCCCCGATCCCCTTCTCCCCTCCTTGATGCTCTCCCACCCTCCCTAATCCCCTTTAAGCACCCCTCTGAGCACTCCCACCCCTCCCCAATCCCCTTCTCCCCTCTGAGTCCCCCCCCCGACAGCTGAGATCCGTTCTCCTGTTGCTCCTACCCTGTCCTGCTTTAAAAATAAATTTTTCGAAGCGCCAGAAAGTGGCAGGCAGTGCGCCTCGCGTCTGCCCTGCTAGTAAAGAAGATCTCGCTGACGTCGTCGCCCTTCCCACATTGAGTCCCGCCCCCCTCTGAGGCAACTTCCTATTACCGCGAGGGCGGGCGGGACTCAGTGTGGGAAGGACGACGACGACGTCAGCGAGATCTTCTTTACTAGCAGGGCAGACGCGAGGCGCGCTGCCTGCCACTTTCTGGCGCTTCGAAAAAAAACTTTTTAAAGGCGGAGCAGTGGGAGCGGAACACCCCCCCACCCGATGACACCCGGGGCGGACCACCCCCACCGCCCCACCCTTGCTACGCCACTGCAGTAAAGTTCTGAGTGTGTTTTTGCACAAAGTTGTGCATAGTGTTTTGCAGTTGAGCGATTATGGTTAGTAGATGCTTTGAGCAACCACTTTATTCTTTGACATATGATACGTATCTAATATCTAAATTTAATAAAAGGTATTAATTGTGACTTTTATTTTTATTTATTTTTTTCTGTGTGTTATCAGACAATTATGGATTTAAGCTCCACCCCTGGCCCCACCCCTAACCCCGCCCCCTTTAGCCTCCCCAAACAGTTGGGCCACCAACCGCCTATGATAGATGTAAACTGTATATCAAGTCCCATTTCCCTTTCCCATACAGCATCTCATCAGTGGCAAAACCCTAACTATTTGGAATTGTAACCTTAAATACTATTATTTGACCTTCCTTGTTTTTGTTTGTTCTGCTGTTCTGCTCCTGCCTTCCCTGTTCATAAAAATGTGTAAACCCCTTAGATTTCCTTGAATGATTTGTGGTATTTCAAATAAAATTGAAATTTGAAACTAGATTCGACTTGACAGCTGGGGAAGGCATTGCAGATGAAAAAGTCATGTGGACAATGGGGAGCCGGTTGATATTGTATATCTGGATTTTCAGAAGGCGTTTGACAAAGTGCCGCACGAAAGACTCCTGAAGAAATTGCAGAGTCATGGAATCGGAGGTAGGGTATTATTATGGATTAAGAACTGGTTGAAAGATAGGAAGCAGAGAGTAGGATTGCGTGGCCAGTATTCTCAGTGGAGGAGGGTAGTTAGTGGGGTCCCGCAGGGGTCTGTGCTGGGTCCGTTGCTTTTTAATGTATTTATAAATGACCTAGAGATGGGAATAACTAGTGAGGTAATTAAATTCGCCGATGACACAAAATTATTCAGGGTCGTCAAGTCGCAGGAGGAATGTGAACGATTACAGGAGGACCTTGCAAGACTGGGAGAATGGGCGTGCAAGTGGCAGATGAAGTTCAATGTTGACAAGTGCAAAGTGATGCATGTGGGTAAGAGGAACCCGAATTATAGCTACGTCTTGCAAGGTTCCGCGTTAGGAGTTACGGATCAAGAAAGGGATCTGGGTGTCGTCGTCGATGATACGCTGAAACCTTCTGCTCAGTGTGCTGCTGCGGCTAGGAAAGCGAATAGAATGTTGGGTGTTATTAGGAAGGGTATGGAGTCCAGGTGTGCGGATGTTATAATGCCGTTGTATCGCTCCATGGTGCGACCGCACCTGGAGTATTGTGTTCAGTACTGGTCTCCGTATCTCAAAAACGATATAGTAGAATTGGAAAAGGTACAGCGAAGGGCGACGAAAATGATAGTGGGGATGGGACGACTTTCCTACGAAGAGAGGCTGAGAAGGCTAGGGCTTTTCAGCTTGGAGAAGAGACGGCTGAGGGGAGATATGATAGAAGTGTATAAAATAATGAGTGGAATGGATCGGGTGGATGTGAAGCGACTGTTCACGCTATCCAAAAATACTAGGACTAGAGGGCATGAGTTGAAGCTACAGTGTGGTAAATTTAAAACGAATCGGAGAAAATTTTTCTTCACCCAACGTGTAATTAGACTCTGGAATTCATTGCCGGAGAACGTGGTACGGGCGGTTAGCTTGACGGAGTTTAAAAAGGGGTTAGATAGATTCCTAAAGGACAAGTCCATAGACCGCTATTAAATGGACTTGGAAAAATTCCGCATTTTTAGGTATAACTTGTCTGGAATGTTTTTACGTTTGGGGAGCGTGCCAGGTGCCCTTGACCTGGATTGGCCACTGTCGGTGACAGGATGCTGGGCTAGATGGACCTTTGGTCTTTCCCAGTATGGCACTACTTATGTACTTATGTACTTATGTGCAGGACGCAAAGCCTCTGAGCTGAGTACTTAAATATATTCAAGCGAGACCTTCAGTAATAACAACAAAAATCAACCTGTTCCTTGAATTAAAAACAAAATTGTCAAAGCGATCTATCTTTCTTGCACCACGCCGGGGACTGGAGAGAAGTGTAGGAGAACGAGCGAAAGCAGGCATGCACACCACACGTTCAAGTCAGTCTGCATGCAAGCACAAAAAAACCAAAAGAGTGAACACTGTCTCAAACATCCCCTCCTACCTTGTGACCTGCTTCGTCCAGCGATTATAAACAGAAAAAGAGAAAGGCTGAGATTGTTCTTTCTACTTTCTGTTCATGCACCCTATAAACAACAAAAGTACTTCCTTTAAACAAAAGACTATAAAATTAAACTTTTTTTTCTCAGCATCATCACAAAACTTGAACAGTACTAACGCAAGATTCTTAAAAACATACGTTTGTTTTGAGAGACATGATCGACCACACTGCTGATTTCAGAACAGTAATCGTACTAAACATGGCGAAACTGGGAATGTAATTTTTAAACGTTAAAAAAAAGCTGTGCTCATTTCATACTTACAAGACACAAGAAGAAACCAAGCCTCTGACAGTAAGATGGATTTAGAATCTGAAGGCATCTAACTGTGGCTTCATCCTTGAACTCCGCAGTCTGGAATTTCCCTCTCACACTTTTGGTAGAAGAGGAAGTGGAACGCAGGCAGAACCCTTGCTGCGCCCGGGCAGTACCTATACAGTAGCTCTTCCCATATTTGCTGTGTTTAACTGACTCTTAGTATGGTTTCTAGACTACGATGGGATCTCAGCTACTCGATAACTCATAATAAGTGGCCTCGCTCTTTGATTTCTCTCGACGAGCAAAAGGGAAGGTGGCGGTGCAGATCTGGTTAAACTAAAGAGCAGTTTGGGACCTTAAAGGAAAGTGTGCTAGTCCCTCTCCCGGTAGACTGTATAATTTCAAGCTCAGGCAAAAGCCATTAGTTAGGCAGAGGGCGCCATCCACAGATCTTGTTCTCTCTAATGTCATAATATAGTTGAGTTACATTAAATGTGTCAAAAAAAATAAAAAGAGAACTCTACTGTTATGTTGGAGGGAATAGAATATGGAGTGGGAGAAGAAACTGGGGCGAACAAAAAAATAAAGCAATCTGAGCCAGTAACTGTTAAAACTACTGTGATGTCATAAGACCTGAATTTGTTTATGCCTTTTGCAACGCGATTTAAATCGTGTAGTGTAGTGATTCTGTTTAAATTAATAAAAAATGTTTACAGCTCCTTCCCCAATACATATACATATATTTCTGCACCTGCAGAACTGAGATCTCAGTTGAACTTATGGAGACCTTTATGCTGTGAGAAACTACAGTGACCTGCCAGTAAAGCCAGGACTGTGATGTCCAAACCTGTAGCTGAGGGTTGTAGTACCCCTGTGTTCCCTGTTCTTTGGAGTAATGGAGAGCACAGCAAGCTTTCTAATTGTGGAAGAGCAGGGGGGGAGGGGGAGAGAGAGGTGTCAGTGTAATATTTTCCAAGGGGCCAATGCTCAAAGCTTACTGGGCTTGTAACATTGCATTTTGACCAGTGTTAGCCACTTTTGGGGTTTTGGCGCTGCTTTTACCATTCGCGAAAGCAGTGGCTGAAACCTAGATGCACATGCGAGCTAATTAGTATTACAACGAGCGTTCCATCCAATACACAGAAGGGATCACCTACTTGTAACGTTTAAAACTTTCCAGCAGGTCCAAGGTGGCATTTCATGTGAAAGGGCGCCTTCTCGGTGGTCTGCGCTTTTTAATAGTATCTGCACATTTCATGTGTATCATATGCATGTGTGTTCCGCCGGGAACAGTAGTGTAACTTTAAAAAAGAAAAGAAAAAGACAACAACAAAAAAGTAACCAATAAGAATCACCCATGAACTTGTGCATATGACGTCCATCTATGACGCTCCATCTATGACGTGCTCCTTTATGGCAGGGTCCAAAGAGCAGTTGTTGCCATTTTTCAAGTTAGATTCTCATTTTATTTTGTCTTGCTTTGTATTTTATTTTATTTTATTTCTGCTTTTTTCCCTGTGTAAAGGAGCATATATATTGCAATCATTTGTCCCCCTTCCTCTGCCTCTCATTCCTCTGGCCTGGGCATGTGCAGACCATCAATACTTACCACAAGACCATTCTGTGATGTGCTGGGTGCTTTCCCTACCAAACTGCATGTACACTTTCCATATATCTCATTTGCATGTGATTTCCTTTGATCATCGATCGCTATTCCTCATAGAAACCTGATGACAGATAAAGGCCAAATGGCCCATCCAGTCTGCCCATCCTCAGTAACCACTAACTCTTCCTGTTCCTAAGGGATCCCACATGCTTGTCCCATGCTTTCTTAAATTCTGACACAGTCCTCGACTCCACAACCTCCACCGGGAGGCCATTCCATGCTTCCACCGCCCTTTATGTGAACAAATACTTCCTTAGATTCCTCCTAAGCCTATTTCCTCTTAACTTTATCATATGCCCCCTCATTCCAGAGTTTTCCTTCATTTGAAAAAGGCTCATTTCCTGTACATTAATGCCTCTGAGATATTTAAACATCTCTATCATATCTCCTCTCTCTCTCTCCTCTCTTCCAGCGTATACATGTTGAGGTTCATAAGCCTATCCCTATATGATTTATCTGTAAGACCTCTTACCAATTTTGTAGCCACTCTCTGAACTGACTCCATCCTGTTTATATCTTTCCATAGGTGCAGTCTCCAGAATTGCACACAGTACTCTCAATGGGGTCTCACCAGAGACTTATACAAGGGCACTATCACCTCTTTGTTCCTGCTGGTCATCCCTCTCCTTATACACCTAAGCATCCTTCTGGCTATGACAGTCACTTCTTCTACCTGTTTTTCTACCTTTAAGGTCATCAGACACAATTACCCCCCATGTCCCGCTCTTCCTTTGTACACAGAAGCACTTCACCCCCTATATTTATTTTTTTGTTACATTTGTACCCCACGCTTTCCCACTCATGGCAGGCTCAATGTGGCGGGCAATGGAGGGTTAAATGACTTGCCCAGAGTCACAAGGAGCTGCCTGTGCCGGGAATCGAACTCAGTTCCTCAGTTCCCCAGGACCAAAGTCCACCACCCTAACCACTAGGCCACTCCACTCTGTTCCCTTGGATTCATGTGACCCAAGTGCATGACCCTGTATTTTTTAGCATTAAATCTTAGTTGCCAAATATTGACCATTCCTCAAGCTTTGCTAGGTCCTTCCTCATGTCATCCACACCCTCTAGGATATCCACCCTGTTGCAGAGTTTGGTATCATCCTTAGAGACAAACTTAACCAGACAGCCCTTCCGCAATATCGCTCACAAAGATGTTAAAAAGAGTCGGTCCCAGGACCAATCCCTACAGCACTCCACTGATAGCATCCCTATCTTCAGAGCAAGCTCCATTTACCAACACCCTCTGTCTCCTTCTGTTCAAACAATTTTTAACCCAATCAGTTACTCTAGGTTCCATACCGAGGGTACTCAGTTTATTTATGAGTCGCCTGTGCGGAACAATGTCAACGGCTTTGCTGAAAACTAAGTATATCACATCTAGTGCCCCTCCCATATCAAACTGTTTGGTCACCCAGTCGAAGAAATCAATCAGATTTGTCTGACATGACCTGCCTCTAGTGAAACCATGCTGCCTCAAGTCCTGCATTCCATTAATTTCAAGACACCTAACAATCCTCCACTCAGTGGCGTACCAAGGGGGGGCAGTGGGGGCGGTCCACCCCGGGTGCACGCCGCTGGGGGGTGCCGCGGCACGCGCCTGTCAGCTGAGTTCGCTGACTTTGCTAACTTCGCTGCAGCTCCCTCTGCCCCGGAACAGGTTACTTCCTGTCGCTTCTTCATCTTCAACATTAGCAAAATTCGCCCCTTCCTTTCTAAACATGCCACCAAAACCCTTATTCACACCCTTGTTACTTCTCGCTTGGACTATTGCAATTTACTTCTCACTGGTCTTCCGCTCAATCATCTTTCTCCTCTCCAATCTGTCCAGAATTCTGCAGCTCAACTTATTTTCCGCCAGAATCGTTATGCCCACACTAGCCCACTCTTCAAGTCACTTCACTGGCTCCCTGTCCGCTTCCGTATACAGTTCAAACTCCTCTTACTGACCTTTAAATGCATCCACTCTATGACCCCTCACTACCTCTCCTCTCTCATCTCTCCCTACATTCCTCCCCATGAACTCCGCTCTCTGAACAAATCTCTCTTGTCATCCCCTTTCTCCTCCACCGCTAACTCCAGACTTCGTTCCTTTTATCTTGCGGCACCTTATGCCTGGAACCGTCTTCCCGAACCCATACGTCTAGCTCCATCTCTACCTGTCTTCAAATCTATGCTGAAAGCTCACCTTTTCACTACTGCCTTTGGCTCCTAACCGCTACTCATTTGCCCTCCTCCCCTGTTCCTCTTTACCCTGTAATTTCCTTGCCCGTAATGTCTTGTCTGTTTGTGTTACCTAGATTGTAAGCTCTTTGAGCAGGGACTGTCTCTCTATGTCAAATGCACAGTGCTACGTGCGTCTGGTAGCGCTATATAAATGCTATTAGTAGTAGTAGTAGTAGTAGTAGTTTTTATTAATTTATTATTGTTTTTATATTGACTAACATTATTTGTGTTATATATGCTATTGTTATTTTCTAGCCCCTAGCGCAGCCCTTGTGTGGGCTTAATATGGCCAGTTTCATGCTTGCTTGGTTTTCATTTCAGTAACAAAGGTTTTCCAGTCAATATTCCAGATCTGATGTACTGTTCACCGCCATCTTGGAGTTTGCAGATCGCCTATCCTGTTGCTTTCTTGGATTAGCCCCCCTGGGCCTACTGTACATGCCCTGGTGGTCTAGTGGCTAGTTGGGGGCAGAAGCGATCCACAGTCACTCCTGTCCATGTCCTCTCTGCTGCCAAAATGGCAGCTTCAATCTCTAGCATCAGTCTTGCATCACTGCCGCTGGAGATTGCAGCAACCATTTTGAGATTGGAGCCAGCACTGGCAGGAATGACTGAAGATTAGATCCAGCATAGGCAGAAGCAATGTTAAAATGGATGCCATGACCTACAGCAACAGTCTTAGAAGACTGCTGCTAAAGATTACAGCACCTATTTTGGCAGCACTGAGGACATGGGCAGGAGCAACTGGGGATAACTTCTGCTATAACTAGCCACTAGACCACCAGGGAATATACAGTAGGCCTGGAGTGGGTCTAAGAGGGAGGCTCATTCTGCGCATGAGGGAGGGGGGAGAGAAGAATGGAGGCTCATTCTATGCATGGGAGGAGGAGAGGAGGGAGTGGGGGCTTCTTCTGTGTGGGGACCGGGCCTATCAGCTACAGATTCAGTTTTGGCTGGCACTGAAGAAATTGGTTTTGGTCAACCTACTCTCCCCTTCGCCCCCCCCCCCCCCCCCCCCCCACCAAAGATTTTTTCCTTCCATTTAGAAGGCAAAAGTAAAATAGAGGAAATTAAGTAGTTTTAGATTCTCACTTAACATTACAGCAGCACATGTAAAAGTCCTTTTCTTGACCCCAGTGGTTTTCGAATGATTCTACAAGTTGTTGTTTTTTACCCCTGTTTTAATTATGCCAATTTGATTCTGGTCAACTCTAAAAGCACAGCATATAGTGCAGAATTCTGTAGCCAATGCTTTGTTGAGCATGTCTTGTTCTAACTATATTACACACCTGTTGTTGTGGAACTTTAGTGCCTACCCATTGTCATCTGATGTATAAAGTTCTAGTGATGGTTTTAAATCAGCTGCCCCTATAGAGCGATCTATGTTAGTTCCACACTCTTCTGATCACCCTGCATGGGTTTGTTTATATAAGTTGTTTATGGCTCCCTCTGTCTGATGTGTCTGCAAGGCTGCACCACACACTCTAGAGCATTCTCGGTATTTGCACCCCAACTTCGGAATAGGTTCTCACTTCTCAGCTACTATATGAGCAATTTCTGATGAAGAATCCTTGTGCAAGCATGTGAAAACCTTTTATATCAGCCTGTGATTCAGGCTTTTTAACTGATTTATTCTTACATTTGTTCTCTTACAAATATTATGCTCTTCGTAACCCACAGACCATCATGCATGGGAGTAGCCTAATGGTTAAACTCCTTTGATTATAACCACAGAAAGGCAGTGTATCAAATCCCACCCCTCAATCCCTTGTTTTAAGACATAGCTGAAACAAGCCTTTATGAAACTTATGGTTGCTTTAGAGGATGCGCAAAAGCCAATGAGGAAGTAATTTTTAATATACATGTATTGCCATTGTAAAATGGGAAATACGCAGAGAATATGTTGGCTTGCCCAAACCACGCATGCTTCGAGTTCTGATTGTAGTTGGACCGGTTGAGCTTTCCAGCTACGGTGTGCTAAATATACTTGTATTATTTGAGGTATGACTGACAGCTCCTGAAGACGCCAACTGAGCGAAACACAAACTCTGTGTCGGGCTGGACAATCTTTTCGAGGAAAAGGAGTGTTTGACTTTAAACCAGTTGAAAATTGAGGAATTTGGGAAGATCTCTGTGGTTAAAAATTAGAACTGGATGTGGGTTTGCCTGATGGACTGGTGATTTATTGAGAAGAAAAGCCTTTATCATGGACTGACTCCTAATCCTGGATGAGATTTTTAAATTTGATATATATATGGGTAATGAATGAATGGATGAATGTGAGGATATGTTTTAGATGGTCATGATAGTTTTGTTATAGTTTTGCTGTGCTTTTGCACAGAAAAGTGATTTTGATATGAAAAGCAAAAGATTTGTTTAGAAATAAATAAAGAAATGTGTATGTAAATATAATTGTATGATTTCAAATAGTATTTTCCTGCAATGTATATGAGTTTAACACGGAGTTTAACAACGGATGACAACCGGGAACTGGTTTAGTGAACTCCAAAAATTTTTTTGATTTACAGCACTGCACTATTTGAAGTGACTGAGAGCATTTCTGGACAGTGGGATAAGATAAGCAGCTGTATAATTGTGGGAGTATACACATAATATACAAATGAACTACACACAGAAGTGGGTAGATCCATTACACTCGAAGTAAAACATCATATAAGATAGGTAGGAGGTGGAGTGCAATGATGTACCACAAGGAAAGCATTATATATGGCTGCTAGTCAGTCTGTAAATGTTTTTCCAGTCACTGAGCACTATTTTGAATGCAAGAGAAAAAACATATATAAAAAAAACGATTGGTGATTGGTGAAGTAGAGTTACTTAGTAAGATACACTGTATAAGTTATATAATAGAAGGGGTTATTAGTTTACATTTGGTAAATAAAAAAAACCCTGAAGGGAGATCTATACCCCAGAAGTGGTGACTATTGAATTTTAATTGCCAAACCTTAGACCATTCTTCTAGCTTCCTCAGATCCTTTTCATGTTTTCCACTCCCTCCCGGGTGTCCACTCTGTTACAGATCTTAGTATCATCCGCAAATAGGCAAACTTTACCTTCTAACCCTTCGGCAATGTCACTCACAAATATATTGAACAGAATCAGCCCCAGCACCGATCCCTGAGGCACTCCACTACTCACCTTTCCCTCCTCCGAGCGAATTCCATTCACCACCACCCTCTGGCGTCTGTCCGTCAACCAGTTCCTAATCCAGTTCACCACTTCAGGTCTTATCTTCAGCCCATCCAGTTTATTTAAGAGCCTCCTGTGGGGAACCTTGTCAAAAGCTTTGCTGAAATCTAAGTAGATTACGTCCATAGCTCGTCCCTGATTCAATTCTCCTGTCACCCAATCAAAGAACTCAATGAGATTCATTTGGCACGATTTCCCTTTCGTAAAACCATGTTGTCTCGGATCTTGCAACTTATTGGCTTCCAGGAAATTCACTATCCTTTCCTTCAGCATCGTTTCCATTACTTTTTCAATAACCGAAATGAGGCTTACCGGCCTGTAGTTTCCAGCTTCTTCCCTATCACCACTTTTGTGAAGAGGGACCACCTCTGCCGTTCTCCAGTCCCTCGGAACCTTTCCCGTCTGCAAGGATATATTAAACAAATCTTTAAGAGGACCCGCCAAAACCTCTCTGAGCTCCCTCAATATCCTGGGGTGGATCCCGTCCGGTCCCATGGCTTTGTCCACCTTTAGCTTTTCAAGTTGTTGATACACACTTTCTTCTGTGAACGGTGCTCTATCCACTTCATTCTCAATTGTATTATTTCCAGTCCATCGCGGTCCTTCTCCAGGATTTTCCTCAGTGAAAACAGAACAAAAGTATCTATTTAGCAAATTTGCTTTTTCTTCATCATTTTCCACATAGCGGTTCGCAGTATCTTTTAGTCTCACAATTCCCTTTTTAGTCATTCTCCTTTCACTAATATACCTGAAGAAATTTTTGTCACCCCTCCTTACATTTCTAGCCATTTGTTCTTCCGCTTGCGCTTTTGCCAGTCGTATCTCTCTCTTGGCTTCTTTCATTTTCATCTGGTATTCCTCCATGTGTTATCCCATGATCTAGAGGAAGGCTCAAATTTGCTTCTTTGTCTGAAGGATGGGCACCTGGGTGATCACCTCCACCTTTGGATCTGGGGTCTCACTTGTCCTGAGTACCCCAGATACTGAACTTCTTGTCCTCCAAGGAAACACATTTTGGGGTTTGCAATTAACCCAGCAGTCCATAGGTTATCCAGTATGGCTTCTACTTGGATAAGATGGGGCCTCCAATTCTTACTATAGATAACAATGTCATGCAAGTAGGCAGCTGCATAGTCGCCATGGGGTCTGAGTAGGCGGTCCACAACGTGCTGAAATCTGGGGCTCCATGAAGGCCAAACAGGAGAACCGTAAACTGGAAAAGACTCTGGGGTGTTGAAAAGGCTGTCTTTTCTTTGGGGTGAGAGGTACCTGCCAATATCCCTTGGTCAGGTCTAGGGTTGAAATGAAGCAGGCCCCCCACCAGTCGCTCAATGAGTTCATCCATCCTTGTAACTGGATAGGCCTCTAGCTTGGACACAGCATTCACTTTGCAGAAATCAGTGCAAAACCAGATGCTCCCATCCGGTTTAGCTACCAATACAATGGGATTTGTCCAATTACTTGTGGACTCCTCGATAACTCCCATTTTAAAGATTTAAGCAAATTCCTTTGCCACCAGTTGCAGCCGAGCTTCTGAGATTCGATAGGGACACTGCCAAACCACCACTCCTGGTTCTGTAATAATGTCATAAGCCCTCAAAAGAAATGGCTCTGAGTACCTGAAAAATAGGATGATCCTCCACACACTCCCAAGCACTTTCACTAATCACACCCTCTCCAAAAGACATTACACAATGTGATACCCACAAGCGAGCCTTCTCCGGAGTAGCCCTCACACTCTGGAATGCACTGCCTGAAAGACTGCGCTTAACACAAGACTATCTCTACTTCAGGAAGCAGATGAAAGCTTGGCTCTTCAACCAGGCCTTTAATGGAGGAAGTAACTAACTCGTTAGTATCACTCACACACACAAGGAGTGACTCAGGCTGCATATACTGCAGCAGGACATGTTTATCCACTCCTACCCTAGCTGAAATAATATTTAACCATTTCTCTGACCTCATGCACAACTTTCTTTAAATCAATCATCCTACTTTCTAACTCATCCTACTTTCTTACCTATCTATATGTTACATTTTTGCTTTACCCTTCACTATCAATTATAATGTTCTATTACGTATTGTGTTGACATTGTTAGTATACCGTGCCATACTTTGTATTGTTTTTGAATATTTTTACTGCTGTAATTGCCTATTGCTCATGTTTGATCTATTCTTACTGTACACCGCCTTGAGTGAATTCCTTCAAAAAGGCGGTAAATGAATCCTAATAAATAAATAAAAATAAGCAGCAAGGTGGGGCCAGTCTGGCACTTTGGAGAACACATCTTCATTTTAGCATACTAACTGCTCCAGGTTGGCCTTCTGTGGGAGAGCTGGTCACCCAATGGAACTTGCACGGGTCCGGAGGCTCTAGTGACTTCCGGGCCAAAATCATCATTCTGCACTAGAGCTGTTGTCATTGTTATCCACTTCTTCAATAGGTTGATGTGGAAGATTTTCACCTTATCCCTCTTGTCAGATTTGGCCACTTTATAGTTAACAGACCCTGTCTTTTCCATGATCTCATAAGATCCTTGCCACTTACATAGCAGCTTGCTTTCAGAAGAGGGTAGAAGGACTAAGACTCTATCCCCCGGCTGGAAGGTTCACTGAACGGCCTTTTGGTTGTAGGCTTGGGCTTGACCTGTCTGAGCCTTTTCCAGTCAAAGGTTGGCAACATCACCTGCTTTCTTCAGCCTCTCCTGCATGATGAGTACATATTCATCCAAGTTCTTCCCTGGACTGGGTTCCTTTTCCCAAGCTTCTCGGATTACATCCAGGATTCCTCTAGGCCTTCTCCCATACAGCAATTTGAATGGAAAAGAACCCTGTTGAACTCTGGGGCACTTCCCGGATGGCAAACAATATATATATTGTGTCGGCAGCCATATTTGGTTTTGCCATTTTTTATCGTGATTTTTTTAAACCGATTTAAAGTGGTTATTTTTGTGTGTGTGTGTGTGTATGTGCAAGTCAAAGAAGTTATTCTGCAAACTAGTGCAATCGCTAGTACTGAGCCACCTGGATTACTGTAACTCCATTTTCGCAGGATGCAAAGAAAAAACCATTAAGAAACTCCAGGCTGCCCTAAGGGCTCATTTTCAAAGCACTTAGCCTTAGAAAGTTCCATACACAGGAGTTTTCCTACATCGCGGCTGTCTTATATGACAACATCGTGTGAAGTTCTTTCTATCCCCATTTTTGGAAACATACAAACTTCACACAACTTACATCCAAACCTTGACCTCTGAGGCAGGCGTTGTTTAACGCCGAAACACGGCCCATGTCGGGTCATTTACCAATAAAATACTCCTGTTGTCTCAGTCTTCAAGGCCCAGTGTTGCTTTTTTTGTTTGTGTACTTTTTTTGTGTGTACTTTCTATGTATGCTAGTTACCCTCTCTGTTTGGCTTCCCATGTATACAGGCCAAGGTCACAACCTGCTCATAGTTTAGTTGTGACTGGTTAAGTACATCTCTCCGGACAAGGTTCTTGACATTGCCTGAGTCTACTAATGCTTGACAAGTGTCCTTCTAGCTCCACTGGAAATACACAATTTCTGGTTCCCGGATGAGCAGCTTCCACAAAACTGCAGTCATGAGTGGCCACCAAATTCACATCCATAACACCCTTCTCTGTATCTGGACAGTCTCTGCCATATGACCCTTTCCTCCACATCTGAAACAGATGGGAGAGTATCATTCCTGTGCCTAGGAAAAAGGGCCACGGTATGTTCATGGGGTCAAGGGATTCCACCATTTCGACCCCTTCCTTGGAGACCCCTGGTTAGGACCCTGTCTCCGAACCCTCAGATTGTCTGGTCTGGGTCTCTCCTGTCTCTTCACAGGGCTTTCAGGTTGCTTCTTCTCCTTGTCAGACTCTTACTCTGGCTGTGCTTGATAGAAGGCCTCGGCTACTTCTAACATACTTTCGGGAGTCAGGCTGGGGAACTGCCGCACCCACTGCTTCATAGCCCATAGCAATCTCTCCATGAACTGATCCAGGAGGACGATTCTTGCAATCTCCAGTCCCATTTTTCTCTCCATCTGGAGCCATCTTCAGGTGACCTCCTTGGGTTTTCTTTGGCTTGCATTGAACTCTTCCGGAACCGCTGCCGATAGGCCTCAGGGGTACAGCCCGCCCTCTCCAGGATGGCTACTTTCACCTCCGCATAGGTAGCTGTCCCTGCGGGATTAACATCCTGGAATGCCATCTTGCTGCTGTTGGTTCCCCAAATATGCTGTCCATGACGTTTCTGGCCAAACAGCAAAGTGGGTGGTCCTTTTGATATTAGTCATGAAGTAGTCCCGATCATCTTCCGGTACCATTTTCTTCAACACGGAAGCCAGAGGGGCTGCTGATAAACTGGTTGGTTGGGAGCTTATCCCTGTTTGGGCCTGAGAGGCCTGTTGTAACTTGATGAGCTTCTGCAACATTTGCTGCTGTACTTGTTGTTGCTACTGCTGCTGTACCTGTTGTTGCCGCTGGCCCTCCACCAAGGCCTAAAGTAACTTCGCCATGGTTTCTCAGTAAGCTGCTCGGACCATGCAATACACGGGAAAATAAAAACCTGCCTGTCCGGCACTAGCTAAACTCCCCCCCCCCCCCCCCCCCCCGACTAGGGCAGGGCTAGTCCCTTTTGCCTGCTGTTTCCGCATTGTCTCTACAATTGACCTAGAGCCCCGGAGGTCAGGATCTGGCTTCCTTCAGCAGGACAAGCACAGAATCCCACCGCTGCCATGACTTGTGAGACCCCGAGCGGGGGTTGTGTGGCCGAAATAATACAGCTGGACAAAAAAGTAGAATGCAAAAATAAGTATTTATTTTCAAGAACAGAAATTCCCGGGCCTGTTTCTTCACGGAGCCCGGGGCATAGAAGGGGAAAACCCTGATTGGTTCAGCAAACAGTTGTAAGCCGCCGCTGGCAGTAGTCTCAATCACAGTCCTTGGCTGTGAGATTGCCATGTCCCAAACACAGCCTTTCAGTTCTATTTTACTTGTCAGGTCTGGCTCTGGCCAGACTTCCAGCAAACTTGCAAAGTTCAGTTAGCAGTAAGGGCTTACCTCAGCCCGGTCACAGCATTGTGATGTGTTCAGTCAAGGCATACACTGGGGCCTCTCCTCTGGGCTCTCTGTAACCCTCCTTCTGACCCTTCCTTTTTAAACTCCCTGGTCTCAACTGCGCCCCACTGGGCTCACTTCATCTCTGGCAGGACCTGTGCTTTTAAGGTGGTCCTGGTTATAGAAGGATCTTTCTTAAGGTGGCCTTGGCTATCAGAGGGACTTTCCCTAAGGGAGAAGGGTAGTGTTTTGTAGACCCCATTCACGATGCCTATGAGGTTTTCCCACTTGAAGTCTATGAGAACATTTAAGGTTCTGGACTGGGATCTGAGGCTTTTTCTTCCACTCTAAGTTTTTACATTAATGAAAATTTGAACTGATATTTTAATAATAATTCCAGTTAGCTGTCATGAGCACTATTATATGCTTGTATAGTTCATGCACAGTGGTTATTTTGTTTTTGAGTTGCTAGTATAACCACTGTTTCATTCTTTTCTGGAGCGTTCTCAACCCAGTCCTCAGGCAGGCAGTCTGGTTTTCAGGGTATCTCTGATAAATATGTATAAATGTATGTATAAATATGATAAAGTGTTGGTTCCAAACACTTTAATGGTTACTAATCACAGTAAATATCTTACCATTTTGAACTCTTCAAAAATTCAAATTTTATTACTTTACAAAAAAATCCTAAAATTTCTCCTCCCACTAGTGTAAAACCTCCAGACTTAACCCCTGTTGTCCAGAGGCACAAGTAGTGATTGTTGGTAGTCATAGATTTTTTACAAAATCTCAATCTTATATGCATTTCCTTAATTCAATTTTTGATCATACTTATCTTGAAAACAAGAGTCCAAAGTCTGTGATCCAATTATCAACTGTTCTTGTCTTCAAAGCTGTTATTCTTATATGTTGAAAAAATTCATCTTTTCCTGGCATTTTATGTAAATCCTATTATATTGTTCTGTTCATCATATTTAGATCCCCAAACCTTTGCAATTATTTTCACAGCTACGTTCTTGTGCAGTAAACACTCCAATTCAATCAACTGTCGTTCATCTGCCCAGCCTGGTTGACTTTAATACCCATAAGTACATAAGTATTGCCATACTAGGACAGATCAAAGGTCCATCAAGCCCAGCATCCTGTTTCCAACAGTGGCCAATCCAGGCCACAAATACCTGGCAAGATCCCCAAAAAAGCACAAAACATCCCATACTGCTTATCCCAGAAACAGTGGATTTTCCCCAAGTCCGATTTAATAATGGTCTATGGACTTTTCCTTTAGGAAGCCAGGCAAACCTTTTTTAAACTCCGCTAAGCTAACCACCTTTACCACATTCTCTGGCAACAAATTCCAGACTTTAATTACATGTTGAGTGAAGAAAGATTTTCTCCGATTTGTTTTAAATTTACTACATTAAGCTTCATCGCATGCCCAAACCAGAATCAACATGGGTCCATGTTTTTTTTGCCAACTTTGGCATCTTCAGGAGTCCAGACTAAGAATAAAAGCATATGTAAACATATATAGTTATCTTAATATTCCAAAATTACACATTCTCCTCTATACTCTATTACCTTAAAAATAACTATGAAGTACTTACAAAACATTCAATTAAATCTTTCATGGGCACTTCCCAGTGAACAAGGAACTCCGAGAGTTGGCTCGAACTGCTCAAGGGAGCCCTCCCTGGTAAACTAGAACTGTCAGTAATTTTAAAGATGCCCTTTTAAATAGTATGCAACTAAAGGGTTTAAATCCACTCCACTTCTTTATTTAAACCAAGAGGCTCAACTATTCACCACCTATAAATCATTCATTGTTCTATTTTCACAAGTACAGATGATATATCACCTCCTCTTAATAATTTGACAATAAATCTTAAATCTTATACTGCGCCCAATGATCAACTAATGGGGCTGAAATTTGACAGATCTCTTAGTTTGACCCAGATACTATTTAGAACATGGGCATTGTATGCCATATAGCACCATTTTGTGTTACAATCTGTTCTAGAATACAGGTTATATTGTTTGTTAACACTAGGTATAATCCCAGAATCCGTTTCTATACAATGTTGACAATAAACACACCGTCCACATTTAAAGTGACCTTTCTGAGAAGTTTGTACTACATACTTATTCTGTGTAACACTCAATAATACATCCCCTGCAATATGCAAATCTAGGGATATTTTCAAAACCTGTATGGAAGGACAACACTGCCCAAAGGTTGCAAATGATGTTCCTAATTCATGACACTTGAGATGAATAGGGCGAAACACGTTAAATATGCATGAGATATATTTGCCTATAACAAAGGTGGTGCATGCAAGTCAATCTCAAGCATATTCATTGTATTTCATATATTTATATAACTGGGCTGCATCAGTATTTAAATGTCATATACTCCTCTGCATAATCAATCTAATAATGAAATAATGATTTAACACACTCATAAATTAGACACCATGTTTGTGCAGCTTATGGAGTCTCATTTGATTTATGTAGCTGAAAATTTGGTCTCCTGATGATGCAATATGTGAAACACAGAACCAAGTTGAGGCTGAGTAAGGCAAGTTGAAAATGGGATCTTTGAATATGTGACTTCAACGTTGCTGGAACAGTATAAAAAGAAAATTTGAAAGATGCATGAAGATAATAAAGAACATCAGTAAAACAATAAGGGATTGTTGATCTGATGCCAACTTATTTCACATGTGTGAGAATTGAAGGGATACAATTTTGTATTTTTGAGATGAAGAGAAACATTTGAGAACCGATTTTTGATAGTGTATTAGTACTCAAAGAACCATTTGGCAATTAGTGAACATTTACTCGCCATGGAACGCTTTTTCTTATCTAATTTCACAATTTTGAGGATTTAACACGTTGGTGTGGAAGTTGTTAGTCTGGGAGTATTAGTACATTTTGAGGCATATTTTCAAAGCACTTTGGGAGGCTAAGTTCCATAGGTTTCTATGGAACTTTGGGAGGCTAAGTGCTTTGAAAATATGCCTCTTTGTCAACTCGAACCATGAAGATCAAAGCTAAGTAATGTTATAAAGTTCAATTATCAGTTTGATTGAAAATCTGTTATGTTATTGACTCATGGTGAAATGATTATCATCAGGAATCCATAATATCACAGATATTGTAGGGATGTACTGAGCACCATTGTATATTGAGTTTTATTTTAAATTTATCATTATTAGTCATTAGATTAAGCATATTCATTGAAGATATTCTGAAAGCCAGACTACCTAGGTGTGTCCCAAGAACTGGGTCAAAAACGCTGCTATAGATTAACACAGGACAATTTTGGGAAGGTGCCCCGATATGCGACTAGGGTTTTCTGGTGGTTTTGGTAGTGGAAACAAAGGTGGTCTCTCTCCACTACTAGCCTATACAATACCAGTAGAGGAATTGGGGCTGAGGCTGGGGGCCAGGGGCAGCAAAAGGATAAAAGGTCATGGAGGGGTATCAAGGTGGTCAGTGGAAGAAGAACTGCAAGCACAGAGGGAAGAAAAGCGGTAATGGCAGTGGGTGAAAGACAGAAGGGAATAAAAGGGTGGGGAAGGAGTGAAACAGGGAAGATGGGACAGGCAAGTGAGAGGAAGAGATGGAAAGTTGATAGGCCGATAAAAAGCAGAAATAAGGAGATGGAGGATTTAAGGGTGAAAGAGAGGATGAAATCTGAGTGGACAGATGCAGAAAGCTCAAAGAGAAATATTGATATGTCATAGGCAAAATATACTGAGAGAATAGAAGACAGCACAACACATGGACAGCAGCCATTAGAAAAAATTAGCAGAAGACAGACAGGAAAGCAGGCAAGAGAAACTGGGTCCAATATGACTGGAAAAATAAAATGCCCAAAGGGTAAAAAAAAAAAAAAGGATATTTTATTTTATACTTATTAACTAGAATATGTTAACTTTGGGAAATGTGTATATTATGTGGGTCCATTTTAGATTTTTTAGTTCTTTTTTTTCTGTTCTATATTAACAAGTAATCAGAGTATTATTTTGCAAGACTCCTTTGATCTTTGTATTAGATAAAGAGACATCTGGAAGGAAAGAATTTGGCTTGTTTGACTAGTAGGTGACAAGCTAACAAGTCAGGATTCATAGTAAATGCCATCAGAAAAAGACCTGCACAGCCCCATCCAGTCCACCTAAAAGGTGACCAGTGTTGAATCTGGCAGTCTACACAAGTTCCATTTCTTCATGATTAAAACAATGTCTCATCTTTCAGCCTTCCTGTAACCCTAATTATACGCTTTAGAAGGTGCAGCAATTAAAATTGCAGAGGATCAGTAAGGCAGCTGTAGACCCAGAGTAGCAATCTATTTAGACTGCTCAGAGCACACATACTATTAGTATTTTTGGATCCTATAACAATGTTTCTTTTATACCTAGATTACTATTAAGGCTGATTATTTTGTAACTGCTAAGTTTCAGTTCTCTTACAGCACATCAAGATGTCTTTGAAATACATTCAGCATAACAGGAAATGTATTTCTGTTTTTATTCTGTTGTATACATGCAATTTTGACTTCTTGGGGATGGGGCTCCCAATTCAGTTTTTGTCTTCATGTTTCTATTTCTAATTTTGATTCCTTATCATTTATATATTTACTAGACTGTCACTTATTACAAAAGTAAGTCAGAACGGTTTACAATGTAATATAACATTAAAATACGTTAAAATACTGTAAAACATACTCTGAAATCCATTTATGATAGGAAAGCACAGCTAACCAGTCAATTAATTCATATGAATTACATTAAGCTATAATCATAAAAACATTTAATAAAATCTGAAAAAAATAATAAAAAAGAAAAGAAAAATATATTCTCTTTTTTTCCCCAACCTTTCTTTCCCCTTTTCTCCCCCCCCCCCTCTTCTTTCTTCTCCTATCCCTTTCTATTATTTTATATTTAATTTTATATTAAACATTATCTTCACAAAAATGCGTTTTTAAAATTTTGCAGAAATGAGTGTAGGAGTCTTCAAGCCTAAGTTCTTTAGGAAGGCAGTTCCAAAGGGTAGGGGCTAAGAAGAATGCAGATGTTCGCGTTGATTCCCATCTAGCTTTAGATGGAGATGGAATTACCAATCTATTTATCTGTCAACGACCGAAGTGTCCGCGCTGGTGTATAAGGGACAGTAAGATTAGACAAATACAATGGACTAGATAAGTAGAATGCTTTGTGCGTCAGTGTAAGAATTTAAAATTTTATCCTAGCTTCCATTGGAAGCCAGTGCAATTGATATAACAGTGGAGTAATTCTGACATATTTTGAAGCTCTACAAATAATGTGAGCTGCAGTATTTTGGATCATCTGTAGTCATTTTACGTTAAGTTTTGAAAGACCTGCATAAACTATATTACAATAGTCCAAGTGTGATAAAATATAAGCATAAGTTAGGTTTTGTTTGGTGAATGTACATCTGTCCTTTGCATACCAAGGTGCGGTATTCTGTTTGGAAGTAAAAAATTGTTTTCCAGTAGTAGGTGTATTGGTGTTTTAGGGCACACTGGAAAACGTATAGTGGTACCTATTCATAAATAGGATTCTTGCTGTTTGAATGACAGGAATTAGTGCTGCTGTTGTATGTCAGGGTTGCTGATACATGTATGTTGAGTGGGAATACTTCAGGTTTTATATTGTTTTCACAATGTGCCTAGTAGTGGCAAGATTTGATGATATCACAAAGATCTGTATAACCTTACTGTAACACCAATCTTGTGGTAGTCCATTGAGGCTGTTTACAATAAAATTAACTGGTAGGAGGGAGGTGGAGAAAATGAGAGACAAGAAAGAAGGAAAGGAAGGTGAGAGGATTAAAGGAAAGAGTGTATGGAGAAGGCTCACAAGTTCAAATGAAATACAGTAAAACTGGCAGAGTTTAAAACACGAGGAGAAATAAGCCAAAGACTGGTTAATAATAGCCAGGTTTTAACAGCTTTTCAGAATTGCTGGAGTGAAAGCTAAATATGGATATAGTAAGGAAGAGAATTCCTTAGGTGTTGACCAAAATAGCTAAAGGCAGAATCTCTAGTAACATCTACACAAATGTGAGAAGGAGGTAGAAGAGTAGCAAACAAAGTTGCCTAGGAGGATCAAAGAGAACCGGTGGGAAAGTAAGAAACTAGATGATCTGCAAGATACAGTGGGGGATGAGTCACACATTTATACACTAACAAAGTTAAAAATTTGATTAGAGCTGCATTTTGATTAAAAATAAGGAAGCAAGAAAAACAAACAATATGGTGTTTATTAATAAATAAAATAACCATAAGAACAAGCATGGGCAAAAAATGCATTCAGCATTAGTAAACAACTACACATACTGTCTTAAGAACTGCAAAACTCATTAGCTGTCATTGGCTACTGATGTCCTGTAATCTGCTGTAAGTGCAACCTGGTTTGCTTCATCCACAAGTGCTTGAGCATTGCTCTTTTCAACATCGAGATCTCTGACGCACGCATCAATCTTTGGTCTGCTCGGAAGTATGTAGGTTTGACATCCTGTTGCAGCCCTCAGAACTTCCTGGAGGCCATCATCAGAAACAATGCTACTGGGGCGACCATCCTTGGCTATCCACCTGGCGACAGCATTTGTAATGTTTTCATTTTTAATTGGATCCATCAGCTTCATCTGATTCTTTTCTTGTAACTGGAACAGGGTAGGCTGATGTCGTTGACTAGAAGGAGAAGCCTTCAACTGTTGTCGGGATGAAGAAAACACATGCTTAGAGCGGAGATGGTAGGATAGAGATGATGTGCTGCGATGATACTTGAATTCGCTTTTACAAAACTTACAAATCACAGTTTGCCGATCTTTGAAGGTAAACTGACCATTAAGCAGAGACTTCATTTTCGTTTCCATTGGACTAGACAAAAAAAATTTCAAAAAATTAGGCGTCAACCATCAAATTTGAATTTCAACTGCATTTCCCACCCCCACTCCCAGCATAACTGTATGCAACAGTGTACACAAATTAAATATCAGTTTTGGCATTCCAAATTGTAAATAAAAATGGATACCCAGCCTATGATGGTCAGTGTTTTAAAGAGGCAAGATCTCCCTCCCTCCGTACCCCACACATGATACGGGCAGCCTTGTGGTACTTCAGTAGTAGAAGAAGGGAATTTTGCCTCTTTGGGGATGGAGAGTGGCAAGAGCATCAGAGAGAGCCAGCCAATGTGCTCACAGGCAGTCAATGAAGGTCCTGCTGGCCCTGCTCTGAGGCATAGGCAGGATCAGCAGGACCTTAGCTGGCAGTGGAGGAGTGGCCTAGTGGTTAGGTGGTGGTGGACTTTGGTCCTGAGGAACTGAGTTCGATTCCCACTTCAGGCACAGGCAGCTCCTACTTAACCCTCCATTGCCCCAAATAAGTACCTGTATATAATATGTAAGCTGCAGTGAACCTCACTATGAGTGCGAAAGAGCGGCGTACAAGTGTAACAAACAAAAAAAACTTTCTGGGTGCCCGTCGCTAGCACCTTCTGTAACCTCAGGGTCACGGTCACGAGGTGGAGGCCTGCTAGACGGGAGGGCAACAGTCAGAGCTATCCGGAAAATTACCACTAACCTATCAGCCTCACTGATCCCAGACATTTTAATGCCCGTTTATCCCTTCCCCTGAAGTCTGGCACCCATTTGCCCTCCACGCACTGCACCAGCATAATAGAATCCGGAGCTTGAACTACAAGCGCAAACTTCCAATGCACACAACCTGCCTACAGACACTTACACTGCACCAACAAGAAAGAGGAAACGATCACAGTTCGGAGATAAGCAAGTCTTCGATCTCTTTCCAATTCGTCTTCAGGGAGGCTTCCCGAACCGTTGTGCCCAAAGGCGCCGCGCGACAAGGAAGGTGCATGCGCAGTAGTAGTAATGCTGGAACCGGCGGCAGAAGCAGGGACATTCGTCGTGTATTAATGCGCATGCGCCGGGAGGAGCCGGTCTTTTCGTCCCACCTTCTCCCCGTCTCCTGTAGTCGTGGCAGCTGAATGCAGAAGCGAGGAGGGAGAAAGAGGGGAGCTGGGGCTCATTGTCAACGGCAGCGAGCGAGGTAAAATAAAGGGAAGCTTAATTTGGTGAGAAAACCGCTCACTCAGCAATGCTGCTGGAACATTAGGCTAATCTATAAAGCAAAACTGAAAGATAAAAAAAACAGTATCGTTTTCAGCCTCGGGACATAAACCTCCTTGAGTGCCAGGCTGCAGGTATTTGTGCCGTGTCGCACCTTCTCTGTGGGACAGCGATGCAGGAAAGTTGGTTGGGAATCATCCCCTTCCGACGGCTTTGTGAAAGGAGGGGGGGGGGGAGACCTATTAATAATTATTATAATAATGTTAACTTTACAGTAACACGGTTTATTGATCACTGGGTGAACAGAAGGACAGTTGTGTTGTTTTTAGAATCCATAATTAAACAGTGCAATTGCCCTGTGTAATCAAATAGAGTACACAGAAATAAGGATCAGCAGAAATATATAAAGAGATACTTTTTATTATTATTTATTACATTTGTACCCCACGCTTTCTCACACACTGCAGACTCAACGTGGCTTACATAGTAAATAATTACAATTACAATCAAAAGAATTTAAAGAGAATATTATAAGCTGTAGTAAATGTAGTGAGAGTAGGGTTTTAATTTAACTTAATATTCTCTAGCTTAGTTTTCAGCACAGGTGCAGTGTGGGGTGGTCTTGCCAGTACAAATGCTGGAGTGGTTCATGGTTCCCTCTCCCCCAAATGCTAATAAGTCTTAGGGCCCTGTTTACTAAGCCGCGCCGTAGTCGCGCACACTTTCAGTAGAGACACCCATTATATACCTATGGGTGTCTCTAGCATTAGCGCTTGCTAAAATGTGTGCAAGCCTACAGCGTGGCTTAGTAAGTAGGGCCCCTTGTGCCATCCAAACCCTCCCTCCCCCCCAAAGTAAACGGGCAAGCTACATCAATTGTTTTTGCAACTATTCATCATCAAGTTAAAGGTTCATTCTGTGTTGACCTAATAAAAGGGAGAGAGCACCCCAAAACTAGTCCAGAAAAATATTGGATTAGTCCAATAAAAAGATGTCATCTTATTATATTTTTGTCAAGATTTATTTCCACGGGCTCCAAGAATAAAGGAAGTAATTTAAGTAATGATGACTAACAGGGAGGACATTGCCTGTTTTTTTTTTTCCTGCTCTAGGGAGAGTCCAAGGTCTCTTAAGGCAACAGAGCACACAGGAGATGTAGGACCGAAAGGGCTTTACTGTTGTCATTCTTTCAGAGCTATCACATAGTTAACTTAAAACATGACCACCATGACAGATAACGGAGAGGTTTTCAAAAATTTTGTTGTTTTTACTTTGATCTTCTGAGTGCCATCAACAGAGCAAGCTCTGTGGAAACCACAAGCCAGCACCCACCAATCCAACATCAGAACTACTTCAGCTAATATCCCTGTTTTGCTAATTTACTATGTCACTCATGAACTGTAATGCAATACCACTCTGTATTTATCACACCGGAATTGGCGATCGCCATCACGGTACTATGTAAGCCACATTGAGCCTGCAAATAGGTGGGAAAATGTGGAATACAAATGCAACAAATAAATAATAATTAATTAATTTCAGCACAAATGTTTCAGGCCCTGCGCCCTCTCTCTCTTCTGTAGTATGAAGTAGCTGAGTTAGGTTCCATTTACATGCAATAAACTAGTGAGGAATGAAAAGGGATGGTTTTGAGAAGGCTTTGCAGTAGTGATGGAACAATTTGGTTCTAAATATATGGGGTCATTCTGTAAAGTAGGGGCTAACATGTGCCAGTTATGTGTGTAAATGTTCAGAATACTAGCATATATGTGCATAAAGCATATACATGCCAGATATGTACCTCTGTGTTATTCTGTAAATAGGGATAGTTTAACTTCTTATCCCATAAATATTTTAATATGAATTGGACTGTCAGATGGTAATGGTAAAATGACAGCTATATTTCAAGATTACACCATTGCTCACTTCTTCAGCAGTTCATTTTGTTTAAAAGGTTTTCAAAATTTGTCTCTAAAATTTATTATAAAACATTATTTAAAAAAAATACTTAAAATTGAAGGCTTGAAATGAGTTTAAACATTTATCTTAAATATTTGTGGTGCTCAGGCAGCTTCTCTCCCCCCCCCTCCCCCCGCAACATGATTACGTTTTGTTGAACTGCTGCAGGGTAGCGGCTCCTTCAACCACTCGGTAATGGTCCAATTCATATTAAAATATTGGATAAATAGTTGTTAAATTATTTATATTTAACTTGTTCCCATTAAAAGATATTGGGCTTGATACCACAGCTACTGTAAGCATTCTGTATATCTGTGCATATCTTATATAGCTCATGTTTTATAGGTGGGCATACACATGGGCAGACTGAGTGGGGTGCATGTTTATGTATGTAACTTGTAGAATACTGTAAATTAGCACATATATCACCGACCCTTAGACGCACACACACCAGCTTTATAGTCGATGTGCATATGTGAACATATATGTTTGTTTATTATAAACATTTGATTGCCAGATTTGGAACATATCAAGTCTAGGTGATGTACAATATAAAATCATCAAAAGAAAAGAACTCCGGTAAAAAAAAGGAGAGATAGACATGCAACCACCCAGAGAAATAAAACTCGGTATACAAACAATAAACCATAGCACAATAAACAACCCCCATCGGTCTCCCATCAGGTTCCTTAATAGGTCTGAAATGCCTCAGTAAAAACGTGTGTATTTTTTTTTTTAATCTTAAATTGTTTATAAGACAATTCGGCACAAAGTCCTGGGGACAATGAATTCCAGAGAAAGGGTGCTAAAAGGAAAAAGGCACTTGATCTGATGGATTCCCAATGCGACTGCGAAGGGGAAGGAAGAACAAAACAATGGTCATTCAATGATCTCAAAATCCTTGTAGGGCCTAAGGTATGATGAGGTTAGACAATAATCCAAGAAACCAACCTGCAGTGCTTGAAAAGTTAATAACAGAACTTTGAACTTTATGCCTGGTTATGAAAATAGGTTCTTACTTTTTATAGAAGAAGCACCTACATATGAGCATACTTTTACAGAATCACCCCCAGAGGGCTAGATCGTATATATGGTGCCAAAAAAATTACTATTCTATAAACTGCACTTTAAAGTTAGGTGCAGTTTATAGAATAGCACTTATGCCCGGGAATCGCATCTAACTTTAGGCGTGGCCATTTGAACCAATTGAAACGTGATGTAAATGTACACACCTATGTTAGGCGAGTATCCCTGTTATTCTGTAAGAACACATGTTAGGTTTAGAAATGCCCCAGTTACACCCATGGCCCTCCTAATTCTGCACCTCCTTTTTCAGATTGCGTGTAAATGCCAATTAAATCTAATTGGTGCCAACAATTGCTTGCTAAAAAAGCCAATTATTGGCACGAATTAGCTTGTTGTTCATTTAAATTGTGCACACAATTTTTGACGACTTTTATAGAATTAGGGGAATAATGTGTACTCAACATGTTACTCATTTCTAAGACTATTGCGTTATCCAGTAAAAAAAAAAAAAACCTAACCCCAAGCTCCCAACTGCTGAACTATCCTATCAATCTTCCCCTCTAGCCGTATGGGCCGTCAACCCCTAATTTTTTGCTTTCTGATCTCAGCCTTGTGACTCACTGCAGTAACTTTGGCCCATAACTAATTAACGGGACTGTAATTCTCCACCATATACTTAACAATTAGATTATTTTCTCCCTGTATAGTATTGCCTAATTTATTATGTATTCTATGCTCAATATAATACCAGTTGCATGTTCTTCTCTTTTGTACCTAATTGTTCATTATATCATCCATGTTTCTATATATATTTCCAATTGTATCTGCACTCTGAAATGGCATATGTCATGACGGAAATTGTAAGCCACATTGAGCCTGCAAATAGGTGGGAAAATGTGGGATACAAATGCAATAAATAAATAAATATGAGGGTCTGCTTCTGCACCTTAATCATTGTGATAACAGTGTGAGGACATGGGTTCTACATGGTTCAAACTGACTAATAGCCTTATGGAGCCATGAGTTAGCAGTTCATTGGCAAGGCAGATGCAGTGCTTTTGTTGCTTCCCTGAGAATGATGTTGCAGCTAGAATCCAGAAAGGAGCTGCAACCATAAATTCAACCGCCCTCCCTGCACCTGTTATAAAGAAAGAAACGTATATTTTTGCAGTGCTTTGAATTTCTGCCGAGAAAGAACGGAGTCAAATATGACCCCAGGATTGCATACTGAAGGCGCTGTGAGCATGACAGTGTTACTTGGGGAGATGGAAAGAAGTGAAATGGGAAAGCGAGCTTTGGAGTAAAGATATACAGTTTTGTATTGACTATATATATATATATATATATATATATATATATATATATATATATATATATATTGTTATATTTGTACCCCGCGCTTTCCCACTCATGGCAGGCTCAATGCAGCTTACATGGGGCAGTGGAGGGCAATATGAAGTTCATTGTGGCAGTGGGACATTTAGGTAGCAATGTCGGATAAGCAGATGGAAGTTTGGGATGAATTCTGGGTGAAAGTCCTGGTGCTGGAAGTTAGATCTGCAAGATCATACTCTGTGGGCAAACATCAGAGCATGAAGAGAAGGAATGCAGAGAGACGAGGACAAAACCCTGGGGTACTCCGATTATTAGCGAAATAGCAGTGGAGAAGGATCCACTAACCCCTGGATTCTATATAGGTTGCCAAAAGTTAGGCCCCAAATTTTAGTGTGGATCCCAGTTCCGCACACAAAATAATTAGTTGACCATCTGTAATCATTTAATCACTGGCATTAACAAGTACTTATTTGGCACTAATTGTGATTTGCGCATGGATCTGGATACACTATCCTATAACATTGCACGCCTTAATTGGCTCAAATGCAACTCAGATGGGTGCATGGCCATGGGAGGGGTGCGGGTAAGGGGCACACACAGGATTTAGGTGCAGTGCTATTGAATACCAGGGATTCACCCTGAACTTGCGCACCAGATTTTTTCAGCAGGTGTAAGTCCCTTGACCAAAGCACCTTTTATAGAATAGTGCTGAGCATGGAATTTTCCCAGCGCCTGATTTTCAGTGCTATTTACTGAATACAACAACAGATACACCAACATTTAAGAACTTAAATGTTGATTTAGGTAAGACATATGATTAAAAAGAGCCTATTCCAGTAGATAGATACTGGGTAAACTTTTCACGAATATCAGAGGAAGAGTTTCTGCTGCCATTTAACAAATGTAGCACATCATATTGCTCTTTGGATATTTGTCTGCCCTACCTGATTAAGTCTGTCTCCAGATCTTTTTTACTTTTGTTATTAAAAGTTGGTTAAATTATCATCTGTATTTAGGGGTCTTTCTCAAAATCCGTGTAGGGCCTAAGGTATGATGAGGTTAGACAATAATCCAAGAAACCAACCTGCAGTGCTTGAAAAGTTAATAACAGAACTTTGAACTTTATGCCTGGTTATGAAAATAGGTTCTTACTTTTTATAGAAGAAGCACCTACATATGAGCATGTGGTCAAAATTAAGGAAATGCATAGAAGAGATCCCTAGAAAGATATGAGATATTTTCTTTGCTTTTGAAAACATAAGAATAGCCATACTAGTGAGGTCACACCATGGAGCGAAACAGAGGAATTATAGTATTCTCTGCCTTATTTGCCATCGCTTTCCTAATAATTCCTAGCATCTTGTTTGTTTTTTTGGCCACCACTGAACACTGGGCAGAAGATCTTTTTCTTGGGTGCTGCTGACCCCCAAGGTGGACCCTAGTATCAAGTAACTATGATTTGGATTATTCTTCCCAATGTGCATCACTTTTCATTTGTTCACATTAAGTTTCAATTGCCATTTGGATGCCCAGTCTTCTGATTTCCTAAGGTGTTCCTGCAATTTTTCACAGTCTGCGTGTGTTCAACCTTGAATAATTTTGTATCATCTTGAAATGTAATCACCTTTCTCATCATTCTGATTTCCAGATCATTTATAAATATGTTAAATAGCACCGGTCTCAGTGCGGTACTCCACTATTCATCCTCTTCCATTGAGAGAAATAGCCATTTAACCCTACCCTCTGTTTTCTGTCCAATAACCAATTTGTAATCCACAACAGAATATTGCCTCCTATTCCATGACTTTTTAATTTTCTCAAGGGTCTCTCATGAGGAACTTAGAAGCTTTCTGAGTACACTACATCAGCTGGCTCACCTTTATCCCCATGTTTATTCGTGTCTTTAAAAAAATGAAGCAAATTGGTGAGACAAAACTTCCCTTGGCTGAAACCATGTTGACTCTGTCCCATTAAACCATGTTTGTCTATGTGTTCCGTAATTTTATTCTTTATAATAATTTCCACTATTTTACCTGGCACAGATGTCAGTCTTACCAGTCTGTAATTTCCTGGATCACCCCTGGATCCCTTTTTTTTTATATATCATCCTTTTTATTCAGGCAATTCAACATATTCACACAATGCAAAGGAAATTACAACATAATATTTGGTCTGCCTGAACTTTTTAACATTTTTTAACTCAGCCCCTCCCCCCCTTCCTACCCTCTAACCCTATCCCCCCCCCCCTCCCCAAATCACTTCAAGAGTTCAGGATTTTGCTTCTTGCCACTGGAGTGAGAGTGTCCCAAAATGGAGACCAAGTGTGACAAAACTGATCGCCTCTCTTGGAGGCTAGGTCTCTTATACCTTTCTTTTCTATGGCACAAGCTTGAATCATTGTGGACTTCCAATGTGCTATGCTCGGATGGTCTGTTACCAAAAACAATTGCAATATGACACGCTTTGCCATTAATACTGCCCTTTTCAAAAATGCTGTGAATCCTGCCGGCGCAGGCCTCTGTGTTTCAAAGAGATCAAACCGTTGTTTAGGAGTTGGTCTCCATGTATGATTCCAAATTTGGGAGACGTGTTTGCTCAGTTCAGTCCAAAAGGCTTTAACCGGCGCACATGTCCAATACATGTGCCCCAAGTGAGCCGTGTTACCATTACATTTTGGGCAATTGTCCAAGTTTCGAAGCGTGGCTTTATATGCTCTGTGCGGGGATACGTGTAACCGAAGCAAAAATTTATATTGTAGCTCCCACCAGGTAGCATTGTCTGTGATGGTAGAGATAGACTTAAGGCATTTGTCAATCTGCTCAGGATGTAGATTAATCTGCAATTCCTCATTCCAGGCTTGCGCCACCCGGTGACAGTCAATTTGTTGCAAAGAGTCCCTCAAACCACAGTGAAAATAGCTCAAGGGCACTCGCGACTGTGCCTCAAGACCCAATATTTTATTAAATTTTTCCCAGGAAACGTTAGTTAATGATTCTGCTGGTAAAGAATTTACATAGTGCCGTAATTGCGTATATGCTAACCAGTCATTCACACTCAAACCATATTCTTTCTTCAATTCCTCAAATGTTTTTAATGTCCCTTGCTCAGTTACCACATGGAATAGGTACCTAATTCCCACTGTAGCCCACCTCTGGAAAGGGACCAAAGAGCCACCCGCCGGGAAAGCCAAATTACCCCTTAGGGGCAGTAAAGCCGAAATCCTTGTATCTAACCGCAGGATCTTGCCCATCCATCTCCATGCGGCCCTCAATGGTGAAAGGATCGGTCGATAAGGGCCCAACCCTGGTAATTCTCTGGAGGGCACATGGAGCCAATAAGAAAATTGCATTTTTCCAAAAATTGCCACTTCTGCCCCTGTACAAGAGAAAAAATTTGTAGAGCGGAACCAGTCGGACAGATGTCTCATACTGCTAGCCAGGGAAAACAATTTTAGATCTAGGAGTCCCAAACCCCCCTTTATGCGTGGTAACAGTACTTTACAAAATGGCAAACAGGCCCTCTTTCCCTGCCATAAAAAATGTGTCAATTTTTTCCGCAGCCATTGTTCATCCCGGGGCCTCAAATGAAATGGCAACATTTGAAATACGTAAGTCCACTTGGGGAAAAGGACCATATTATAAAGCGCTATTCGTCCCAATAAAATAATAGGGAGTGCCTGCCACCTCTGCAAAGATTCCACCGCTCGTTGCTTTATCGGCCCCATATTATGTTCATAAAGCTCCACTAAATCTGCGGGAATATATACCCCCAAATATTTAATACTGGAGTTCGCCCATTGAAAGGGGAATTTTCCCTCCCACTGCATTCTAATGTCCGATTGAATAGGGAGGGCCACGGACTTATGATAATTTAAGGTAAACCCCGTCAAAAAACTAAATTCATCTAAATTCGCCATTAAGTGCCGCACCGACGAGGCAGGATTAGTCAATGTCAGAAGGATATCATCAGCAAATGCCAACACTTTGACCTCCAGCGATGGCATGCTTATCCCCACAACATCCGGGTCCCTCATGATCGTTCTAAGCAGTGGCTCTAAGTATAATAAAAACAGTAATGGGGATAAAGGACAGCCCTGCCTAGTACCCCTCTGTAACTGAAATGGAGCAGACTGAAGCCGATTTGCAACTACTCGAGCAGAGGGGTTATTGTATAGTGTTGAAACCGCCTCCATGAACCAGCCCCCTACGCCAACATGATCCAGCACTTGAAACAAGTAGGCCCACTGCACTTTGTCAAATGCTTTTTCGGCATCCAGGCTTACCAACATCAGCCGCTCTCCCATGGCATGACTGCGTGCAATAGACAACAGCACTTTTCGTACATTTACCGTTGCTTGACGACCCCTAACAAAACCCACCTGGTAATTTCCAATTAGGGATGGCAAATGCCGCGCAAGCCTGTCTGCCAAAACTCGGGCCAAGATTTTTTTATCCATATTTAACAATGATATGGGTCTGTAGGCTTCTACTTGGTCTGGGGGTTTACCCGGTTTAGGAATCAATGTAATAAGTGCTTCATTTTCACCGGATGAAAACCAGCCTCGTTCCACCACCGCATCAAAGTATGAAATTAGGGGCCCTATCAACTCCGGGCCCAAGATTTTATAATATTCACTCGAAAAACCATCTGGGCCCAGAGCCGACTTCAAAGGAAGGGACTTTATCACCTGTTGGATTTCCTGCGCCCTGATGGGTAGTGCCAAGGAATCGCGAACTCGCGGCTCCAAACGTGGCATACTTGCATCCTCAAGGTAATCTTGTATCAGCGGGCCCTGATGTTCCCCCGTTTCAGAATATAACCCTGTGAAATATTTCTGGAACGCAGTTACAATCTCTGCTGGCTGTGAGAGCCGGGACCCATCTTGCAATTGGATATATGAGATAAATCGATTTGTTTTCTTAATTCTAGCTACTTGTGCTAATAGCCTACCGGACTTATTTCCATATCTTTGAAAGTTAAGCCGCCTAGCATAGAATAAACTCTGATATTTTTCATGAATCATTGTGTTCAGTGCTACCAAAGCAGCTGCCATGTTTTCTTGGTTTTCCTTAGTTGGATTAGCTATGTGGCGTCTCTTTGCAACCCTGTATGCCGTGATACCCGTCGCCAAACGCTTTTTGCGGGCGCTCATAAAGGCAATGACCTCTCCCCGAAGAACTGCTTTTGAGGTCTCCCAAAATATTGTTGGCGCCACGTCAGGTTGTGCATTCGTCTCTACATAAAAACGCCATCGATTTCTCATATGATCTAGAAATGTTGGATCTTGGTAAAGATAGGAAGGGAAGCGCCAATATCTGCTACCTGACCCTCTAACATCTAAGTCCAACTCCAACCCAATTACAGCGTGGTCCGAAATCTCAGTGGGACCTATGAAAGCGTTCCTTACTCTAAAAAACCAGGACTGTGTCAACAAAATGTAATCAATCCGGGACCAGGTAGAGTGTACTTTAGATTGGTGAGTATAATCCCGGGTATCAGGGTGCAGCAAGCGCCAAGGATCGACCACATGCAGGGCTCTACACAAGGCCGACAAACCCTTCCCACGGCCCAGCGCTGCTATAGCCCTTGGGGAAGATCTATCCAACTCTGGATCTATGACTTGATTGAAATCCCCCGCCCACACCCACGGGGCATCCGCATATTGTAATCCCAGTGCTATTAAAGATTGAAAAAACTGCGGGCAATAAGTGTTTGGGCCATAAACAGTGCAAAGGTAAAACTTTGTTCCCTGGTAATTGAAATGCACCAGCACCACTCTCCCCTCTGTATCCCTGTATATCAATTTGGAGTGACAAGGGATACCTTTTTTAACCAAGACAACCACTCCACTTCTTCGATTCCCAGAGGAGGAGTAGTGACATTCCCCTACCCACTGCAGACAGAGTTTGGCATGCTCTACATCGGACAATTTTGTCTCCTGGAGACAGGCAATATCCGCTCCATGCGCCCTCAATTGTGATAAAATTTTATATCTCTTCACCGGGGAAGTAATCCCCGCTACATTCCAAGAAAGGATATTCAACCGAACTCTACCCTGAATCTCTAAAAATTAAGAATTGAACTGTCCCAATTCCTCCCATCTCGAGTAACCCCGGGAGCCCAGCCTCCCCCAAGGTTGTCTGCCTCCAATTGCCAAGCCTTTGATTATCTTTTCCCCTACCTCCCATTCTCCCAGCAAGAACAATTGCCAACATTTCCACTCTCACTTCCAGCTCATTCACTCCATCTTTCCCCCCCCCTAACCCCCCGTACCCCTCCCCCCCAGCCCCCCCCCCTCCCCATAACCATTCTTGTACACCATCTTCTGGTGTCACTCGGGTCACTCATCTGCTAGGGACCCCACTCCCCAAATTCAAAATTATATCACTATTATTCAACATCACATACCCTTTTCACCAGACTTTTTACCTACATAAGTGTCCCAAAAAAACTGTTCAAAGTCCACTCCTCCATGTGGTAGAATCATCCCAAATTGGCTGGCTGGCATTCCTCATGGAGTAGGAGCCTGGTCATCAATTTCTCTGTTTACAAAGGCTGTAGCCAGCTGCTCTGAATCAAAGCTATGCCATTTCCCATTCCTGTAGATCTTGAGGACAGCAGGGTAGGACAGTGTGAAGCGAATCTTCTTCTCCACTAGGGTTGTGCATACTGAGTGAAATCTCCTTTTCTTTTCCTGTAACCCAGCCGAGTAATCTGGAAAAATCAGAATCTCATGTCCTTCAAATGTTAGATTGCCCCGTTTGGACTTAAATCCCTGCATGATTTCCTCTTTGTGGATATAATTATGAACTTTAAGAATAACCACACGAGGCTTCCTTCCTTCCTGATACCGTCCCAGTCTATGGGCTCTTTCAATGCTGAGGCTTCCCCTACTGTCTGATAATGCAAATTCATGCTGTAGCCATTTTTCTAGTGCAGGCCCCAGATTTTTCTCCATCACAGACTCGGGAATGCCCACCAGCCTCAAGTTGGATCGTCACGCTCGATTTTCTAAATCATCGATTTTCGCTCCCTGCGTGCTAACCTGTTTTTCCAACTCTGTGATCTTCGGTTCAGTAGCATGCCACGTGTCTTCCATGTCCGACACACGCTGTTCCAGCGTTTGGGTACGCGTCGCTAACCCCTCTATAGTGGCATCCAATTTTCCCAGGTGGACTGCTAGGGTGTCGAACCTCGTTTCCAGGGCTGCTTCTATCACCTTTGAGATCTGGGCCAGCTGGCGTTCTGAGAAATCATCTCGTGCCACTTGTGCTCCGTCCGCCATTTTAGGTTCCGCCGGTGGAGGTGAGGATTTCCCCTTCTCTGTTTTCATGCTGTGTTTCGCTGTTCCAGCTGGCATCCTTTAGATTGTAAGCTCTCTTGAGCAGGGACTGTCCTTCCCCTTGTCTAAACTTGTACAGCGCTGCGTAACCCTGGCAGCGCTATAGAAATGCTAAGTAGTAATAGTAGTAGTAGCATCGCGACCAAATATTGGTCCATGCACCTTCCCGCAGCTATAGACAAGGTTAGAAATTGTATTTCTTTATTTTTTCCGTGATTTTCGGCTGTATGGCAAGTGGCTGGAGCTCAGCCACTACGCTGCCGACGCTCTCAACGCATCACTTGACTCTCCCCTGGAACCCTTTTTAAAAATCGGCGTTGCATTGACCACCCTCCAATCTTCAGGTACTACGGACAATTTTAACAACAGTTTACAGATTGCTAACGGCAAATCAGCAGTTTCATGTTTGAGTACCCTTAAATGCATGCCATCCGGCTGAGGTGATTTACTACTCTTTAATTTCTCGATCTGGCTCAGTAAGTCTTCCAGGTTCATCACCCTTGAAAACCATTTCTGGTATAGGTAGATCTCTTACATCTTCTTCTGTAAAGACCGAAACAAAGAATTCATTCAGTTTCTCTGCTATGGCCTTGTCCTCCCTGTGTGCCCCTTTTGCTCCTTCATGATCTAACAGTCTCACAGATTCCCTTGCAGGCTTTCTACTTCTGATGTACGTGAAAAAGTTGTTACTGTGAGTTTTTAGCCTCTGTGGCAAGTTTCTTTTCATATTGTCTTTTAGCCTTCTTTATCAATGCTTTGCATCTAGCTTGACAGTGCTTATGTTGCTTCTTATTTTCTTCATTTGGGTCCTTTTTCCATTCTTTCTTTGAAGGATGTTCTTTTGGCTTTAATAGCTTCTTTCACTTCACTTTTTAACCATGTTGGCTGTCATTTTCTTTTCTTTCCACCTTTGTAAATACGTGGAATGCATTTGGCCTGGGCTTCCAAGATGGTATTTCTAAACAACGTCCATGCCTGTTTTAATGTCCTATCCTTTGCTGCCAATCCTTTTAGCTTCTTTTTAACCATTTTCCTCATTTTATCATAGTCACCCTTTCGAAAATTGAATGCTGTTACAGTAGATTTCCTTTGTGGCTTCATTCCAGATAGTATCTCAAACTTGATCATGTTATGATGACAGTTTCCCAGTGGACCCAACACCGTTGCCTTTTGTACTATGCCCTACACTTCACCAAGGACTTGATCTAAAATGGCTCCTCCTCTTGTCGGTTCCTGGAAACTCTATGACATATTACATAAGTGGCTACTGGACTAGATGAAGTGGGTGAGTCAGAAATTTGGACCTTCACCCTCTCAGCTTAATAAAGCTGAGAGTATTCCATGTGCCTGATTGGATTCATGCCACTCTGCTCGGTGAAATTGACATTGAAATATACACATTTGCACAAGTGAATATTTGAGCTTTTGAGAATAGGGTGGAGTATCTTCATGATTGTAAAACCAGGCATTTGGAATATTGCAGCTTTATTGAGCTGAGAATGTGAAGCTCCAAATTTTTGAGTCACCCACCTTTGTAGTAGGTCACAAAGTTGATACATTATTACTGTTCATCACTCACACATTTTTGTAAGGAATCAGGCAATACAAATAAAAGCTAAGTAGAAAATATAATAAAGCTGCAGATCATCTAACCCCAAAATATCCAGGCACTACGGACTTAATTCTGTAAATGGAGTCCAAATTTGGGCACTAAAAAAGAAATGCGTTCTAAGCGCTATTCTATAAACAGTGCTGAAATTTCCATTTATAGAATAGCGCTTGGCTCTGGAATCTGCGCCCAATTGTGGGCGTGAGGATTTATACCAATTGAACCCTGGTGTAAATCCTTGAACCTAAATAAAGTACAGATCCCCCAAATTCTATAATACTGCACACAAATCCTAGAAATGACCCGACCCACTCTTGCCCCTCCCATGGCCTTCCCCTGCGTGGAAGAATTTACGTGAGCATCTTTATAGAATAGCAACTGTAAAGATTCATGCTTAAATTCTAATTATTGCCCATTAGTACCAATAATTGTTAGCGTTCTGTCAGTGATAATTGGTTCATTAAGCAATTAAATTATGTGCATAATTTGGGTGTTTCACCAGATTTGTGTGTGTAATTTTGAGCACTGTATATAGAATTAGGGGATATACATTCATGCTACTTATTTTACACATTTCTAAATTGAATTACAAAGAGACTAGTTTAAATCTGCTTGGTGAGATTCTTTTTTGGCGGAGGAAAGGAATGTCAATGTAAAATTGTGTTCAGTGAACTCTTTGTTACAATCAGTGCTCTATCTGCAATCTGTTTTTTTTTTCTAGAGATAACACACACAGAATGTAGATAACTCATGATTAACTATGAAGTTAAGAACAGCGAATAAACTGCATTCCCCATAAACCATTTCTGATTAAGATGTCCTTAAAGTTTGAAAATCTCTCTAAATTAAATATATAGCCTTCCTAAATAGTTTTGTATTGTTTTTACTTTAGAAACACAGCTTAGGTAAAGGATTCTTCACCTTTCTTTCTTTAATATTAATTAATAAGCAGATTCATTCTAAATTGACACAATACATAGGCCCTGTTTACTAAACTGTGCTAGCATTTTTAGTGCATGCTAAAATTAGCCACACTAAATGCTAGAGTCGGCCATCATTAGCATGTGCTAAAAATGCTAACGCTCCCTTAAGGGCTTATTTTCGAAAGAGAAGGGTGCCCATCTTTCGACACAAATCGGGAAATGGGCGTCCTTCTCACAGGGTTGCCCAAATCAGCATAATCGAAAGCCGATTTTGGACATCCTCAACTGCTTTCCGTCACGGGAACGACCAAAGTTCATGGGGGCGTGTCGGAAGCGTAGCAAAGGCGGGACTGGGGTGTGCCTAACACATGAGCATCCTCGACCGATTATGGAAAAAAGAAGGGCGTCCCTAACGAGCACTTGGGTGACTTTACTTGGTCCATTTATTTTTTACGACCAAGCCTCAGAAAGGTGCCCAAACTGACCAGATGACCACCGGAGGGAATCGGGGATAAGCTTCCCTTACTCCCCCAGTGGTCACAAACCCCCTCCCACCCTAAAAAAAAAACTTTTAAAATATTTTTTGCCAGCTTCTTAGCCAGCCTCAAATGTCATACCCAGCTCCATGACAGCAGTATGCAGGTCCCTGGAGCAGGTTTAGTGGGTGCAGTGCACTTCAGGCATGCAGACCCAGGCCCACCCCACCCCCTACCTGTTACACATGTGGTGGTAAATGTGAGCCCTTCAAAACCCACCATAAACCCACTGTACCCACATATAGGTGCCCTCCTTCACCCATTAGGGCTATGGTAGTGGTGTACAGTTGTGGGGAGTGGGTTTTGGGGGGGGGGTTGAGGGGCTCAGCACACAAGGTAAGGGAGCTATGTTCTGGGGAGCAATTTGTGAAGTCCACTGCGGTGCCCGATTGGTGTTCTGGCATGTCAGGGGGGACCAGTGCACTACGAAGGCTGGCTCCTCCCACAACCAAATGGCTTGGATTTGGTCGTTTCTGAGATGGGCGTCTTCGGTTTCCATTATGGCCGAAAATTGGGGACGACCACCTCTAAGGAGGACAACCATCTCTACGGTCGACCTAAATTTTGCGATTTGGGCGTCCCCGACTGTATTATCGAAATGAAAAATGGATGCCCATCTTGTTTCGATAATACGGGTTTCCCCGCCCCTTTGCGGGGTCGTCCTGCGAGGACGTCCTCAGGAAAACTTGGTCGCCCCTTTCAATTATGCTCCTCCACATGTTGCTTAGTAAACAGGGCCCATAATAATTAGAGTTTAGTAAATAATGTAGTTACACACACATATACCTATTAAGCTAATAGTCATCACAGCTGTAATTTTAACAGATCTGTATTACTGGAAGCAAATTTTTCCAAATTGATATCAAATTTCTTGCACAGACATGCATCACTTCTGATAATGGAAGTATTTATTGCCATCTAGTGGGAAAATGTGGGATACAAATGTAACAAATATAATTAGGTAAACAAAGTAAGAGGGCTTCACATCATTTAGGGTCTTAAAAAAAAGGTAAATTTTTTTTTTTTTTTTGCATTTGTGAAGCCTTTTTGATATGTAATTATTTTTCTAGATTTATACTTTGGACACATTACCTGTGAATCTCGCTGTTTGGGGTGATTCACTCCAAATGGAGGATGAAAATAACTTGCCCAGCTTCCCTGGGTTGTCAACCTGCTGCTCTGACCCCTGGACCACTCCGTTCAAAGCATATTCTTGTACAAACTTCATACTCACTGACAATCTGCTGCCGCGACCACACCCAGAACTAGACTGTGCAGTTTTCCCTACACTGCTTCTGGAAAGAATTGAGGGTAGGGAGGGGGGAGGCATAAAAAGATCCCAGGGACAGGGAAAGAATGAATGACACACGATGTGAAGGTTGAGACGAATTAAATAGGGGTCCGTGTTTGCTTAGACACTATACTGTTAATAGGGCCTTGGCCATGAGACAGTGGCACCCTGTGGCTCAACTATAAAATCCATCTTTCAAATCTGTTGTCAGTGACAGACATCTAATGGTTTTATATATTGTCGCACATGCTGTCATTTTTTTTTAATTCTTTAGCTACTGCACCATTCAAGCTGCTGTTGTTTTACCACACTTTTATAAATACAAAAATCTCAAAATTTGTCTCTTATTCCAGATCCTATAGTCACAGCCTTGCATGATACTGTTCTTTTTTTGCAGTTGTTTTACACTTGTTTTTGAATAACAAGTGCAAACCTGTTAATCTTTGAACCCTTGTTCCAGGTGCATCTAAACATGTCTGAGGATTCAGGAGATACAGCAAGTCCTGACATCAAAACAGATGTGGAGAAGGTAGATGATAGTAGTTTGGTGCCAGTGGAAAGTGGACCTCCATATCCTAAAGAAGATGTAATGATGGAATGTTCTGGGGATGGGCCAATTGAGACTTCAAAGGAAAATGGGAGGTCCGAACAGGATGGTGCAACAGCTAAAACGGAATCTGTTGCGACTACCGAAGGTACAGTGATAAATGAGACTCCTGAGATTGAAATGGCTGAGACGGGGCCTGAACAGGATGGAGCCATGACTGAAACTGAACTTGTTGTAATTACTAAAGGAATGGTGACAAACGAGCCTCCTGAGGTCAAAATGGCTGAAACAGGACTTTCTGCCGAGTGCAATGAGTTAGTCAGCCTGGAACCAGAACCTGAAACTGAATCTACGGAGAATGAGCCCGATCAGGTATATATTTCTTCCTTGAAATAACAATTGTTTTTTGAAGGGGAATATTGACTGCAGTCAGGCCAACTGTTCTCTCTGGTCAACTACAGTAGTGCTGTAGTTTTCTTTGAAAGCACAGGTCAAAAAATATGTAATACCTGGTTAGATGGTGTAACTGCAGTGCTAGACAAAGAAAAATGATACAAGTTATTCCCCTTGACTTCATAAGAGAGGATGGAGCTTGCACTTCAATGAGCTCTCTTGGAGGCCAATAATCAGAAGCAAACACGGGCGCTAGAGGATATTAGAGCTAGGGTTACCATATGTCCAGATTTACCCGGACATGTCCTCTTTTTGAGGGCATGTCCAGGAAACTGGGCGGGTTTTGCCAATCTGTCCGGATTTCTGGACAAACGGGCAGGCTGGTGGGCGGACGGCCCGCCCGCCAGCCTGCCTGTTTGTCCAGAAATCCGGACAAACGGGCAGATTGCTAGCCTCCCCTCCCCTTACTTACTAGTGCCCTGGTGGTCTAGTGACCTCTTCCGCCTTCGGGGCAGGAAAGAGCCCCCTCTTTCCTGCCCGAAGCGCTGCCCTGCATGTATCCTTCCTGTTGGTGATCCTCGGCGCCGATTCAAAATGGCCGCCGAGAGTTGAAATGACCTCGTGAGACTTTAACTCTTGGTGGCCATTTTGAATCGGTGCCAAGATCACCAACAGGAAGGATGCATGCAGGGCAGCGCTCTGGGCAGGAAAGAGGGGGCTCTTTCCTGCCCCAAAGAGGGGGCTCTTTCCTGCCCCGAAGAGGTCACTAGACCACCAGGGCAGTAGTAAGGTTAAGGGGAGGGGGGACGACGGGGTATGTGACGGGGCAGAGGAAGGGTGTGACAGGGGGTGGAGCGAGGGTGTGAAAGGGGGCGGGGTGTGGTGGGGCAGGGCATGTGTCCTCCTTTTTGGGGGGCAAAATATGGTAACCCTAATTAGAGCCATACTAGCACCTGTGCTTGCTTCCACTGCATGATCAGAGTCAGCGATCATGTGAAACAAATAGCATGCAAGTGCATACTAAACAAGGCATTATCAATTCCTCCTCAGTGCTCAGCAGGAAGCATGCAAAGAAGGTCGCTGCTGCTGTGGCAAACTGTATGCCAGCTCGAAGCTGGCATTAGGGTTTGCAGAGCATTGGGGAGGAATGGGGAGCCCTGTCCAGCATGCATGTGCATGCTAGCAAGCCTCCTCATACCACTCCAGACACAAGAAACACCTCCCTGGACGACCTTCCTCCTCCTCCTCCCCCCCTACCCCGACAAAAGACAGGGCTGGAGGTCTGGTGGACCTCCAGCCCCCCGCCATCCGTGGTCTAGCACCCCTTCCTGAACCACGCCGTACCTTGAAGTGACAGGAGGGAGCCTCACTCCCTCCTCCTTCCAGCACCGCCTCCAGAATGGTGGTGCCCTGCCCTTCCCAGTACATCCTGGGATGCTCTGGGCTAGGCTTCCCTACCATATAAGGGAGAAATTTCTTCCCCTTCGTTATTCCCTGTTGGACGTCCAGATTTCAGGTCCTTCCTAGTCCTGCCCAAACATGCCCTCTTGCTATTTGGATGTACTGCAATGTTGGACGTCCCTGTTCTGCCTTTGAAAATTTGGACATTTCAAGCACATGGATGTCCATTTTGACCTTTTGAGCCATTCATATGCTTTGAAAATGAGAGCGTTACAGGCTTATTTTCTAAAGAGAAGGGCGCCCATCTTTCGACACAAATCGGGAGATGGGCGTCCTTCTCACAGGGTCACCCAAATCGGCATAATCGAAAGCCGATTTTGGGAGTCCTCAACTGCTTTCCGTCGCGGGGACGACCAAAGTTCATTGGGGCGTGTTGGAAGCGTAGTGAAGGTGGGACTGGGGCATGCCTAACACATGAGCGTCCTCGACTGATAATGGAAAAAAGAAGGGCGTCCCTGAAGAGCACTTGGGCGACTTTACTTGGTCCATTTTTTTTTACGACCAAGCCTCAGAAAGGTGCCCGAATTGGCCAGATGACCACCGGAGGGAATCGGGGATGAGCTCCCATTATTCCCACAGTGGTCGCAAACCCCCTCCCACCCTAAAAAAAATTTTAAAATATTTTTTCCCGCCTCTATGCCAGCCTCAAATATAATACCCAGCTCTGTGACAGCAGTATACAGGGAGCAGTTTTAGTGGGTGCAGTGCACTTCAGGCAGGCGGACCCAGGCCCATCCCCTCCCCACCTGTTAAACTTGTGGTGGTATATGTGAGCCCTCCAAAACCCACTACAAACCCACTGTACCCACATATAGGTGCCCTCCTTCATCCCTAAGGGCTATGGTAGTGGTGTACAGTTGTGGGTAGTGGGTTTTGGGGGGCTTAGCACACAAGGTAAGGGAGCTATGCACCTGGGAGCTTTTTCTGAAGTCCACTTCAGTGCCCCCTAGGGTGCCCGGTTGGTGTCCTGGCATGTGAGGGGGACCAGTGCACTACAAAAGCTGGCTCCTCCCAGGACCAAATGGCTTGGATTTGGTTGTTTCTGAGATGGGTGTCCTCGGTTTCCATTATTGCCGAAAATGGGGGACGACCATCTCTTAAGATCAACCTTAATGTTGAGATGTGGGCATCCCCGACTGTATTATTGAAACGAAAGATGGCCACCCATCTTGATTTGATAATATGGGTTTCCCTGCCCCTTTGCGGGGACGTCCTGTGAGGACGCCTTCAGGAAAACATGGGCGCCCCGTTCGATTATGCCCCTCCACAAATACTATTTGGTTCTTACAAATAATTAAAATAAGGTGGGAGGCGGGGCTGGTGGTTGGAAGGTGGGGATAGTGCTGGGTAGACTTATACGATCTGTGCCCTGAAGAGGACAGGTACAAATCAAAGTAGGGTATACACAAAAAGTAGCACATATGAGTTTATCTTGTTGGGCAGACTGGATGGACCATGCAGGTCTTTTTCTGCCGTCATTTACTATGTATATGTTACTAAAATAACACAAGAGGAAGGTAGATAACATTTAAATTGACAGGACACTGAATCTAGAAGCCAACCCAAAAACTTAGGAGCTGGAGGCTGAAACCTATATCATTTCTCCTCTATCCATACCCAACGTTGTCCAAAGTGAAGTTTGGGGGGGGGGGGGGAATCTTCTCTTAGATCAGAAGCAACTCCTTTAGCAACCGATTTACTAAGAGGGGCATTTTCAATATGACGTCTTAGTCCAATTTTGGACAGTTTGTGCAAAACGTCCAAAATCCAATTAAGAAATAAGGTCATTTTTGAAAAAGAAAAATGTCTATCTCTTTTTTTTTTTTTTCTGAAAATACTGTTTTGAACAAGATTTGGATGTTTTGTTTTTTGGTCCATTTTTTTGGGGAAAATAAAACAACAAATAAGTGCAAAACCTAGAGATTCATGCCATTGGAATGTAGGAGGAGCCAGCATTTTTAGTAGAATGGTCCCCCAGACAACCCAGGAGACCAATGGGGCACCCTAGAGGGCACTTCATAAAAATGCTCCCAGGTACACATCTCACCTTTGCTTCCTTATCCAAAACCCACTCAAAACACACTGCCCCCCACTGTAACCTCTACAATAGCTCTTATGGGTGAAGGGGCCACCTATATGTGGGTACAGTAGGGATTTGGTGAGTTCGGGAGGGGGGGTTCACAGTTTCCACCACAAGTGTGACAGGTAGAGGGAAATAGGAACCTGGCTCCCACACTCTGTACTGCACCGACACTACACTACTCCAGGGACCTACATGCTGCTCTAATAGAAATGACTTTTTAATATCTGAAACTGTCATAGAGGCTGGTAAATCATATATTTTTATTTACATTTTTGGAGGGGTGGTAGAGGGTTAGTGACCACTGGGGGGTATTGGGGCATCTCCCCTGATTCCCTCCATTGGTCATCTGGTCATTTAGGGCACCTTTTTGTGCCTTAAATGTTCTGAAAACAGGTCTAGACCAAAACATCTTGGTTTTTGTCCTGGACGTTTTTGTTTTGTTCCATTACAACTGTAAAACGTTAAAGTGTTAGGCACGCCCTAATCCCGTCTTCAAAACGTCCCAGACACACCGTCTTGTGATTTGGATGCACTGCAGATGAATTGCATAGATAAATGTCTGCAAAATAGATTTTGAAATACCGATTTGAATGTTTTGAGAAGAAAAACATCCAGATTGTGCTTTATGACGGACGTTTTTCATTTTTGAAAACGAGCCCCTAAGTGACTTTATTTCGGACTCTGAGACCTCAACAATTTACGCTCTTTGGCTAGTTTCGCAGTATATGATTTCATTTCCCCACAAATGATAGCCTTATGAGCAACCCACCAACTCTCTGGAGAGGCATCTCCTATACTATTTTGATGAAAGTAGTCCTCGGAAACTTTATTAATGAGATCACAAAATTAATCATCCTCCAATAAACTTGTATTTAACTTCCATCCATGTCCAACAACTCTGAAAATGGAATTCCTGAACATTAACACCATAACATGATCTGCAATGAGGATTAGCTCTATAATGGTTTGTTTAATTAAAGGGAGCAAAGAGGAAGACACTAGAAAATAATCCAACCCCAAATAGGAAGGATGAGGAGCTGGATAAAAGGTGCATTCCTTCGCTGTGGGATATAACGGACTCTAAGGATCTACTAGCCACAAATGTCTGGATTATAGACTGCAATACCATTCTTGACTTTAAAGATTTTTCCACACACTGGGATTGTCTATCTAACAAAGGATCTAGAGGTAAATTGAAATCCACCCCCAACTCCCAACTAAGATCCCTTTAGCCACTTGCACAGAAAGATCATTTTAAAAAATCAGGCGTATCTGCTACTGCAATATATAAATTTATTAACTAAAGTATAAATGGTGTCAAACAGGGTCATTACCAAAATTATCCAATGATCCAACAGATCAGAGCGTTGTTCTATAACAGTGTAGAATACACCAGCATGCACCAATCCATCAACACCATTATGTTTACCATCGGCTGAAGCACAAGCCACTAAAAAATAGTGCCTGTTTGAGAGATAGTTAGCATGAACAGCCCTCAAATGTGCCTCTTGCATAAAAATAAATGTAGGCTTTACTTTATCAAGATAGAGGAAGATCTTCCTGCTCTTAAAAGGATTATTAAATCCCTTTACATTCAAAGAGACTAATCGCAAATCAGTATTTTGAGTCATTTTTACACATCAGTTGACAAGATATATTAAAAAGAATAGTTACTGCAAAAAAAAAAATACAAAATTCAAATACAATAATAAGTTTAAATGGACCACAATGCTTATCCAAGGTTTCCACACCAATTGCAGTCTGAACAAACAACAACTGATTTTGGGATCCTAACCAGGCTTCATTTTCTTAAATAAGTTTAATGCTGTGTGGTCTCTAATTTATGTTTACATGGAACATCAACTTGTTTCTTCTTAATTATTGTCTATCTGTAGGTTTTTTAAATGTTTTTTATGATTTGTCAAGCCCTGCATTAGACCTTACTATTACTATTCATGATGTTCATTTTTTCACAGTCACCAGTAGTTTTCACTGTTGAGTGATGGCTGAGCCTCTCCCCACCAGTGGCTCTGAGCAATGGCTCTGCAGCATCCCCAGCTTCATCTAATCTCAGGAGTAGAAGCCAAGCCTAGGAGTCAGATCCAGGCCTTGTGCATGATAGGGAACTTCAGTATCACTTCACCAACCACAGATAAGCAAGGTTTAGTTCAAAAAGTACAAAGGCTAGGGGACACTCAATAAAGTTACATGGAAATACTTTTAAAACAAATAGGAGGAAATATTTTTTCACTCCTGAAAGAGTTAAGCTCTGGAACTCTCTGCTGTAGGATGTAGTAACGGTGGTTAACGTATCTGGGTTTACAAAAATGTTTGGACATGTTCCTGGAGGAAAAGGTCCATAGTCTGTTATTGAGATGGACATGAGAGAAACCACTGCTTGCCCTGGGATTGGTAGTATTTGGGTTTCTGCAGGGTACTTGTGACCTGGATTGGCCACTGTTGGAAACAGGATACTGGGCTAAATGGACCATTGTGACCCAGTATGGCTATTCATTTGTTCTTAGTTTACCGTGATGTTAATTCTGGGAGCATTGCTTGGAATAGGTTATTTTGTTGTCTGTCATTTTTCAGATTGCGGTTCCCTATAAGTGCAATTGTATAACAGGGCACCCACATTTACACACCACTTGGGAGGGGCAATGACAGGGCTGCTACTTATAGGCACAATTTACAGAATACAGTAAGTTACCCATGTTCTTGTTGCGAGTGGGTGCCTGCAGTTGCCTGTGTCTATAGGCGGTGTAATTGCAGGTGCCTCGCAGGTGCTACCATTCTATAACAGAATCTAAGCAGCCAGGTGCCATTATAGAATAGACTTGCACTGTGTGTCATCAAGGCACCAACATTTAAAATTGTCCCCATCAATATTTTTTGTTCCATAAAGCAGTACAGATTACAAAAAGACAAGTTTGCCCAGACTGATTTTTTTTTAATTTTTTATTTGTACCAGAAAATATCAATCAAAAATCAGAAAACTTCCGATCAGTCTATGTTCATTGCGGCCTCACAGTCCAAAAATCAGCCCAGCTCTAGAGCCTGAATTAATTACACTGTAATTGAATTTGTTTCAAAATATATATGTACATATCCTATTACCGTTGGTTTAAGTAGCTTTGGTTTGAACTGCTGACTGTAAAATTGTAGGGTGTCTTAACAGTTTTGATATGTATACAGAAGCTCCATTTCCACCTAGAAAATTGCTGCTAAAATATAGTAAAGTGTGTATATGGTGAGGAGGAGTGAAGAGAGCATTGCTGCTAAGATAAATAGCACAACCCTTTTTTTTTTCCAAGCCATGTTTTCGGCGGTGCAATATCTCCATCAAAGTAGCTGGCATCACTAAACTGTGTTAGAGGCATTTCTTTCCTGGCAGTGTTTCTAATCTATCAGTCTTTTTTTATGAGGTGATATAATGATATGTTACAAGCACCATCAATTTCAGCTGTCAGTTTTCATCCAGTTTTGGGGAAGGCATTTATCCCTGACTGTATCTAAATTATTATTTTTTTAATTCATTAGGTTTCTGGTTCCCCCATGAAAGAAAGGGGGTGGGGAGCCTGGGGCTCCTGGGGCAAGTCTTTGTTATCAACAGCTACTGCAACAGTTGGTGAGTATTCCCTACATTAATGTCATTAGTATGCCTCAGCAAAAACCTTAGAATCTTTTAGCTTAATTATTTTCAAACAACCCATTTTGGGGCAAGTAAATGTAGAAAGGGAGAAATTGGAGCATATAAAGATCATGAGACCCATCTAATCTTGGCCTGTTTGCCCTACCTACTATAGTATCGGTGATCCAACTTGACTCTAGCTTTAACCCCTTCCCCACCTCCATTATTGTCCCCTGATTTCTTGAGTTCTTATGTTATGTTATGTTATTTTACCTCCCCTCTGCCATCACTGACAGGATGGGCCATTTGCCAACTCTTGCAGGAATCTTACACTTGATCCCTTATAAACCAACCTAACCGATCAAATGAATTAATCAAAACCACCCACAAACTTGGCAAATGGAGCGAAAAAGGCACAACATCATATGAACTTAGCCGTACCCAAACACTTACCTTAACTCATCAATCTTACACCCCTATTCATTACTACAGACAGACTATCAAGTCAACACAACCCAACTTATTACTATTCTACTTGCCATTCTCCGCAATTCTCCAGCAATTAAACATGCTAGCCAAAATGAATCTCCCAAAGCCATAGCCTAACCTACTACTTCTCCGAGAGTCCTGTATAAACCCTCGCTATATCTTCAAACTGTTAACCCCTTCCGATAATTGTTATTCCACTTGTTCCTACAACTGTCCCATTGTAACCGTCCTCACTGTTCCATGTAAGCCACATTGAACCTACCAATAGGTGGGAAAATGCGGGATACAAATGTAATAAAAATAAATAAATAAACAAACAAAATATTGGCTTGTTTTTCTGCTCTGTGTCTATAGAGGGCAGTTCCACTGCATGGTTCAAACCTTTTTGCAATGGAAAACAAATATTAAGTGAAATTTAAACAAAAGGAAATTATCCTGTAACAAAAACCACACAACTGTCAAAACGCTTTGAAAAGCAGAAATTCAATGAATTATTCACAACATTGAGAAATAATTAAAAAAAAATAGCTGTTTTATCATCTGTATTAAACAGAATCCCTAAGTGTGATCTGGAGTGGAGGAGTAGCCTAGTGGTTAGTGCAGTGGACTTTGATCCTGGGGAACTGGGCTCAATTCCCACTGCAGCTCCTTGTGACTCTGGGCAAGTCACTTAACCCTCCATGTCCCCTGGTACAAAATAAGTACTTGAATATATGTAAACCGCATTGAATGTAGTTGCAAAAACCTCAGAAAGGCAGTATATCAAGTCCCAATTCCCTTTCCGTTTCCCTATTATATAACTCTTTTTATTCAACTGATTTAACCATTAACAAATATCAGGAAAATCCTATCATATATTCTGTTTATGAGTGGGGTGGGAGCTATCCAGAGTTTTTACCAAGTGCCACATGTATGATTTATCTGTCTGTTGGTGAGAGGCATCTTGAGCATGTGTGCATCTAGAGCTGGCTGTGCAGCTAGGATTTGCCTCCAGGTGATTCAATAACCTCTTGCAACAAGAATGTGTTTTCAGGGACTTGTGCCCAGGAACAAAGGTCAAGATTGCCATTATAGCTGATGACTTGATTGTTAGGAATATAGAAGTCCTTTTACCAAGCTGTGGGAAAAAGGACCCTGCGCTAGCAGCGGGGGCTGTTTTTCCCGTGTGTCAGGGCCCTTTTTACTGCAGTGGGTAAAAAAGCCCCCAGCACACATGGCCATGCGGTAAGAGAACTCTTACCACATGGCCAGGCGATGGGGAGCCCTTACCGCCACCCAATGCCTGATTTCCGCCAGGTTGCCACCCAGGGGTTTTCTTTTTCCCCCGAAAATGGCGCTGCGCTCGGGGTAGGACTACCGCCAGTGGTCAGGTTGGGCTGGTGGTAGTCTCGGAAGAGCAAATGATAAGCCCGTGTTGGGCTTACCGTCGCTCTGTAAAAGGTAGCTGGGTGGTTGATGAAGCATGAAAGTTACATAGTAATTTGCCTCTCTAGTGCGAAAATGGCAGACTTCATGTGTAATCTAGATAAGAGTTTAGGGAGTGCTGAGAAGAAGTCAGCTGTAATAGGGCATGTGACTACGAACAACATAAGAAGATGTGAGAGGTTCTGGAAGACAAATTAGGATTTAGGTAGAGAATTGAAACCAGAGCCTCCAGGGTTGTATTCTCAGATATCTTCTCTTTTCCATGTGCAATACCTCAAAGGCAAACTGAGTTCCAGATTCTTATTGTGTGGATGGATGATGATGCAGGGAAGAAGGCTTTAGATTTATTAGGAACTGGAAAATATTTTGGGGAAGGGGAGCCTATTTCAGAAGGATGCACATCGAATTAACCAGGGTGGAGCCCAGCTCCTGGCACTAACATTTACAAAGGAGCACTTGATGCAGAGTGAGGCATCTTCAAAGAGTACTGCAAAACTGGAAAGTTTGAATATTCTTATAGAGAAGTTATGGTCAAGGATGAAGTAATCTGAATGGATTTAGTGGGAAACTGAATGTGTATGGAAGGTGTTACAGTATGCCTATTGTAATTTACTGTGGGGTCTCACTATTGTATTAGTGAAAAAAACCACTAACATGTTGAAATAGAGTTTTAAAAAAATGAAGAACAAATAAATAATTTTGAATTATTCTAAAATTATCCCTATTAACTGCTATGCAGGTTATAAGTATATAAAAAAAATACATACTTTGAGTTGCTTATATGGGAATACCAGAAGTCTAAAAATAAAATTAGAGAAATTAATATATGGTACTATATGGTAGAAAAAAAGATCTTCAATGGGACACTGTGATACTAGGGTATATTATACTGAAACAACTGAACAGATCAAATTGTTGAAGGATGGCATAGTCAAGAAGGATAAAAAAAAAAAAAAAAGAAAGAAACTGTAGTGGAAGTGAATTTTAAAGATTGTTTTTCAACTCTGCCTTTACCGACCAGTGCACTTGGGGTCTGGTCTGTATTTTTTATTAGAAGTAATTCTGCTTAAAAATTATTGTTTAACTTTGTGTGAAAATAAGTTGGAATGTAGAAGATAAGACACAGCTCTAATTAATATGGTATGTGAAGGGAGAGGTGGAGCCTGTTTCAAGTTCAGACTGGCCACCTGGACTGAGAAACATGTGACCACATTCCCACAGTATGGCTTGTTTACCTAAACAGAAGAATTCTCAAGCATTCTGTAATTTTCCTTAGCTCTGAACATGAGTTCTAAGTCTAATTAAAAAGGGAGTTTCTATCAGTGAAATTGGGAGCTCGTCTGTGAGTAACGTACGAACTGCGCAGAGAACAATATTTCCTGGTCAAAGAAACTCCTGGCTTTTGCTGTGAACAGGGCCCCCCCAGCTGATGATAAGAGCCTGGATGATGTAATGATCAGTGATGGACGTATGTATAATAAAATGTATTATTGCTTCTTTTCCTGGTCTAGAAACTCCTTGCATTGCTTGGATGTAGAGATTAGGGACAAGTGATGTAATGATTGTTTATAGGTATTGTTTCTTTTCAGTTATATAGCTTAATCACTATATATATTGTGAAGATGAAGCTTCTGCTCCCACTCTCCAGCAGGTCTCACTGGCCTATGGCCTCTGAACAGTCTCTTCCTAGCATCCTGAGCAATCCAACCTCAAGCTCATGGGCCCCTTTTTCACTCAGGGTGGGCTGGTTCTCAGTATGCAAATTATATGCAGATTAGCATGTTATCCTTTTACGGTCAGGGTGACCTGGTTCTCCAGAGGCAAAATTACACAGGTCTTACCAACAGCATATTCAGGCAATTCTTTATTCCAGCCCCTGGGCACAGTTCTTCTAGCTTAAATACTTTATACACTTACATATCTTCTCACTGAGCCTCCCCACACAGATTCCGGGGCTCAGCACTAACCTCAATACTTTGGGGACTTCTAACCCCAGGCTTTGCAGCCTGCTTCTCAGTACTGGGACACACAGCCCTACTTCTTCTTTGGACACTCAGTCCTTCCTTCCTTGGACACCAAGTCCTTTCTTTGAACACACAGTTCCTCTAAGTACTGAGGCTACACAGTCCACCACTAATGCTTTAGGGACTTCTTACCCCAGCCTGTTTTTCTTCCTTGAGCACACAGTCCACCACAAATCCATAGGGTTTAGCCAGTTCTTGCCAGGGGGATTCTCTTTCTTCCGCTACCAGCTCTCTTATTTTCCTTTCACCTCTCAGGTGGGGTATAAAGTGGTTAATTAGCTACACAGGACCCAGCCCATAACCTCCTACACCTGTGCACCTCCCAGGGCTCTCCCCGGTCCTAGTGACCTCCAACTATTCTCCTAGCGCCCTCTAGTGGCCTACCCCGAACATCCTGGACAATTTTAGGGGAACAGCGCCATCTAGTGGCCTGCCCCGGCTAGGACAACCTCTTATTTACCACAATATATATATAAATATATATATATATATATATGTATATATATATATATATATATAAATCATTGTGTATCTTAGATTTTAGAACCTCTAATAAAGGTCTCATTTACCTAATACGAATCCAAAAGAATCCACAGTAATTACTGAGTAGTCTGTGTTAGTGAAGCAGGCTGTAAATCCATAGCAGTACAGAAACATGAGGGCAGATAAGGGCCAAGTAGCCCATCCAGTATGCCCATCCTCAGTAACAACTAACTTCTCTTTTTCCTAAGAGATCCCATGTCTGTCCTGTGTCTTCTTAAACTCTGACACAATCCTTGTCTCTATGATCTCCACTGGGAGGCCATTCCACACATCCACCACACTTTCCATGAAAGAGTATTTTCTCAGATTCCTCCTAAGCTTATTTCCTCTTAACTTCATTCTATGCCCTCTCATTTCAGAGGTTTCCTTCATTTAAAAAGGGATCACCTGTTATACATTAATGCCACTGAGGTATTTAAACATCTCTATCATATCCCCTCTCTCTCTCTCCTCTCTTCCAGTGTATACATGTGGAGGTTCATGAGCCTATCCTTATATGTTTTATGACTGAGACATCTGACCAGTTTTGTAGACATCCTCTGTACAGACTCCACCCTGTTTATATCTTTCTGTAGGTGTGGTCTCCAGAACTGCACACAGTACTCTAAATGGGGCCTCACTGGAGACTTATAGAAGGACACTGTCGCCTCTTTTTTTCCTGATCATCCCTCTCCTTATGCACCCGAGTGTTTATATGTTTATTATAAGCCTCTGACTTGGGTACATTTTCTTCATTGGGTCTACTGTTTTGGACTTCTGAAATACCAACTTACACATGTAAGTGCCTACATTTATACGGGTACATTGCTAAATTGTCTCCATTGATGTTTTAGAACAGGAGTGTCCATCCTCAGTCCTCAAGGGCCAGAATCCAGTTGGGTTTTCAGGATTCCCCCAGTGAATATGCATCAACATAAATTATTACCACTTAACAATATTTGAATCTTTATTCCACAAAACTACTTTCAATATGCCATTGGAATAAAAACAGCCCACCCTCCAGTTCAAATACTACCTCTTTACCCTGAGTCCAATGTTCATAACATCTTCAGTTTTTTGGCTTGCATTGCACGAGCCCTAAGATGCTCAAAAAACAAAAACTGGCAAGTAAGATGGTGTTCCCAGTGACTCAGTTGATAGTGACCAGATGTTGGTAGAAAAACTCCAACTTGCATGTAGTATTTTCAAAACACAGCTCAGCCAGATGTTGGCAAACATAACTTAGCCAAACATTGGTAGAAAGACTGAAGCCTGCATGTAGTATATTTAAAACCCAACTCAGTATAAATACTCCGGAGGGAAATTCATTTCTGGGGTGCACAAACGACAATGTTCAAATTAAAATCTCTATCACGTCAGACCTGACATACTTCGAATGCTTGACTAGCCCTGTTTTTCTATGTATGTAACTGTATTATGTAATAATACTGTCATGAAATGCCTAGCTACCCGCCTGGGGTTACCCCACAGCCACTTAGAGTGTCTATCCCTAGCACAGCTCAGGTCCGCCTGCACCTGCCACTTGTGCTTTACATTAGCACCCACCTCCCGCTGACTGGGTCCCAGCCACCTCTGGGTGAGTCTCCCGCTCTCAGGGTGTTCCACAGTGATTTCAAGGTTACTGGGGCCACACTTCTCAGTGGTCCCACACTTCCTAGAAAGCACCCAGAGACCCAACACACAAATCGCCAGGATTCTTAGTCGGTCCAGGTATAATTTGTCTGGAATGTTTTTACGTTTGGGGAGCGTGCCAGGTGCCCTTGACCTGGATTGGCCACTGTCGGTGACAGGATGCTGGGCTAGATGGACCTTTGGTCTTTCCCAGTATGGCACTACTTATGTACTTATGTACTTATAAGCAGAGGCAATAAACTAAAAAAGGTTTATTGTGAGAAAACTTTTGAACAATGAACAGAAAATGTGCAATCAGCAAAACAATAACAGGTAACTGAAATAGAATCCATTGTCTTTATTCAAGAGTCTCATTTGGCAGCAATTGAAGCTCAAAAATTAAAGTAAGACTAGATACAAGGTTGTTTCTTTTCACCAGCTAAAGGAAAAGAAAATCGTGTCATCATTTTGTTATCTAAATCTTACCAAAACACAGTGGAAAAGGAATCCAAATGCACAAGTTCAGTGTAACACAAAAAAAGGGCCGTTTCCATATACCCCGCACTTGAAAGACCCTGAAGCAGCAGGGCGAATGTGAGCCAAGTGAAACACTGGCCAACATTGGTCTGTGGGTGGCTTCAGACATAGAAGGAAGCCACTTGAGCTGTCAGAAGAAGTGCTTTGGAGTTTCTTGCAAGCTTTTTCATAAAACTGTGTTAGGTTGAAATCACATTATTTTGGTGCGCTTATGAATAGTGATAATGTGATGTGCTTTCAATCTTTATTTACGGAGTGTTTTTTCAGCCAATGATGAATTTTGTATCGTTCACGATCCTTTTAGCTCTATAAAATCTCGCAATCTGGATCTGTTTGAGGCTTTTTCCTTCCGATATCTAAATTATTTGACACTGTTAGTGCGGGACACCCAAGCTTTCTTCTTTTTTGCATAAGGGATCTTTTTTTGTGTTGGTTATCTAAATCCTTGCATTATTCAGTTGTGTCGCATGTTACAGATATAGAAGACATTGGATCTTGCTAGTTTTGAACACTGACCAACACATTTATACGCAGCTAAATGTCTGTGCACCCAATGTGGATGATCCAAACTTCATTAGCAGCTTGTAGATCCAAATTGCAAGGAATGGAGCTGAATTTATCATCATTGGCAGATTTATGAATCTGCCTCTTGACATACTCCTTGACAGAAAATCCTCTACTAAAGCTAGACCCTTAAAATCTAATTTAGCCCTACATCAGATTCTTTCCTCCTGGAATCTGTCTGATTCATGGAGGCTGTCTCATCCTTTACCTTCTATTTTGCATCTCACCAATCTTACTCTTGATTGGATTATTTCTTTATATCTAATTCACTTGTCTATTATTAAGACAACGATTGAACCTATCCATATTTCGGATCACACCTGCATAACTCTTTCTTTGGATATCCTCAACAAGAATCCTCTCACAGGAATTGGAGATTCAGTTCTTATCTTTTATAGGATGATGACTTTAGAACAAATCTTACTAAATGTACAAAACTATTTTGAGTTGAATGATACATCAGACACTTTCTCAGCAAGCTACCTATTTTTCAAGTTTTAATAGAACTGGTAGAATTACTTAAAAACTAGGAAAAAAAGCCACTCGTGTTACTGCTATCAAAAGCCAATGACAAAATAATTAAGAATAGTGATATTCTTGACCATTTCATTACATTTTACTCAGATTTATTGTTGTCAGAAATCTTCTTCAGACCAGCAGATTTCTGACTTTTTAAATTGTTTAAAAAAACCGTGATTAAGTGAATCTGAATTTACTCAGTTAAGAGTACCACTAACCTTAGCTGAAATAAATTCTGCTATAAAAGCTGGGAAAGCGCCTGGAGGTGATGGTCTGACTATAGATTATTATAAGAACACATCGTCACTGCTTATAAAATGTTTTGTACTTTTTGGGATCTTGCCAGGTATTTGTGATCTGGATTGGCCACTGTTGGAAACAGGATGCTGGGCTTGATGGACCTTTGGTCTTTCCCAGTATGGCAATACTTATGTACTTTTGTACCCCTAATTTGTTGAGACTATATAATGCCTTTATCTCTAATACTCAAAGTACATTTGCCAAAGCTAATATTATTGTTCTTGAAGAACCCAATAAGGTCAATAGGCTTGCTAAAAGCTACAGGCTAATTTCTTTACTAAATTACGATAGTAAAATATATGCAAAGATCTTAGCAGTGAGATTATCACAGAAAAGGTTTATCAGAGGTAGACTTGCTTCTTATAATACAAGACTTCTTTGTCATGTTCTAAGAACTGCTCATCGTCTAAATAGGCCAGCATGCCTGGTCTCTCTGGACTCTGAGAAAGCCTGTGATTATATTGACTATATTCCTTTTAAATTTGGTTTAATTTGGGTGAGGTTTTTATAAATATGGTCAAGTACTTCACTCTAATCTTTCTGCTCGATTATACATCAGCTCCGCATTAATATCCCAATTTTTTTCTCACATGGTATGAGACAGGGGTGCCCGCTCTCCCCTCTTTTTATCCCTAGCTCTTGAACCCCTGTTCATTGCTTTAATGTTTTCTGAGGATATATATGATATCCTGAGATATAATATTTAGTGGAGGAGTAGCCTAGTGGTTAGTGCAGTGCCCTGCAAACCAGGGGAATTGGGTTCAATTCCCACTGCAGCTCCTTGTGACTCAAGGCAAGTCACTTAACCCTCCATTGCCCCAGGTACAAAATAAATACCTGTATGTAATATGTAAACCGCTTTGATTGTAACCACAGAAATGTGGTATTCCATCCCTTTTCCTGATCCCGATCTCAATTGCTGGTAATGTTGTGAAGTTCTCAGCATATGCTGATAATGTCTTACTTTTGAGGGGCATTTTTGATATGACATCTAAATCCGATTTTGGACGTTTTGCGGAAAACGTCCAAAAATTCAGTAGCAAACATAGCCATTTTCAAAACAGAAAAATGGCTTTTTGTTTTGAAAATGGACATTTGCACAGTCCATCTATTTTTGAACCATTTTCAAAATAAAAAAATCCAAGTGAAAAACGCACTGCACCAACCATTAGGCTACTCCAGGGATCTGCTTGCTGCTCTAATAGCCTCAGGGATGTCATAGAAGCTGGTATGTACTGTTTCTTTGGGGAGTGGGAGGGGGGTCAGTGACCACGGGGGGAGTAATGGGGGGTCATGCCTTAATTTCTCCAGTGGTCATCTGATTGTTTAGGGCATTTTTTTTTACTTAGGGGGTCTTTTACTAAGGCGTTCTAGCATTTTTAATACGCACTAAGTTTTAGTGCATGCTAAATGCTGTAGACACCCATATATTCCTAAGGGAGTGTCTAGCATTTAGCATGTGCTAAAAATGCTAGCGTGCCTTAGTGAAAGGTCCCCCTTAATCATGATTAAAAACAGGTCCAGACCAAAATATTTAACTTTTAGCCTTGGATGTTTTTGTTTTGTTCCATTATGGCAAAAATAGCCCAAGTTTTGGGAACACCCAAACCCCACCCCCAAGACACGCCCCTTGTGATTTGGATGCACTGCAGATGAACTGCATAGAAAAACATCTTAAAAATGTGTTTTGAAAATAGCGATTTGGATGTTTTGGAAAATAAAACATCCAAGTGCTGCTTTTTGGACGTTTTTCTATTTTGAAAATGAGCCTCTTTATGTGTCAGAATCCTATAAACTACTTTTCCAAAGATTTTCAATGTAATTGAAAACATTGGGTCTCTTTTGGGGTATACTATTATTAATTGGATGAAAACTGAAGGATTTGGGCATCCAGTATTTTCAAAATGAATTTTGAAAATACGGTTTTCCCCGCCCCTGGATTTCGACATTTTACAAAGATGTCCAAATCGCAACGTGGACGTTTTTTTTGAAAATGCCCCTCATAATAGTGCTAGTAATTCAAATTACAGCTTGCAGAATGGTTGATAGTTCATACAGTTGCCAGATTCTGGTGCTGTTCTGTATTGTCCTTGGTCACAGCATACAGAGCTGATGCTGCAGTTCTGTTAACCAGTACCAAGCAGAGAGCAGCCCTCTTCTTCATATTTCATCTAGGCCCTCCTCTTCTCAGCAGCAACCTGCAGAGGTCAGAGGGGATAGAAGGATATGACTGGAGCAGATAGAATTACTCTTCTGAATAATCCAGCCCCTTTTCTCTTGTCATTTCCTAGGGGCTGATGCAGAGAGCAATAAAAAGATGCCTTAGTACTCTCAAGTACAGACACACACTCACAAAGCCCTGATATTTTATGATTTTGGAAAAGTATATTTTTCTGTTAATTACACCATTCCATATAGTGTAGAATGATGACATAGTTTCACTGGGTATGATCCAAAGTATAAAACATACCCTCCTTAGAAGACAAGTGTGGGCTGTTAACGTACTAACTATCATGTGCATTGATGCACGCCATAATTTGCATCCCTCTTACAACTGAGTTTTATGTTTAGATGCATATTTATCAAGCTTAAAATATAGATGTGGTCATTCAGCTTGTCCTGTGATGAGTTATTTCTCCTTTCCTTTTCCCACCAGTGAAGCTGTTTTAACACCTTTTTAAAGTGGATAGTCAATGAAATAGAAAAAATATCTTTCAGTTTGTTTCTTCATATTACTTCTACACTACCACACCCTTTCGCTGTCACTAAGGAGTAGTCTGTGATTTGTTTCCTGTACAAAAGCATCATATATTGTGATAAAGTCACCTCCAGGATAGTTGGTCTGAACTACAAGTCCCAGAAGGCATTGCAGGCAAGGAGCCAGGGGGTGAGATGGAAAACCTGGACTGGACTCCTAGCTGCAAGAAGGGAGGACATGGGTGTAAGCTAATAGGATGTATAGATTGGCTGCCACTAGGGGGAAAGAGAGATAGGAAACCCTGTGTGCAGGAACTCCTCATTAGGCTCATGCGCAACTCAGCTGGTATGGGTGTGTAGAGAAGCTAATGAGTGGAGAATGATTGGTTGTGAAGGCAGAAGCCAAGGATTGATTAGGCAGGTGGGAAGGAGTCTCATTAGTTCAGTCCAGGAGAGAGAAGGGGAGAAGTATTTGCAGGCTGAAAATCCTTGGGCAGGGAGGTCCCTAAAGTACTGAAGCAGGCTGAGATTCCTTGGGTGAGAGGAAGTCCCAAAAGTATTGAATTCATTGTGAAGCTGATGCAGGGGAAAACCCTTGGGTAGAAGGAGTCCCTAAAATATTGAACTCTCCTGAAGGTAAAAAGGATAGAAGGTAGAAAATGCTGCTGAGTGACTGAACTGGGATGATGCACTGAAAGAACTGTTTGAATTGAATTACTGTTTATTGTGCACTGGATAAAGAGCCCAGACTGAAGCCTGTAAGCCTGTATTGAATCCTGGTATGTGCTATGCTGCTGTTGGAACTCTGTACTAGAAACCTGCATGGAATAAAAGTTCTTAAGATTGAAGTTATTGGTGGACATCTGTTTCTTCATTGTGCCGGGAGCCTGTGGCTGGAGGAGATTGTTCTATCCTTGGCTGCACCTAGGGACACCTGGTTACAATATTCAGAGTAGGATAGCAGGCAGTATGATGGAGTTCCCTAAAAGCATGCTTTTAATATTAAAACATTCTGTGACAAGATGACCAATTAGAGCACTGTTGCTAGTAACTATCTTTTAATAGATACCAGCTGTGACTACTTAATTGAGCACTGAAGCATAACACACCTAAACAGTAAAAATATTTTTTCCCCATGTGATAGGCCATGGGTTAACAGCTGTAAAAGAAAAAGCGGAAGCTACACTCGGAATGAATAATTCAGCATCTCCTGAAGCGGCTCACCCTGACACGCCAGAAGCCTGTGAGCAAGGTAAGTATTCCTCTTTAGAACACTTGTGGTGAATAACTTCTCTGAATTCTTCAATGAGGGAAAATATAAAACAAAGATCCTCCTCATAATAAACACTTTTTCAGGTACATTAGAAGTGGAAAGCAGTGAGGGAGTCAGTGGGGACCGTTAGATCATCGAGGAGTAAAAGAGAAGACAAGGCTTAGTGGCGAGACTAAGGGGTCCTTTTACTAAGGTGCTCTGAAAAATGGCCCGCAGTGGTGTAGACGCGTTTTTTGGTCACGTACAGAATTATTTTTCAGTACACCTATAAAAAATGCCCTTTTGGGGGGTTTTTTTTGCCGAAAATGGACGTGTGGCAAAATCAAAATTGCCGCATGTCCATTTTGGGTCTGAGACCTTACCGCCAGCCATCGACTAGCAGTAAAGAATTTGGGTGGTAATAACCTACGCGCATCAGATGGACGTGCGCCAGAAAACAAAAAATATTTTTCAGACACGCGTATCGGACGTGCACCAAAAATGAAATTACCGCAAGAGCCACGCGTTAGTAGGGCAGTAACTCCACTTTGGTGCGCGTAGGCGCCTACGCGGCTTAGTAAAAGGGGCCCTTAATGAGGGAAATATTGCCTCAACAATTTGCTACAGTTTTTTTTTTTTTGGAGCTGTGAATAAACATGTGGAAAAAGGTGAACTAGTTAATGTAGTGTATCTATATTTTCAGAAAGCTTTTGACAAAGGCCCTCGTGAAAGATTCCTGAGAAAATTAAAAAGCTGTGGAATAGGAGGCAATGTTCTGTTGTAAATTGGGAACTGGCTAAAGGTAGAAAACAGATTAGGGTAAATGGCCAGAGTGAAAGAAGGTGAATAGTAGAGTGCTGCAAAGGTTTGTATTGTCACCAGTGCCTTTTACAATGTTTATAAATTATCTGGAAATGAGAACGACAAGTAAGTTATCAAATTTTCAAATGACACAAAACTATTCAAAGTTGTTAAATTGTATGCAGACTGTGAGAAATTGCAGGAGGATCTTATGAGATTGGAAGACTGGGTATCCAAATGGCAGATGAAATTTAATGTGGACAATTGCAAAGTGATCCATTTTCCCCCAGATTCTATGCATAGTACCTTAATTTCCACATGGAAATTGAAGCGTATTCTGCAATAATGTGTGTAATTTAATTGGTTAACTAGCTAATCAGTGCTGTTAATTGGATGTTAAGCAATTAGCACTAATTGCCATTAATTAAGATTTACGCACACAACTCGCTAAGTGTATTCTGTAACGTGATGTGTGTAAATTCCATGTCACATAGTTAAAAGGGGGTGTGGTTATGGGTGTGGAATGGGTGGGTTGTGGGCATTTTCGAAAGTCTATTCACATTATTATAGAATACACCCGCTCTGTGTCTAATTTAGGCATGGGATTTAAGCCAAGTAAAACATGGCCTAAATGGACGCAATCAGCGATATATAGAATCTAGCCCTTTGGGAACAATAACCCAAATTATATCTATTTGATACTAGATTCTAGGTGTCAATGCACACTGAGCAGAACATTTCAGTATTAGAAATATTTGAAAACTTGTTTGTTTCTTATCCTGTGGTGTGAGGAAGTCGGTTAGTACAGTGGGCAAAGTTATTGTAGCATACTTTTTTGATTTGTATGAAGAAATATGTGTTCTGGAAAGTGGTGTTATTTTATAATACATAAGTATTGCCACACTGGGACAAGACCAAAGATCCATCAAGCCCTGCATCCTGTTTCCAACAGTGGCCAATCCAAGATCCCAAAAAAGCTCAGTACATTTTATGCTGCTTATCCCAGAAATAAGCGGTGGATTTTCCCCAAGTCCATTTTAATAATGGTCTATGGACTTTTCCTTTAGGAAGCTGTCCAAACCTTTTTTAAACTCTGCTAAGCTAACCGCCTTTACCACGTTCTCTGGCAACGAATTCCAGAGTTTAATTACATGTTGAGTGAAGAAATATTTTCTCCAATTCATTTTAAATTTACTCCTTTGTGGCTTCATTGCATGCCCCCTATTCCTCATATGTTTGGAAAGACTAAACAAACGATTCACGACTACCCGTTCCACTGCAGTCATTATTTTATAGACCTTTATCATATCTCTCCTCAGCTGTCTTTTCTCCAAGCTGAAGAGCTCAAGTGGTAAAATAATTGCATTGGATTTCGGATTTAGCTCAGACCTTTCCAGTTGTAGCTGAAGGCAAGTTACCTTAGAGACAGTCAATCACAGTGGCAAATCACGGAGTCGTAGTGGCCAATGAGGTAGCAGAAAAAACAATGAGATGTCATGATAACTCGGAGCCCTTATTCTTTCTCACATACACACTCCATCTCTCACCCATACACACTCCAAGGAAAGGGGGGCATGGAGCACGCTGGGGAGGAGAGGGAGGGGGGCCAACAACTCAGAGGGGAGGAAAGAGAGAGGGAGGGAGGGGGGGCCTGGACCTCGGAGGGGAGGAGAGGGAGGGAGGGAAGGAGGGGTCATGGAACTCGGAACCCCACACACGCACTCATTCTCTGTCTCTCACACACTCTCTCACACACACACACAGTCTCTCTCTCTCACACACACACAGTCTCTCTCTCTCTCTCTCACATACACTCTGTCTCTCACACACTCTCTCTCTCAGACACAAACACACACACACTCTGTCTCTCACTCACTCTCTGTCACTCACACACACACTTCATCTCTCACACACACTTTATCTCTCACACACACACTCACTCTCTCTCTCTCTCTCTCTCTCTCTCTCTCTCTCTCTCTCTCTCTCTCAAACATACACACTCCAAGGAAAACCTTGCTAGCGCCCGTTTCATTTGTGTCAGAAACGGGCCTTTTTTACTAGTAGATAGATAAATACTTGTGCCCTGGTTTGACTGCTGTTGGAAGCAAGATACTGGACTAGATGGACCTTTGGTATGGCATAAGAATAACTATACATAAAAATAACTATACTGGGTCAGACCAGTGGTTCATCTAATCCAGTATCCTGTTTCTAACAGTGGCCAATCCAGGTCACAAGTACCTGGCAGAAACCCAAATAGTAGCAAGATTCCATGCTACCAACCCAAGGCAAGCAGTGTTTTCCTCATGTCTCTTTCAATAGCAGTCTATGGACTTTTCCTCCCGGAACTTGTCCAAACCTTTTTTTTTTTAAAACCCAGACACGCTAACCGCTGTTACCGCATCTTCTGGCAAAGAGTTCCAGAGCTTAACTGTTTGTGGAATGAAAAAATATTTCCTCCTATTTGTTTTAAGAGTATTTCAATGTAACTTCATTGAGTGTCCCCTAGTCTTTGTACTTTTTCAAAGAGTAAAAAATCGATTCACTTCTACTTGTTCTACAGCATTCAGGATTTTGTAATCCTCAATCATGTCTCCCCTCAGCCATCTCTTTTCTATGCTGAAGAGCCCTAACCTCTTTAGCCTTTCTTTATATGAGAGGAGTTCCATCTCCCTTATTTTGGTCACTCTTATTTGAACCTTTTCTTATTCCACTATATCTTTTTTGAGATACAGCGACTAGAACTGAATGCAGCACTCAAGGTGTGGTTGCATCATGCAGTGACAAAGAGGCATCATAGTATTCTCGCTCTTATTTACCATCCCTTTCCTAATAATTCCTAGCATCCTGTTTGCAGTTTTGGCTGACGCCACACACACTGGGCAGAAGATTTCAGCATGTTGTCTACAACAACACCTAGACGTTTTTCTTGAGTGCTGCCCCCAAGATAGACCCTGGTATCAGGTAACTATGATTTGGATTGTTCTTCCCAATGTGCATCACTTTGTTTTTGTCTACATTAAATTTCATCTGCCATTTTCCTAAGGTCTTCCTGCAATTTTTCACAGTCTGCATGTGTTTTAACATCTTTGAATTGTTTTGTCATCTGCAAATTTAATCACCTCACTTGTCATTCCGATTTCCAGATCATTTATAAATATGTTAATAGCAGCTTTAATGATCTGTTGTGCTACTCCCGCTCCCACCCCCCACCCCCGAAAAAACTACATTTTGTTAAAGCTGCATCCTATCTCGCTCATTTATCATCATGTGAGTGTACTAATGACTGAACTAGGAGGGCAGACATATATAAGTATGCAGAGTAGCCAGTTCACTACCGCAAGCCAAGTTTCAGTGACAGCAACACATCCAAGACTAAATCCGCCACCAAATCGTGAATTAATTTGGACTTATTTTGAACTGAGCAAGCATTTAAAAGCAAACGTTGAAAAAGGCTTTTTTCTAACTGTTGCAGAAAGCTGCGTTATCTGTTCTAGGAATTTAATATAGCTGTTGATATTGTTAATGTAGCACCATAAACCTGGGGATTCCTGTACCTGACCATATCAACTTATCACAGAAAAACTGTTAACTCCAAAAGAATTAACAACAGAGGGCTGCCATGGGCCAATGAAAGGCATGTACCCTCCATGTGCTTGTGCCTTACGTGGGCTATAGTCGGCATCTTAGCTTGTTTTAAAAGGTGGTATGTGGTAGGCAAGCTTAAGATGTCGCCAGACCCTGGGACACTTCTTACCTGGCAAAGGTCCACTCCCATCTCAGTCATGCTCATCGGGCAGCAAGTAAGCCAGGATCTCAGAATATGTACCTTGCTCTACCGTGCTTACCATACTGTGACATAAGCTATACAGTGATACAACAAGGTGTTATTTCCATTCCATTTGGGATTATTCTTTACCTGGAAAACTGTGCCTTTGGAATTCAGTGCTTGGCATTTTTATTTCTTAGTATGCTTTTTTCTTTTTGCTGTATAATGAACTCTTAAGCTCTGAAGACGATTCACCAACACAACTATTAACATAGTAGATGACGGCAGAGAAAGACCTGCATGGTCCATCCAGTCTGCCCAACAGGATAAACTCATATGTGCTACTTTATGTGTATACCTGACCTAGATTTGTATCTGCCATTTTCAGGGCACAGACTGTAGAAGTCTGCCCAGCACTAGCCCCGCCTCCCAACCACTGGCCCTGCCTCCCACCACCAGCTCTGCCACCCAATCTCGGCTAAGCTTCTGAGGATCCATTCCTTCTGAACAGGATTCCTTTATGTTTATCCCACGCATTTTTGAATTCCGTTATCGTTTTCATCTCCACCACCTCCCGCGGGAGGGCATTCCATGTATCCACCACTCTCTCCGTGAAAAAATACTTCCTGACATTTTTCTTGAGTCTGCTCCCCTTCAATCTCATTTCATGTCCTCTAGTTCTACCACCTTCCCATCTACGGAAAAGGTTAGTTTGCGGATTAATACCTTTCAAATATTTGAACGTCTGTATCATATCACCCCTGTTTCTCCTTTCCTCCAGGGTATACATGTTGAGGTCAGCAAGTCTCTCCTTATACGTCTTGTAACGCAAATATCATACCATTTTTGTAGCTTTTCTTTGCACCGCTTCAATTCTTTTTACATCCTTAGCAAGATACGGCCTCCAAAACTGAACACAATACTCCAGGTGGAGCCTCACCAACGACTTATACAGGGGCATCAACACCTCCTTTCTTCTGCTGGTCACACCTCTCTCTATACAGCCTAGCAACCTTCTAGCTACAGCCACCACCTATTAACTATTAACTAGGGATAGGCAACCAGAAACATTTTGTCGTTTTTTTTTTAACTGTTATTTCAAAACAAATGTTAGTAGTGCGCACTATGGGACATGTTTACCAGAGTGTAAAGTTTTGCACTTACCATGCATTTAGAGAGAAAAAGTAACGCATAGTAAATGCAAAGCCTGTGCGGTAATTGCAGGGGACGTGCCCAGCATTTACCACACAGGCCAGAGATATACCACACAAAACCGCATTATATGTAGTGCCAGCACAGGCTATGTGCCACTGCAGATAATACTGTGTGGCCCTTGCAAAAAAAAAAAATTATTATTATTTAAAAAGACAGATATTGTGGTGGTACTCCCCATACTCACACTACCCCTGCAGGCCCCCCACCATCCCATTTCCCCTGCATCCACATCTTTACACTTTCACTGCCCCGATCCAATTCCACTGATCACATCCTCCCCCCCCCCCCCTTGAACAGCAAAACTCAGTAGATCCCTCCCTTGAACCAAGACCCCACTCATGTGTGTCCATGGGAACCCTATACCCACCTCCCATCACTCTTGGCACCTTACTGGGAGGTAATTCTTGTTAAATTGGGCTGGAGTGGGGACAGCCTCCCTCTGTTCCCACTCATCTCTCAGTGCATCTGACATGGCTGCCATGACCCTTAGCAGTAGTCTCGTGGTACTACCACAAGGGGTCAACCTTCCAAATAAAGAGACATCTATTGACATGGTGTAAGTGGGCGTGCCTAAATGTTAGTATGTAAAATACTTACTTGCACTAGCATTCTGTAATGGAATCTGCGCACCCAGATGTTGTTATAAAATTTGCACGCAACGTGCTAAATTTTGGCACAGTTTATAGAATTGCCCTCTAGTGTGCCCTTTTTTCCGATCGTGCACATTATTATCAGTGAATGACATTTATTTCAATTGACAGCCCATCCCCCACTTTTAACACTGGATATTACTACTACTACTACTATTTAGCATTTCTATAGCGCTACAAGGCGTACGCAGCGCTGCACAAACATAGAAGAAAGACAGTCCCTGCTCAAAGAGCTTACAATCTAATAGACAAAAAAATAAAGTAATCAAATCAATTAATGTGTACAGGAAGGAGAGGAGAGTAGGTGGAGGCGAGTGGTTACAAGTGGTTACGAGTCAAAAGCAATGTTAAAGAGGTGGGCTTTCAGTCTAGATTTAAAGGTGGCCAAGGATGGGGCAAGACGTAGGGGCTCAGGAAGTTTATTCCAGGCGTAGGGTGCAGCGAGACAGAAGGCACGAAGTCTGGAGTTGGCAGTAGTGGAGAAGGGAACAGATAAGAAGGACTTATCCATGGAGCGGAGTGCACGGGAAGGGGTGTAGGGAAGGACGAGTGTGGAGAGATACTGGGGAGCAGCAGAGTGAGTGCATTTATAGGTTAGTAGAAGAAGTTTGAACAGGATGTGTTAACGGATAGGGAGCCAGTGAAGCGACTTGAGGAGAGGGGTAGTATGAGTAAAGCGACCCTGGCGGAAGACGAGACGGACAGCAGAGTTTTGAACCGATTGGAGAGGGGAGAGGTGACTAAGTGGGAGGCCAGCAAGGAGCAGATTGCAGTAGTCTAAACGAGAGGTGACAAGGGTGTGGATGAGGGTTTTGGTAGAGTGCTCGGAAAGAAAGGGGCGGATTTTACGGATGTTGTAAAGAAAGAAACGACAGGTCTTGGCGATCTGCTGGATATGAGCAGAGAAGGAGAGAGAAGAGTCAGAGATGACCCCAAGGTTTCGAGCTGAGGAGACAGGGAGAATGAGAGAGCCATCAACAGAAATAGAAAACAGGGGGAGTGGGGAGGTGGGTTTGGGGGGAAAAATGAGAAGCTCGGTTTTGGTCATGTTTAATTTCAGGTGGTGTTGAGACATTCAGACAGCAATGTCAGACAAGCACGCTGAAACTTTGGTTTGGATGCAAGGTGAGATATCAGGGGTAGAAAGGTAGATTTGGGAGTCATCAGCATAGAGATGGTAGGAAAAGCCATGGGATGAGATTAATGAACCAAGGGAAGAAGTGTAGATAGAAAAGAGGAGGGGACCAAGAACAGAACCCTGAGGTACGCCGACAGGCAGAGGGATAGAAGTAGAAGAGGATCCACCAGAGTGAACACTGAAGGTGCGGAGGGAGAGGTAGGAAGAGAACCAGGAAAGGACAGAGCCCTGGAATCCAAGTGAGGACAGGGTATCGAGGAGTATGCTGTGATCGACAGTGTCAAAAGCAGTGGAAAGATCAAGAAGAATGAGGATGGAATAGAGACCTCTGGATTTAGCCAGTAATAGGTCATTGGAGACCCCATTATATTTCAATAGAGACCATTCATTAAAAATCGCTCAGTGTAGTGTGGGTTAACGTCCTTTACTACCATTTAATTCCTGCTTATGAGTTGGTATGTGTACTGCATACCTTGCACATTGTATTCTTGCTTGTTCTTTCTCAAAACAGAACATGCCTCTGAAACCGAAGGAAGCACAGTAGAGCATCTTCCATCTTCGCCTACGGCTGGATCTCGTGGAATGTTCTCAACTATCAGCAGTGCTGTACAGAACACAGTGAGTAAAGTGCATTAATTCTTTTGCTGTCACTTTGCAGGTAATAGCAATAATGTTTTATGTATGGCACAGGTTACATTTCCTGTTCTCGTCCGGGTGGTTCAGCCACTTTTAACTGAGTTGCCAAAATGGTAATGGACAGTTATTCTGGAATTTGAAATCACTTTCCTGATTTACGGAATGAGGGAATATTGGTCCTGATCTGACACTGTTGTATTGGAACCATGTCACCATGATGTTAGTAGCAAGATTTGCTTTAAAGCTATTGATTTATGGTCCAGTGCTTAACATTGGCCAGTGATTTTTTTAAAATCTAACAAAGCTGCTTAAAAAGGATACAGAAAATAGACTTAAATGTGACTATAAGCTGCATCATGTTTTGTTTACATAGAATTAAATAAAGAGGTCAGTATTCAAAAGCACTAATGCAGTTGCAGGAAAGTGCCTTTTTTAAAAATTCCTGGTGGTTGAACAGATAATTGTGGACATATAAATTTGAAGGTATCTAAAATTATTCTCCTAAAAAATGGGTGAGATTTGGAATATTGCACTGGTAGTGCCATTGAGACCTCTAACTTCTGTGTCTTCTACTACTACTACTACTTGACATTTCTAAAGCGCTACTAGGGTTACGCAGCACTGTACAATTTAACATAGAAGGACAGTCCCTGCTCAAAGGAGCTTACCATCTAAAGGACAAATGTACAGTCAGTCAAAATACTACTACTACTACTACTAAGCATTTCTGTTACGCAGCGCTGTACAAGTTTAAACATGGGGAAGGACAGTCCCTGCTCAAGAGAGCTTACAATCTAAAGGTGACAAACTATGTAGTCAGTGTAGGTATCATGAATGGGGAGGGTGGTTAGGCGCCAAAAGCAAGGGAGAAGAGATGGGCTTTGAGTAAGGACTTGAAAATGGGCAGGGAGGGCGCATGGCATATGGGCTCGGGAAGTCTGTTCCAGGCATAAGGTGATGCGAGGCAGAAGGGGTGGAGTCTGGAGTTAGCGGTGGTGGAGAAGGGTACAGATAGGAGTGATTTGTTCTGAGAGCGGAGGTTACGGGTGGGAACATACGGGGAGAGGAGGGTAGAGAGGTAATGGGGGGCTGCAGATTGAGTGCACTTGAAGGTCAATAGGAGAAGCTTGAACTGAATACGGTAGCGGATCGGGAGCCAGTGAAGCGACTTGAGGAGAGGGGTGATATGAGAGTATCGGGTCACGCGGTAGATAAGACGTGCGGCGGAATTTTGGACAGATTGAAGGGGGGATAGGTGGCTAAGCGGGAGGCCAGCGAGAAGAAGGTTGCAATAGTCAAGACGAGAGGTAACGAGCGAGTGGACGAGGGTTCGGGTGGTCTGTTCAGAGAGGAATGGGCGAATTTTGCTAATATTATAGAGGAAGAAGCGACAGGTCTTAGCTGTCTGCTGGATATGGGCAGAGAAGGAGAGGGAGGAGTCGAAAATGACTCCTAGATTGCGGGCTGAAGAGGCGGGGAGGATGAGGGCATTGTCAACAGAGACGGAAAGTGGGAGGAAGAGGAGAAGAGGGTTTGGGTGGAAAGACAAGGAGCTCAGTCTTTGCCATGTTCAGTTTCAGATACCGGTTGGACATCCAGGCAGCGATGTCTGAGAGGCAGGCCGAAACTTTGGCCTGGGTTTCGACTGTGATGTCGGGAGTGGAGAGGTAAAGCTGGGTGTCATCAGCATAAAGATGGTACTGGAAACCATGTGATGAGATCAGCGAGTATATCGAGAAAAGAAGCGGTCCCAGAACAGATTCTTGAGGAACCCCAACAGAGAGCGGGACAGGGGTGGAAGAGGAGCCATTAGAAAATACTCTGAAGGTGCGTTGGGAAAGATAAGAAGATAAGAAAATGTTTCTTCACCTAACGTGTAATTAAACTCTGGAATTCATTGCCGGAAAATGTGGTGAAGGCGGGTAGCTTAGCAGAGTTTAAAAAGGGGTTGGACGGTTTCCTAAAGGACAAGTCCATAAACCGCTACTAAACGGACTTGGAAATATCCAAAATCCCAGGAATAACATGTATAGAATGTTTGTACGTTTGGGAAGCTTGCCAGGTGCCCTTGGCCTGGATTGGCCGCTGTCGTGGACAAGATGCTGGGCTCGATGGACCCTTGGTCTTTTCCCAGTATGGCATTACTTATGTACTTATGAGAGGACGGAGCCCTGGAACCTGAAAGAGGACAGTGTGTCAAGAAGTAAATTATGATTGACGGTGTCAAAGGCGGCAGATAGGTCAAGGAGGATGAGGATGGAATAGTGACCTTTGGGGCAGTCTACATTTCCTGAAAGGTATAAAGGTTAGGTGCCGAAAGCAACATTGAAGAGGTGGGCTTTGAGCAAGGATTTGAAGATGGGTAGGGAGGGGGCTTGGCGTAAGGGCTCAGGAAGTTGATTCCAGGCATAGGGTGAGGCGAGGCAGAATGAGCGCAGCCTGGAGTTGGCGGTGGTGGAGAAGGGTACTGAGAGGAGGGATTTGTCCTGTGAGCGGAGGTTACAGGCGGGAACGTAAGGGGAAATGAGGGTAGAGAGGTAATGAGGGGCTGCACACTGAGTGCATTTGTAGGTAAGAAGGAGAAGCTTGAACTGTATGCGGTATCTGATTGGAAGCCAGTGAAGTGACCTGAGAAGAGGGGTGATATGAGTATATCGGTTCAGGCGGAATATAAGACATGCAGCAGAGTTCTGAACAGATTGAAGGGGGGATAGATGGCTAAGTGGGAGGCCAGTAAGGAGTAGGTTGCAGTAGTCAAGGCGAGAGGTAATGAGAGCGTGGACGAGAGTATGGGTGGTGTGCTCAGAAAGGAAAGGGCGAATTTTGCTGATGTTAAAGAGAAAGAAGCGACAGGACTTGGCGTCTAAGTGGTGATATTCAGGTGCTAAACATATACTAGTAAGTGGTAAGTTAGATGGCCAAGCAGGCCACCCAAATGTCTACCCAGGGGCGTAGCTAGACTTCGGCGGGAGGGGAGTCCAGAGCCCGAGGTGAGGGGGTACATTTTAGCCCCCCCCCCCTGCCATTTTTGGCTCTGCTGCTGCCGACCCGCCCCCGGCGCCAACCCTTTCGACCCCCCTGTTCCCGCCACCGCTCACTCTCTCCCGCCGCTGTGTACTTTTGCTGGCGGGGCTCCCCAACCCCCACCAGCCAAAGTCCTCTTCTCCGGCACGGCTGCGTTGCTGATCTGCAACATGGCCACACTGGAGAAGAAGACTTCGGCTGGCGGGGATTGTGGAGCCCCGCCAGCAAAGGTACCCGACGGCAGGGGAGGGTTGGCGGCGGGAGAGGGGGGTTGAAGGAGTTGGTGGGGGGGGGCAGAGCCAAATGTACGAGGGCCCATGCACCCGTGGCCCCACGTAGCTATGCCCCTGCCTTAGATGTTATAATTTGAACCAACTTGTTCACAGCACTACCAAAATGGATAGGGCTGCTGAATCTATGTATGATGTATAACTAAGTTAAATAATTAAAATTATGTGCACTCTGTGCAACTGAATATCAATCCAAAATCTTTCAAAAGAATAAGCGTTCAAGATGCATGAGTGAACGCTAGGATGGGAGGATCTTCACATGGTGCTTTCAGGAACTTCAAAAGCAAAGGAGAATTGCTGTGTTCCACCCTGGTTTATGTTCAAAAGAACATGGTGCTTCCAACCCAACCCCTCAGGATACATTCCGCAAAAATATTCCTTGTAATGGATAATAAAAACTGTCATTGTAAAATGAGGTGCTCAGAGGACCAGCACTGTCCATTGGTTTGGGCTTAGCATATTTCAATTTACGCTTGTTTAAAGAGATGCTGGCTTTAATTAATTGAAATAAGCCAGGTATTTTGTAAGAGATTTTATCAAGGCCAATAAAAACTAAAAGAGAAAAACAATTAGAAGTTCTCACATAGCACCAACATTTCTAAGTTATATAGGGGTGTGCCAGGCTCCACTTGCCGTTACTTGATTGGATATTTGGAATTAGGGGATCCAGTATGGCATGTGTCAGACTAACACACACTTTCTCATATTTTTTGCCAGGTGTTTTTAGAGCACCAAAGACATGCCATACTGAGTCAGACCAATGGTCTATTGGGCCCAGAGCCACTTTTGGACATGCTGAAGGCCAAGGCAGAATTTGGGAGGGGGTTCCAATGTCTACCAGCAAACTATGCCTCAAAGAAGCACTCGCAGATCTAATGAGGGAAGCCGCTTCCTATTTTTCATTCCTAGCTCCCAGCAGTTCAGTTCAAGAGGTGGCAACCCAATATCTGTGTAGCTAATAGTTAATAGAACTGCCAAAACATGTTTTTAAAATCCGGTGACTTTTATGCTACTAGCATTACCAATATCTTCTAACAATAAATTCCACAGTGTTTACTGAAAAACTATTTCAAAATTTGTTTTAAATTGGCTACCAGTTAGCTTCAAGGTGTGACTCCTATTCATATAACTTTTTGAAAAGGTAAATAACTGTTCCCTATTAACTTACTCCACCCCACTTGTAATTTAACAAACCTCTATCGTATCCCCTTTCAGGTTTCTTTTCTTCAAGCCGAAGAGCCTTCTTCATAAGAGAATCATTCTTTACCATTTATCTTTCTTTTTTATCTTTCTCTATAAATCATTTTTGAGATGAGTTGACCGGAACTTCAGACAGTGTACTCAAGGTGTGGTGACTGTAGTTTCTTACAGAATCATGATGGTATTCTCAGTTTTATTTTCTCTTCCTTTCCAAAGCTTAATTTTGTTTACCTTTTTTCACTGCTGCTGCACATGGAGCTGAGGCTTTCCAAGGTCCTTTTGATGTAGAGTTCAATGTTATGTACGTATATTAAAGAAAATCCTGTGTACATCTGTACTCTAAGGTACTATGAATTGTATGGTCTGCATTTTATTTAAAACAATTGTAAATTTTTAATATTTACTATGTTCTTAATTTTAATAGAGATGTGTGGATTTTGTGCTAGAATTATCATCATTTTTATGTGCTGTTTGTATTTTTATTCTCCCCCCCAATATTCAGCCAGCGACAGTCAGCGGTTTTTTAAATGCTTACAGTCATGGCTAGGTTAGCCCCTAGTATTCAGTGCCAGGTCATGTCTGGTGACTGGCACTGAATATTGGGGGTTAAATTAGATGGGGATGGCCACTGGAGCCTATGCGGGTCCCAGCTGATGTTCAATGCCGGGGTGTGCAATAGCTAAGCAGGTGATGTTAGGACAGCTTTTGAGCTATCCTAAATTCACTTACTTAGCTATACGAATGCCGGCAATGAATACTGCTGGCACCTGCATAAACCACGGCTCTTCCCCCCCCAACGCCGGCCCTGACCTGCACACTTTTTGGTTGGGTGGTCTGTGGGGATATTCAACGACACTGTCCAGTTAAGTGCCGTTGAATATCCTCACTTAGGCGATGGTACGTGATTTAAGCAGGTAGGATAGGCTCCTGCCTGCTTAAATCGCTTTGAAAATTGGCCAGATTGATAATTAAACTAAAATGGCATTTATAGTCTGCTTTAGCCAGTAGAAATCTATTAAGCAGAGTAGAATAATAATGAATAATACAAACAACGTATCAATTATAATATTCATTATAAAATACAAAACTTAATAGTATAAACAATATTGTCAGTCATAGCATATACAATTAAAAATATATAATGTTAAACAACATTAGTTCCTGCAAGGGTTCTTGGAGTACTCAACTATTTGCCTTTCTCTAGAATGCTGTTTAGTCCAACTCTTTGTTTCCTTTCCTTTCAACCACTTGCCAAGCACCATAAGCACATTACCTCCTATCTCATGACTTGAATTCCTTTAGATGTCTCTCATGACAGAACTTATCAAATGCTCTCTGAAAGTACAGGTACACTGGGGCTCATTTTCAAAAGAGAAAGACGTCCACAGAGTGACATAAATCTGCATTTGGACGTTCTTCTCACACAAACACCCAAATTGGTATTTTCAAAACCAATTTTTAGACGTTTTTCTGTGAGGTTTGTCAGAAGTGTGTTCAAATCAAAAGGGGGTGTGTCAGGTGTGTTAAGGACACTTGGACGTTTTTCTGCCATAATTGAACAAAACAAAATTGTCCAGGACTAAAACTAAGACGTTTTGAACTAGACCCATATTTAAAGGCACAAAAAGGTGCCCTAAATGACCAGATGACCACTGGAGGGAATCAGGGTTGACCTCCCCTTACTCCATCAGTGGTCACTAACCCCCTCCCACTCCCCCAAAAATGTAACTACAAACGTTACTTACCAGCCTCTATGCTAGCCTCCAATGTAATACTCGAGTCCATTTAGAGGCCCATACCTCCCCCTACCTTGTGGTGGAAACTATGAGCCCTCCAAAACTCACCAGAAACCCACTGTACCTACATATAGGTTCCCCCTTCACCCATATTGTAGTGATGTACAGTTGGGGGTAGTGGGTTTTGCGGGGTTCAGCATACAAGATAAGGGAGCAACGGTGAGATGTGTACCTGGGAGCATCTGTCTGATGTCTACTGCATTGCCCACTAGAGTGCCTCATTGCTCTCCTGGAATGTCTGTGTGGCCAGTCTACTAAGAATGCTGGCTCCTCCTACATCCCAATGGCTTGATTTTGTTTGTTTTTTCACATTTTTTTTAATTGGTCCAAAAAGATAAACACATAAAGCACAAAAAACATCTAGCAAATAGGCACTTTTGAAAAAAAGCTAGACATTTTTCTGTTTTGAAAATGGCTATATTCCCCACATTGGACGTTTTTAGCACAATGTCCAAACTTGGACAGACGTCATTTCAAAAATGCCCCTCCATGTCAACTAGCTCACCCTGATGCGGAAATAGATTAGTAAAAACATGACTTCACTTTGCTAAATCCATTTATTCATGTTTTTGGTGTTTTTTTTGCATTCTTAACAATCGTTTCTACCAGGATCACTGGTCTGTAGTTTCCAGGATAACATCTGGATACCTTTTAAAACTGGCATTGCATTGGCTACTTCCCAGTTATAAGATACAGTGGTTTATAATGACAGGTTACCAATTGCCAGTAACAGATCTGTAGTTTCTTTTTTCAGTTCCTTTAGAACTGTGGGATGAGTTCCTTCAGGTACTAGAGGAGTGTGGTAGCCGTGTTAGTCCACTCTTAAGGTTATCAATAGAAATCAAACAAAATAAAACATGGAAAAGAAAATAAGATGATACCTTTTTTATTGGACATAACTTAATACATTTCTTGATTAGCTTTCAAAGGTTGCCCTTCTTCGTCAGATAGGAAATAAGCAAATGTGCTAGCTGACAGTGTATATAAGTGAAAACATTCAAGCATTACTATGACAGTCTGACAGGGTGGGAGGATGGGGGTGGGTAGGAGGTATGCATGGGGACATCAAAGCATATCATTGATATTCTAACAGGATGGGTGTGGATAGGTGAGGGGTGGGGTGATCAACAGAGACATACAGCTTTATGGTTTATAATGGGTTAGGAACCCCAGATCCTTGTTAAGTCCTTTCTGTTGGGTGTTAAAATATTCAATCATTCTGACTTCAAAGGTCTTACGTTCTTGTATGGTTTTAAAGTTACCTTTCAGGATTCTCACTGTGAAGTCACTGGTACAGTGTCCTGGTCCTGTAAAATGCTGACCCCCCCCCCCCCCCCCCAAAAAAAAAAAAAAAAGAATGGCCACTTGCTAGAAGTTTTGGTGCTCTGTACATTTATTTTTTGGGGCCCTTTTTGGAAAAAAAAAATCCAAGTGAAAAATGCACAAAATCAAGCCATTGGGATATAGGAGGTCCCAAGTACATATCTCACCGTTACCTCCTTATATTGTGTGGTGAGCCCTCCAAAACCCACAAAAAAAAACTACTGTACCCAACTATACTCCACTACAGTAGCCCCTATGGCTGCAGGTGTCACCTATATATGGGTACAGTATGTTTTTGGTGGGCTGACTGTTTTCACCACAAATATAACAGAGTGGATTATGGGTCTGGGACCCCTTCTCCACAGTTCACTGCACCAACCACTACTCCAGGGACCTTTTTGCTGCTCTTATTGGACTGGCCATAACTTCTGATGCTGTCATAGAAGCTGGTATGTACTGTTTCTTTCACATCTTTGAGAGGTGGGAGAGGGTCAATGACCTTTGGTGACTATGGGGGAGGGGGGGTTATTCCTTTTATTCCTACAGTGGTCATCTGCTCATTTGGGACATTTTTTGTGGCTTAGTCATTATTAAAACAGGTCTATCTCAAAACATCTTAGTTTTAGTTCTGGTCGTTTTTGTTTTGCTCCATTATGGCAGGAAAATGTCCAGAGTGTTAGGAATGACCTAATCCTGCCCCAAACACACCCTGACATGCTCCCTTGTGATTTGGATGCACTGCAGACGAAATGCATAGATACATATCTGCAAAATATGTTTTGAAAGTAGTAATTTGAACATTTGGGCAAGAAAATGTCCAAATTCTGCTTTATGCTACTTTTTAAAGATTTTTCTCTTTCAAAAATGAGCCCCTATATCTTCCTTCAAAATCCAGTGTGCATGCTGTCTAAGTCTGTTCTTTAGGTGTTGCCATTCTGCAAGACACTGTTCTTCCCCTGCATGTCTCCCTTTGCTCTCCAGGTGTATGAACACTGCATGTGCAGCATTCCTACCCCTGACCAACCTGAGACCAGACACCAGGCCCAAAAATTGAATCCAGATCTGTCACATAGCAATACACAGTTTATTTGTCTATTCTTTTACAGGCAGAAGTCAGTATACAATTAAATCAACACACAGCAATATGAGGCAATGCCAGACAGCCAGTTTATAGAAAGGACAGACTAATAACAATTAAACTAAACACCAGACAAGAATTAAAACAAATGGCACAGCAATGAAAGATAGGGTTGCCAACCTTCAGCCAGCCACCACACCCTCAGTCCATCTAAAGCCACCTCAAAACATTTTTATAGGAGGTAGGGCATTCCACAGATAGGTGTAACAAATAAGAATGCAAAATATCTTAGGGGTTCTTCACCTTTTTTGATTCTCTTGCTACTTTAACTGATCAATAAAACCCTCACACCCACTTCTTAAACCACCTGTCCACCAGTGACTACAGACAACTACATATGGCACTGTTTACACTGCTATCAGATAACATGTCACTAAAATTCCAGTAGTACACAGTTATACTATCAAAACTGCCCCAACTGTCTTCCCTCTGTCTAGTAAGTTTCAATAAATTGCCTCGGTTTCAAGACCCTTCTCCTCACCCTGTTTGACCTCTTCCTGTACCCCTTAAGGATGCAGACACCACTGGTTAAGAACTCCTGGTCTAGTCAATTCAAAGTAAGCATATACAGCAGGTGGAATCGACAGTACATTTTCTTGTGGCAACCTAAGGAGCCCTTTTACTAAAGCTTAACGCATGCTAACAGACATTATAAGACATGCAGCATTTAGCTCATGCAAAGCTTTAGTAAAATGACCTCTGAGAGAGCAAAATGAATAACGAATATAGGTAGCAGGGGATCCCTGTAAAAAAGATCTTTAAGATTAGTCTGCTCCTTTAAGGAAATGGAATCCAATGTTTCTTAAACACTATTGGTGTGATATAGTCAAACTTTTACATGTTACAGACAAACTTGAGCAATAGGTTTTGAATATTCTGAAGTAGTTTAATTTCAGAACTAGTAATGCCACACTAAATAAGAGTTACAGTAATCTAGCTGAGAGATAATGATGTTGGATCATCAGGCTGGCCTCTTTTCTGTACTTTTAATAGAAATGTGGGAGAGGGGGGCAAAAGAACAGAGAGAAATAACTTGCATTATTCTCAAAGCTACTGGTTTCGTTAATATGAAAATATAAGCGTGATGTGTTGCTGTGTGTGCAGGGTAAAACTGTTCTAACTGGTGGGCTGGATGCTTTGGAATTTATTGGGAAGAAGACAATGGATGTCCTCGCAGAAAGTGATCCAGGATTTAAGAGAACCAAGATCTTGATGCAACGTACTGCTTCCTTATCACAGGTATGAACAAGTTTGGTGTAGGCTGTAGAAAGGTAAAGTGAGTCCACTTGCCACAGCATTAGCCTTTGAAACTATAGTTACACAGCTAGTAATAGTAATTCAACTGGTTAGATTTAAACTGCCGAAGGCTGTATTACTGCCAAACAGTGGATTCAGCGATCACGTAATTGCTCTTCAGAAGTTTTAACAGCCCAACAAACAAATCAGTACTTCGATTAGGATCTCAACCCCATATTTCAGCGTTGCTAGTTAGAAGAATGTTGATGCTAGTGCACACATTGTACCAAAATGTGTAGATGCATGAATATTTTTCTCTTTTCCCTTGTGCCATGTACTGAATTGAAGGCAGATTTTTAATGATTTGTTGGTGGCATTAGCAGAATCAAATATATTTATGTTATCTTGATATACCGCCTTTCAAATATCGAGGGGTCTACATGGGCTTCAAACTGTGTTTTCATGCCTATGTGGCTTCAATAGTGAAGTCCAGCTTCTTCACTCTTCAGCGTATTCACACTATTCACAGTTATGTTGATGATGCGGCCTGCACAACACTGCTTTATGCCTTAGTTGCCACTCAACAAGATTACTGCAACATTATAAATGCAGGGCTGTCCTCTGTTCTTCTCAAAATACTACAAACAGCACAAAGCACATCAGTTTGCTTCTGGTCACATTCTAAACATTTTGACCATGTCAACCCCCACCTCCTCTGGCCTGCCATCACTGGCTACCTATTTCATTTCAAATTCAGCATAAATTTCTGACACTTTCCCATAAGGTTCTACACACAGAGATTCTTTCTTTACATATCTCCCTTGATTATTCCTTATACCCCTACACGTCCTCTTCACTCTGTAACAGAGCACTGCCTGGCTATTCCACCCGTTCGTTGCTTCCGCCTGGAATCAACACCACTTAGTTCTTTCTTTTGGATCGTTCCTTCACTCTGGAATTCTCATCTTCTTCCATTGCGGTCTAATCTGTCATCTCCAAAATTTTTAGCCACCTTGAAAGCCCATCTTTTTACTTTAGCTTTTGGAGATCAGCTGACACAGTAGCAATGCCTTCCTCTTCTACTTTTCACTCTTTTTCCTTTCTCTCTCCTTTTTATTATTTTAGCTCGTTTCATTTTCCATGATTATTTTGTTTGTGAACTGCTTTTTTTGTTTTCATTGAAAGGTGGTATATCAAGAGTTTAATAAACATAAACACAGTGAACTGCATTGAAGAAAGTGTTTTTTCTAAGGAGGAATAGGAAATTTGGGTAAAGGTGGACCAAGTAGATGAAGGGACGTGATTTCTTTAGTTTTTCTAATTCTTTGTTATACATTATTATAAAAGAGATACAAACCCAGTGGTTTTCTGAATGTTTACAATTAAAATACAGTTTTCTTAGGATAATGTTATGGTTCGCTCCTTTTATCTTATGGTTTCATTTACTACTACTACTACTATTTAGCATTTCTATAGCGCTACAAGGCATACGCAGCGCTGTACAAACATAGAAGAAAGACAGTCCCTGCTCAAAGAGCTTACAATCCTTATATTTGGAGTTGCAGTTTATATAATGGTATCATGTAGCTTGCCTAGTTATAATGCACTTTCTTGTATGTGAAGGATGAAAAATAGAGCTGTGTGGGTAGTTGCATTTCTTCTCAGGTTTTCTGTGTACAGGAGTTTGTAAATGTTCAAGTTTATTAATCGCTTGATATACCACTCAGGGCACAAACCATCAGAGCAGTTTGCATCTTAAGTCTATAAAAAATAATAAGAGCAGAAAAGAACATAATATAGGAAAGAGATAAGAATAAGAAATAAAGAACAGAGAAATACCAGTAAGTCAACAAAGGTGTCAAGTAGCAGAGAGCAGCATTATCTGGTGGCAACAGTGGAATCAACAATCAGCAAAATGCAGCCAGAACCGAAGGTGCCCACAAACAAATAGGCCTTAAGCTGAGCCTTAAAAATAGGCAAAGAAACCTCCAGTTGCAAGGCTAGAGGAGCAGCATTCCAGAGCTGTGGGTCCATGATACTAAATAAGCGTTTATGTATGGAAGAGAAGCCAACACAACGTAGGGAGGGGATCTGGAGCAAACTATCCTGAGAAGAACGGAGAAACCGAGGGGGACAGTGAGGTGTGAGATACTACGATAAGTAAGGTGGCTGGCCAGATATGAAACTGGCTTCCAATGCTTTTCACGAAGAAGAGAGGTAATATGATCATAGTGCACTTCCCCAGTGAGAAGGCTTATACACGAGTTCTGAACTACCTGTAAGCAGTGGATATCTTTGTGGGGAAGCACTGGAGCAGGGCATTACAATAATCCAGGCCTGAGAGAACTAGTGAATGAATAAGAGCCTGAAGGGCTGTTGGTGTATACAGTCACCGAATCGAATAAAGCATTCACATCTTAAAAATGTCCATCTTTCAGTGAGACTGTGGTGTCTCAAAATTTTACTTCCGTGCCATGAGCTAGTTTGATTAATGGTTGAAAAATGTATAAAACAAGCCAATACAATCAAGATTCTTCCCCGCATTCATAGTCATAAGAACATACAGTGTGCCATTATAGATTGGATTAAAGGTCCATCAAGCCAAATAATCCCATCTCCAATAGTGGCCATTTTAGGTTGATCTCACACCCAGAAGTAAAGTGTGGGTTTTTTTTCCGGCCTACATGACTAATTGTCCTCTGGCAATTTATCTAAACCCTTTTTATACCCAGCTATTCTAGCTGCCTTGGCCACATCCTCCAGCTAAAAATTCTATAACTTAGGAGCCCTTTTGCTAAGCTCTGTTAAACAACAAAAGTGGGGTTTACCACTTAACAGACAGAAGTGCAGTCTGCTGCAGTAAAAATCCCACATTATGCAGCCTGTCATGGGAGTGGGCAGGATCTGGGTGTAACATGGGTGAGCTACTAGTGCTTGGGTCAGTAGCACATGCTAGCTATTACAACTGCAGATAGCACACTTGAACGTACCACCACCTCAAGGGGAGGCGGTAAGTTCAGCTGCGCTACCGGCAGTCTGGTAGCACAGGAGTTGCAAGAGTGCTCTTCCCCCTTATGTTTTCCTCCCCCAGAATCCCTCCAGTTACACTTTAGAAACCTACTGTTTTGATCCATTTCTCAATATCCCCCCCCCCATACACACACCCACACACTTCTGATCCAGTGCTCAAGCCCCTCCCCTCAGCAATCCAGCCTAACACATAAACCCTGCCCCCTCCTGGAAAACTTCACCCCTTAACATCAAAACCCTGCCCTTGGTCTATCCTCCTCCCTCTACCCCAACCCCCTCTGGGGTCTCACCCCAAGGGTTTTCATCAGTGGCCAGTGGTCCCTAAGTGGCAGCGATTCCCTGCTACCCGGGTAGGCACTGGAATCCAAAATGACACCAATGATCCCTATTGGTAGTCCCATGGTATTGCTACTAGGGGTCATCGTAAGCTGAATCTCTATTTATTTTAAATCTTCTTCCTATTTCTTTCATGGAGTGCCCCCTAGTCTTAGTACTATTTGAAAGGGTAAACAGCCATTCCTAATTTACCTTTCCACACCACTCAGCAAGAGATAAGGCTGAAGAATTATAAGGCACCTTCATATGGGTAATGTTGAACGTTACTAGCGGAATATTTTCTCCCTCACATTGAATTTTTCTCCATGACTTCAATCCTATTTGTAAAATCTGATAGTCAAACTTTCAGTCAACTCCTAAGTGCCACGACAGACCGCTTAATATGGGATTTTTACTGCAGCAGACTGCGCTTTCAGCTGTGTGAAAGATGGTCTGCAATGTTGTGCGGTACTGATTCCATAAATATGTACCGACATCCAAATCAATCATTTTAATAGGAAGGTTCTGTCTAATTCCTTTCACTCTGCTGGAAATTGCCTTGCAGACAGCAATCAAGACAGAAACATAGAAACATGACGGCAGATAAAGGCCAAATGGCCCATCCAGTCTGCCCATCCTCTGTAACCCCTATCTCTTCCTTCTCCTAAGCAATCCCATGTTCTTATCCCATGCCTTTTTAAATTCTAACACAGTCCTCGACTCCACAACTTCCACCGGGAGGCCATTCCATGCTTTCATAACCCTTTCCATGAAATAATCCTTTCTTAGATTACTCCTAAGCCTATTCCCTCTTAACTTCATCGTATGCCCCCTCATTCCAGAGTTTTCTTTCAGTTGAAAAAGGCTCACTTCCTGTACATTAATGCCCTTGAGATATTTAAACGTCTCTATCATATCTCCTGCCTCCCTCCTCGCTTCCAGCGTATACATGTTGAGGTTCATAAGCTGGCCCTATATTTTTTGTGTTCCAGACCGCTTACTAATTTTGTAGCCGCCCTCTGGACTGACTCCATCTTGTTTATACCTTTTCGTAGGTGCGGTCTCCAGAGTTGCACACAGTACTCCAAATGAGGCCTCACCAGAGACTTATACAATGGCACTATCACCTCCTTTTTCCTGCTTGTCATTCCTCTTTTTATGCACCCAAGTATCCTTCTGGCTTTGACCATCACCTTTTCTACCTGTTTGGCTACCTTAAGGTCATCAGACACAATCACCCCCAAGTCCTGCTCTTCTTTCATACACAGAAGCACTTCATCCCCTATATTGTACCATTCCCTTGGATTCTTGTAACCCAAGTGTATGACCCTGCATTTCTTAGCATTAACAGACCATTCTGATAATTGTCAGACCCCTCCGGTGTGTCCATCCTATTACAGAGTTTGGTAACATCTGCAAAGAGACAAACCTTACCAGACAGCCCTTCTGCAATATTACTCACAAAGCTGTTAAAAAGAGCCGGCCTGAGGACCGATCCCTACGGTACACCACTGATAACATCCCTTTCCTCGGAGCAAGCTCCATTTACCACTACCCTCTGTCTCCTCACATTTAATCAGTTTTTAACCCAGTCGGTCACTTTAGGTCCCATACCGAGGGCAATCAGTTTATTAATCAGTCACCTATGCGGAACCATGTCAAAAGCTTTGCTAAAATCCAGTACACCACATCTAGCATCCCTCCCATGCCCAATTGTTTGGTCACCCAGTCAAAGAAATCAATCAGATTTGTCTGACATGGCCTGCCTTGGGTCCTGCAGTCCATTCAATTCAAGAAACCTCACGATCCTCCACTTTAGAAGCGTTTCCATTAGTTTAGTCATCACCAAGGCCAGACTGACAGGCCTTTAATTTCTAACCTCCTCCTTCCACTGTTGTGCAGAGGGACAACCTCCGCCCTTCTCCAGTCATCTGCGACCACTCCAGACTCTAAGGAAACATTGAAGAGGTCAGACAGTGGAGCCATCAGAACATCTCAGAGTTCCTTGAGTACCCTCGGATGTATCCCATCAGGGCCCATTGCTTTGTCCAATTTTAATTTAGCTAGCTGCTCACGAATACAGTCTTCTGAGAATTGGTCCTGGTCTACCATATATCTCTCCCCATCTGCGGTCCTACCTCTTGCCTTTCATCCATGAACTCAGAACAGAAGTAATTGTTAAGGAGTTCAGCCTTATCCTTATTGGCCTCTACGTATTGCTTCCCTTCAGCTTTGATCCTCATAATTCTATTATGGCACTTTCTCCTGTCATTTATATATCTGAAAAATGTCTTGTCCCCCAATTTTACAGTGTCCGCTATCTTTTCTTCCATTTGCCTCTTCACTTTCCTGACAGCTTTTCCTGCTTTTCTTAGCTTTTGCAGGTATTTTTGCCTGTCTTCCTTTTTCTGAGTCCTCTTGTAATGTATGAAGGCTAACCTTCTTTCCCTTACCTTTTCAGCTACTATGTTCGAGAACCAGAGCAGTCTTTTCCTATTAGTTTTATGTAGTTTTCTAACATAAAGGTTTGTAGCCTTTAAGATAGCCCCTTTCAGTTTAGCCCAGTGCTGTTCTACTTCTTCAGCTGTTCCCATCCAACTCTTTCTTGAGAAATTCCCCCATCTTAGCAAAGTTAGTTCTTTTGAAATCTAGGACCTTCAATCTTAAATATGCCTTCTTCTCCTTTGTCTTAATATTGAACCACACCATTTGGTGATCACTAGATGCCAAATGATCTCCCACCGTAAAATCAGAAACATTGTCACCGTTTGTAAGCACCAGGTCTAGAATAGCTCCATCCCACATCTGTTCCGTTACCCACTGCTGAAACAATTCTTCCTGTAGATTATCCAAGATCCCTTTGCTTCTAGATGACCCCAGAGCAGGGACACTCCAATTGACGTCTGGCATATTAAAATCACCTATTGGTAGTACTTCCTCGGCTGTCTTGTGGATGCCTCTGTCCAATTCTTCTGACTGTGAAGGTGACCTACTGTATATATTACACTAATGTAAATATATTTTCCTTTTCCTCTTCCAGTTTAACCCACAGTGCTTCTTCCTTACCACACATGTCCTACAGTTCTGCTACTTTAATATATATTGTAGGCTTAAGGAAACACTTTAAAACAGGATGAGAAATACATGTGGAACAAAAAGGCCTCATTAAATGTCTGTAGTGCTCACATGCAGTCAGCGTAAAAATAGGCACAATCCAGGCTTAATCATCATTGGCCAAAAAACTTCCTTTTTATATCTTCACTTTTTTATATTTTCTTCTACACGATGTCCCTGTTCATAATTTTGTCCTTAACGCAAATTTTAAATTATTAAGCCATTTATTTATGTGTATAGTCCAGTTCCCTTTGACTACCAATATTACATTTGTTTAAAAATCACCCCACCCCTCACCTATCCACACCCATCCTGTTAGAATATCAATGATATGCTTTGATGTCCCCATGCATACCTCCGACCCACCCCCATCCTCCCACCCTGTCAGACTGTCATAGTAATGCTTGAATGTTTTCACTTATATACACTGTCAGCTAGCACATTTGCTTATTTCCGATCTGAGGAAGAAGGGCAACCTTCGAAAGCTAATCAAGAAATGTATTAAGTTATGTCCAATAAAAAAGGTATCATCTTATTTTCTTTTCCATGTTTTATTTTGTTTGATTTCTATTGATAAGTTTAAAAATCAGAAACAATTCAGTGTGACATATAATCAAGAGGGGGTAAAACTTTTTTCATATCACTGTAAGTAGCAGACCAGCAGATGTCACATTAGTAAATTGAATGAATGCTTGGCACTGTGTTATCCCACGTGCCATGGTCAAGAAAGCTATCTTGGTAGATCTGCCTATCCCTTCTACTTCTTAAGCTCATAATAATGTTGCCTTAATGAATATCGGTGGATAGAGGGAACCAAGAGACTGCCTCTGGTTTAAATATGTGGGTTCAGCAAATATTGCCTTTTAAGTAAGTATAAAATGTGATGACCAGTGTGTGTTACATGAATCAGTGATTAATGGATGGATGCAGGTATTCAAAATATCTTTGACTTATCAGAGGATTTCTTCATTCTGTACCTGTGTGAAAATCCCTTGTAAAATGATGTCCGGTCCCTCAGCTATTCAGAAAAAGTTATAGTGATTCCACTGGTCTGGGGAAGACAAGGAGGATATTGAGGATTGATGGCTTTCCTTGCTCAGGACATTGTGGTTTTACTGGCCCAACTGTTCCTTCTCTTTGTAGATGTTAAGGGAAGCAAAGGAGAAGGAGAAACAGAGGTTGGCTCAGCAGCTCCCAGATGAGAAGACAGTACACTATGGACTGCTCTTCGATGAGTTCCAAGGCCTGTCGCATCTAGAAGCCCTGGAAATCCTTTCACAAGAAAGTGAAAGCAAGGTACTATATTCTGTGTTTACTGAAACGTGTTTAGGAACATAGTGGCTCTTTTACTAAGCCGCATAAGGCTCGATGCGTGCTCAACGCTCGCCAAAATGGAGTTACTGCCCGGCTACTGCATGGCTCTTGCGGTAATTTCATTTTTGTCTCGCGTCCGATATGTGCAGACAAAAATAATTTCGGCCGCAAGTATTGGACGCGCACCAAGTGGCATTTGGCTCGCGTAGGTCATTATCACGTGAGAATTTACCGCTAGGTCAATGGGTGGCGGTAAGGTCGCAGACCCAAAATGGACGTGCAGCAATTTTGATTTTGCTGCACGTCCTTTTTTGGCAAAAATTTTAAAAAGGGTTTTTTTACAGGCGTACTGAAAAATGGATCGACGCACTCCCAAAACCCATGCTTACACTACTGCAAACTATTTTTTAGCGCACCTTAGTAACAGGACCCCATAATGTTTATGTGAGATAGTAGGGGGAGGGGTTCTATTACTATCCCTTCCTCTGTGTATCATGAAACGTTTTAGCAGAAATGTGTAGCATGACACAAAGGGCCATATTCTATGTATGGTGCTCAAAATTGCGCACACAAATTTGTGCACGCACCCAATTTGCACATGTAGTTTAATTGGTTGAGTCAATTAAAGCTAATAATTGGGGCTAACAACCAATTATTAGTGTTAACTGACAAAAATTTGGATTTACGTGTGCATCTTTCAAAGAGCAATTTTATAAAGCTACATGCTTAATTCCTTTAGCATTCTACTGAAAAATGGGCATGGCTATGGGAGGGGCATGGGTGGGTCAGGAGCATTTACCAGAGATGTGCACAGTATTATGGAATTTGGGGGATCCGCACCTAAATTTCATGACTCAACTTAATTTACCTCTTCCTGTTACAGCAAATTCCATGGACTCTTACCTTTATTATTCACTCTTATTATCTCTGTTGTTCTTTACGATACCTATACGTTTACTATTTTTTATTACATTATTATGTTATTTTACTGAACTATATCACATTGTTATGTTATTTAATTGAAGTGTAGTTTGCCCTACGGTTTTGTAAGCCACATTGAGCTTACTATTGGTGGGAAAATGTGGGGTATAAATGTGTTAAATAAATAATTTACACACCAGGATTTATAACTGCTTTCATTTGGTGCAGTTGCTCATGCCTAAACTTTTGGCGTAGATCCCGGAGGTACATGCTATTCTATAAACGGTACACAATTCGGAGCACCGTTTTATAAAATAACGCTAAGTGCGATTTTTGTTTGTTTAATGGAATTTCCCCCAAAGTGCTTTACCTGATCATTGTGACTCACCTCTGGATGCATGGTGAGGCACAAAGCTAGCAGACCACATAATTCAAGCACCTATGGTAGGAATAAAATGATGAATCTCTTAATCTGTCCAAACAATTCTCAATAGCAGGGGTTTCAAAATCTAAAAGGAATCAAGCCACTGCTAACCAAACTTTAAATAAATGTATTAAACTGGGATGTTCAAAGTGTATAGATGACTGCAGCGGTGACTCATTTCACACACAGAGAGACAGCCCTGTGTCTCACCTACCTCGTCACTGGTCCAAAATCTTTACTGATAATCTCTCAATTAAAAAAAAAATGCACACTGTATCTCTGCATATTTTTTTTTATTTGAGAGATTATCAGTAAAGATTTTGGACCGATGATGAAGTAGGTGAGACACAGGGCTGTGTCCCTGTATGTAACAAGTCACCGCTGAGGTTCTTATAAGTCATCTACATACTTTGAATGTTCCTGTTATTACATTTATTTAAAGTATGGTTAGCGCTGGGTTGATTCCTTTTAGGAATAAGATGATGGTCATGAGTTTGAGCTGGCAGGTGTATGATTTAATACCATCATCTTTAGATATGCATTTTAGATTTAATTGCTTGCCTTTTTTAAATGCATGCTCAAAGTGATATTGCAAGCAGGTACACAAGTTATTTCTGTGCCCAAGTGGACTTAAAATCCACATTCTACCTGAGGCAATGGAGGTTTAAGTGATTTGCCCAGGTCATAGTGAGTATCAGTGGGAGAAACAGGATTTGAACCCTGGGTTCGCTGATTCTCAGCCTGCTGATCTAACCACTAGGCTACTCCACTCCAGTTTTACATGGCCAGCTTTACAAAGTAATCTCACCAGCTGTTCACATTTAATCTGTCTGCACTAAAACAAAATATGCTGTCTGGTTAACAGATTGAAATATCCAGTGTCTTCACAACAATCAAAAGCTGGCAAAAATGCCCAGGAACTATATTTTTGTGTTTCTTTGCTGACTTCCTTCCCTTATTTATTTTCTTTGTCTTTATATTTGTACTTACCATGGAATTTTATTATGTTGAAGGTTTTCTTTTTTGTAATGTACTGTCTTAAGTGCACTTTACTAATCTTTGCTTTTTTGCATGATTTAGCCTTTGTTTTTTCTTTATTTTAAAGGCTGTTAAAATGAGTGCAGTAATTACTAGTTTTATGATACACAAAAAACAGCATGCAACTGAAAATGTCAGCACTGGGACTTTTGAGCTGTACTTGGAATACATATAAAAGAAAGTTGCTTTATTTTCAGAGTTGTAAAGTTGTGATGGAAAAGCCCAAAATGGGCTTACTGTATTTGCCCACCTGCTGCCTTAATGATTGATAGTCACTTCATAGGCTCCCACTGGTAAAATCTGTTATAAGGAGCAGATACAGTCAAATTTTTTTTTGCTCCAGTACAAAACGTACCTATATTTAGCAAATTAAATAGTCTAATAATTTAATTTCAGGGGAAAGCTGGACAGTACTTGAGCTGAAATATATAGGGGTCCTCTTACTAAGGTGTGCTAATAGATGTAGCACGTGTTAAATGCTAAGAAGCCTATTTTATATCTGTGGGCTTCTTAGCATTTAGCGTGTGCTAATCCTATTAGCACACCTTAGTAAAAGGAACCCTGGGGGTCACTTGATGGCACGAACCTGATCAGACACCTGGTGTCTTCTCTCCTTTCCCCATCTCGATAATTCTGCAATTACTTCCTATTTGAGATGTTGACTTGAGTACTGGTAGCAGAAAGGATCCCTAAATACAGGGCTTTTTTTGAGGGGGTACTTGGGAGTACTGGGTACTGGCAGGGTCATTCCATGCCAAGTGGTCTAAACCTTCCCACCATCATGTCTCCAATTTTGTTCAAATTTTATCTGTTGCACGAGTCAGGTGTTAAACGAAGTTTCCCAAAATTTGAGGTCTCTAACTGCAACAGTTGCAGATCTAGACGCCCTTTTCTGAAAGGTTGTCAGTGCATGAGTGCGCGACATTTACCAAAATGCTATTTTTGGGGTCTAATAAAATCCAAATACGTTTATAAATTCAAATCCTGTACAGTTTTTGATGCTAATTCCGATTAAATACATTTTAACATTATGGATGCAAAGTCCAGTCAAACAAGTTGACTCAAAGTGTGCATCAAAATTGGTCACGACTCATCGGAACATATTTGGACCAATATTCAGACCGCAACAACTTCCATGCAAACAAAGATACAGACTTGAAATTTTGAACAAGCATTGTGCTGGACATAATACTGCCAGATTTGCATCTAACCAGCATCTATAACCGCCCTGCAGGATCTCTTCAAAGTTGGCACTGTCAGCGCAAATGGTAAAATATACCAAAGTTCAAAGCCAATTATTAAAAAAGAGTCTGCCTGAATCAGCTTATGGGGGGGCATAATCGAATGAGGCGCCCAAGTTTTCCTGAGGACATCCTCGCAGGACGTCCCCGCGAAGGGGCGGGGAAACCCATACCGAAACAAGATGGGCATCCATCTTTCATTTCGATAATACGGTCGGGGACGCACAAATATCAACATTTAGGTTAACCTTAGAGATGATTGTCCTTAGAGATGGTCATCCCCGGTTTTCGGCGATAATGGAAACTGAGGATGCCCATCTCAGAAACAACCAAATCCAAGCCATTTGGTTGAGGGAGGAGCCAGCATTCGTAGTGCACTGATCCCCCTGACATGCCAGGACACCAACTGGGCACCCTAGGGGGCACTGCAGTGGACTTCAGGAAAAGCTCCCAGGTGCATAGCTCCCTTACCTTGTGTGCTGAGCCCCCCAACCCCCCCCCTAAAAAAAAACCACTCCCCACAACTGTACACCACTACCATAGCCCTTAGGGATGAAGGGGGGCACCTAGATATGGGTACAGTGTGTTTGTGGTGGTTTTGGAGGGCTCACATTTACCACCACAAGTGTAACAGGTGGGGGGGGGGGCCTGGGTCTGTCTGCCTGAAGTGCACTCCAGTACCCACTAAAACTGCTCCAGGGACCTGCATACTGCTGTCATGGAGCTAGGTATGATATTTGAAGCTGGCAGAGGCTGGAAAAAATATTTAAAAAAATTTTTTTTAGGGTGGAAGGGGGTTAGTGACCACTGGGGGGGGAGTAAGGGGAGGTCATCCCCGATTCCCTCGGGTGGTCATCTGGTCATTTAGGGCACATTTTCGTGACTTGGTCGTAAAAAAAAAAGGATCAAGTAAAGTCGTCCAAGTGTTTGTCAGGGACGCCCTTCTTTTTTCCATTATCGGCCAAGGACACCTATGTGTTAAGCATGCCCCAGTCCCGCCTTCGCTATCTTCCAACACCCCTCCACCCCCCCGTGAATGTTGGTCATCCCCGCAACTGAAAGCAGTTGAGGATGCCCAAAATCGGCTTTTGATTATGCCGATTTGGGCGACCCCGTGAAAAGGACGCTCATCTTGTGATGTGTGTCACAAGATGGGTGCCCTTCTCTTTCGAAAATAAGCCTGATAGTATTCCCGGGGATGAGGTTTGATGAAGCTGGATTAAGGTTATGGTATACACAAATGTTTTATACAAGCATAGGGGAGGGGAAGAAAGATGACTGGGGAAGGCAATGGTAAATCACCTGCTAATGATCTTCCAAGAAACTGCCACACAAGTGACGTCCCCAATAAGTCATTCAGAACTTAGTACTTGCTTACAGGAGCTACTTTTCTCTTATTTGTACACTAGTAAAAAAGCCCCGTTTCTGATGCAAATGAAACAGGGGCTAGCAAGGTTTTCTTCAGAGTGTGCATGTGGGAGTGTGTGTGTCCTGCCCTCTGCCCTCTCTCCCTTCCCCTGTGCTGTCTGTCCCCTCCCCCTCCCCCCTCCGAGTCCAGTCCTTCAGTGTTAAGTTTCCTGCTGTGCTGTGTTTGTGTTACAGAGAGAGTGAGGGCGTCTCTCTCCCCTCCCCACTCTGAGTCCTTCACTGTTACAGAGAGAGGGATTTCGTGCTGTGCTGTTTTCCTTCACTCATGGGGAAACCGGATATCTCTGGCGCTTCACACTTCCGGCTGGAGGCTTCATTAGAATGTTGGTGGTGCCTTTTATATATAGAGATTACTGATGGTGATTGAATAAGCCTATTTTATAAAGACATATAGGCGCCTATATTGCCTTAATTATACACTATATACGCATTCACAGTAATAACACATAGATATGTATGTCGGATCTTCAAGAGATAAAACTGACTTTTCCTTCATCCTCAGGCTGTGTTACCATAATTCCTTATGGATCCACATACTTTCAGTCCTATTTATATATGTAAATCATTCCTTTATATTAGCTTTTATGTATTTATCTGAATTGTAGCATGTGCCCTCCTGAAATGTCACATTTAGCTCTGCTGAAGCTCCTGATGAAACACAACATTCCCTATTTACTATCCAACATGCTTTATCCAACCCAAATTAAGCAAACTCAAGGCACAGCTTCTTTTTTAATGGAGGAGGAGGAGGAGTGGAGGAGTAGACTAATGGTTAGTGCAATGGGCTAAGAACCAGGGGAATTGGGTTCAATTCCCACTGCAGCTTCTTGTGACTCTGGATAAGCCACTTAACTCTCCTTTGCCTCCGGTACAAAAAAAACTAGGGACACAGAAAGTATCTATATGTAATATGCAAACTTCTTTGGTTGTAACACAAATAGTATATCAAATACATGACTGGAAGAGGAAAAAAAAGAAGGGAAGACACAAGCTTGAAAGAGTAGAGAAAAAGAGAGTGAGGAGATGCACCAAGGAAAGGGGAGGAAAAAGCAGATGCCAGATAAAAGGGGGGTGGGAGAGAGGGGGAGATGCTAGATGGAAAAGGGGAAAGGATAGCTTTAGTGAAAGACGGGGGAATAAGAAAAAGGGGAATGGGAGAGCTGGAGTGAGAGAAAGAGATGGAAAGCTATAGGAAGTTGCAATGAAAAGAGGGAAGTTGAAGACTGGATAGTAAGAATGAATGAAATACGGACAGAGAAGCAGAATAATAAATGGAAGTACAGTGAAAGGAAAAGATCAATGTTGGATATGGATTTAGGAGGAGATTCTATATATGGTCCTTAAAAATTCTGCGCTGAAATCAGTGTCGACTAAACATCAAACATATAAACAGCAAGTGACCGACTCACCTGCAAATGCGCAGTACAGACTTCCCTCTCTGTCCCGCCCTCGCGTCAAGACATCATGACGTCAGAGGGTGGAACAGAGAGGGAAACGGAGTCAGACTGTCGGACGCCGCCACTGCCGCCTAGAAATGAACATCGCGTGAACCGACCTCCACCCTCCCTCCCCATCCCCGCCACCGCTCCCGCCCCCTCCATATCGGGCACCCTGCACTGACCTGACAGCGCCTCTCGCCTCCGTGTGAAAGCGCTACAGGCAGCAGCAGATTTGCTACCCATTTGACATTTCTTCTTTCTCCATGTTCACCACCCATTTCTTTCTGTGTATACCTATCTTTCGAAGAACAACAAAGAGAGTCCAATTCTTCCGCAAAAACACACAAGGAAACAACAAGTCAAGCGGAAGATATTCAGAAGGATCAGACTGAAGTCACAGATGTTAACAGTCAAAATGATGATTTATTAAGACCCTACACGGTCCGTGTTTCAGCCAAGAGGCCTTCTTCAGGGGTTTTTAAACCAGAATCAGGATATTGCCTCGTGTTTCACTTGGCCGAAACACGGACCGTGTAGGGTCTTAATAAATCATCATATTTGACTGTTAACATCTGTGACTTCAGTCTGGTCCTTCTGAATATCTTCCGCTTGACTTGTTGTTTCCTTATACCTATCTTTCCCCATGTTCAGCATATCACTTCTCTGTCTCCCCTATACTTCCCTGCCCAGCATCTCCCCTGTGACCATCTCCCTGCATTCATCATCACCACTCTGTCCCCATCCCCACCCCATGTGTCCAGCCATCACTCCTGTGTCCCTATCCTCCCATGTCTAGCATTGTCCCCTCTGTGTCCACTCCATATACCCATCCGCAAGCAGCATCTCACCCTCCCTTCCTTCCCTCCCTCCCCTCTAGCACTGTCTCTGTTCCCTTCAGTTCCAGCACTCCCTCCTTCCATTCAGTGCTGCCCCTCACTCAGTTCAACCCCTCTGTGCCCCTTCAGCTCCAGCCCTGCCCCTCCCAGCCCTCTCTCCAGCACTGCCCCCTCCTTCTCCAGCATGGGTCCAGCACTGCCCCCTCCTTCTCCAGCATGGGTCCAGCACTGTCCCCCTTCTCCAGCATGGGTCCATCACTTCTCCCCTTCTCCATTTTAGGTCCAGCACTGCTACTGATCCCCTCAGCTCCAGCCTTCCCTCCAGTGCTGACGCTGTCCCTTTCAGCTCCAACCCTCCCTCCATTCAGTGCTGCCCCTCACTTGGTTCTAGCCCTCCCTCCCTCTAGCTCTGCCTTTGCCCCTTCAGCTCCAGCCCTACCCCACCCTCAGTTCTAGCCCTCTCTCCAGCATTGCCTCCTTTTCCCTGTGTGGGTCCAGCACTGCTTCCCCTTCTCCAGTGTGGGTCCAGCACTGCTTCCCCTTCTCCAGTGTGGGTCCAGCACTTCCCCTCTTCAGCGTGAATACAGCACTGCTTCACCTTCTCTAGAGTGGGTCCAGCACTGCTTCCTCTTCTCTAGGGTGGGTCCAGCACTGCTTCCCCTTCTCTAGAGTGGGTCCAGCACTGCCTCCCCTTCTCTAGAGTGGGTCCAGCACTGCCTCCCCTTCTCTAGAGTGGGTCCAGCACTGCCTCCCCTTCTGCAGCACGGGTCCAGCATTGCCTCCCCTTCTCCAGCACGGGTCCAGCACTGCTTCCCCTTCTCCAGCGCTGGTCCAGAGGTACAGAAATTATCTGCTTCCTGTAACTTACAGAAGAGATGAAGGAAAAAATGAGATTGGGACTTTTGTAGGCCTTCCATTTCTTTTTATCCACAGGTACAAACAACTCCTACACTTGAAGTAGGCAAAGAAACCTCGTGCCCCTAAAGCTGAGTAGGGATAGAGGAATGGGAAAAAAAGTGGCAAAATAGAGGATGAGGGCATGGGGGGGAGAGGGATCTGGGGTGGAGAAGGACCAGGATAAGTTGAGAGGGGAGGCGAGATTGGGTGGAGGGGAATATGGTAGGATGAAGTGGTTTATGGGGAAAATGAGAAGTTGAGAAAGGGAAATGGCTAAAAGGAAGAGAGTGCCGAGTCAAGAGATTCCCAGGGAGCGCACAAGGCGCACGATCTGCTCCTTGGTCACGCATCTTTGGCGCACCTGTGGCGCAGATGCCTTGCACCGGGTTCTCTAAAATAGCGGAGGAGATGTGACATCACCTTATGGCAGGACCGGAGATGGAATGTGCACTATAGCCTGTAGTTCCCAACCTCCTCTTTATTTTTGCTTTCTGAGGAGGGACCGCATCTACTCTTCTCCAGTCCTCCGGCACCTCTCCTAACTCTAAAGAAGCACTGAAAATTCAGACAGTAAATTCATCAGAACTTCCCTAAGTTCCTTCGGATGTATCAAAGGAGGTGTCTGTTATAAAGATAGCACATCAGAATGGGAAAACAACCTTAGTAAATCAGGCTGTAAAGGAAGTATGCAGACCTCAGAGGGAGAGCCCGGTGTTAGAGGGGAGACACTCTCCCTTTCTCAGTCTTTTGTGGGAATGAAGTGGAAGTTGAGAGGTTTTGGCTCCATAAGCATATTTTGCATACATTCTACTGGAACACAGTAAGTGCTGTCTTTAAATCATCCAGCAGGCGGCAGTACTCCAACAGCTTTTAGACGGGGTAAGGCTAATCTTGATCTTTTTTCAGCCCAAATGCATGACCCTGCATTTTTTAGCATTATATCGCGCTAGGTCTTTCCTCATGGTGTCCACCCTATTGTAGATTTTGGTATCATTCGCAAAGAGGCAAACCTTACCAGACAGCCCTTCAGCAATATTGCTTACAAAAATGTTAAAAAGAATTGGCCCAAGAACCGAGCTGTGAGGAACACCAGTGGTAACATCCTTTTTCTTAGAATGAGTTCCATTTACCACTACCCTCTGTCACCTTCCTCAACCAGTTCCTAACCCAGTCAATCACTTTAGAGCCCATACCGAAGGCACGCTATTTATTAGTAATCTATGCAGAATTGTGTCAAAGGCTTTGCTAAAATCTAATGGACAGTGTGCACTAAATGCTGTGCATCCTATTTTATACTTGTTGGCTGTGTGTCGCTTAGCACACACTAAGCTTTAGTAAAGGTCCCCTTTTGCAATAGATTGCAGATAAGAAACCACTGCATACAGTCTTCTTTGATACTTCTTTTTCTTCTGTTTGTTGTATCATTCTGCCTAATAAATGAAAGTAAAAAAAAATACATGGTCTGGAGAAAGAAGCAATGAGTGAGGTGATCAAATTTGCAGATGACACAAAATTATTCACAGCTTTTTAAAAAGCTAATTTTAATTCTAGGAGACTGGACATCTAAATGTCAGATGACATTTTTAATGCAAATAAGTGCAAAATGATGCATATAGGGAAGAATAATCTTAACTACAGGTACAAAATGCTGGGTTCTGACTTAGGGCTCACCACCCAAGAAAAAGATCATGAAGTCATTGTGGGCTTTCTATCCCACTATAAACCATAAAATTGTACTGCTTTGTCACTCTCTTATCAGCTATCCATCTCTCCCTGTCTCTCATCCACCCAGCTACCCCTGTTTCTCAATTAACCCACCCCACCCTCTTCCTGTGAGACTGTCATTGGAACATTTTTATGTTTCACTTATATATTCTGATATTTGTCAACGTTTGCTTATTTCCGATCTGAAGAAGAAGGGTTACCTTTGAAAGCTAATCAAAAAAAGTACTAAGTTAGTCCAATAAAAAAGATATCACCTATTTTCTTTCCTATATTTTGATTTATTTCTGTTTATTACTTTTAAAAGTGGACTAACAGCTACCACACCACTGAAATGTTCAGCTCAGTATACTGCAACTGCCAAACAAAGCAAATAGAATATTAAGAATTATTAGAAAAGGAGTAGAGAATAAAACAGAAGATATCATTCTGACCATGGACACAGACAGAGCCAACAAATGCCCACACAACCCAGGCATGTACACGTGTGTGTGTGCACACATACATCTTGTTTGGATGTGTGTGCTAAATTGAGTTAATGTGCATTAATTAATGCGTCTTAAGGTGGTAATTCCACAAGAGGTTGACTCTATATAGGCGCCCTGGTAATGCTCAATAGGAGTGTATTCTGTATGTAACGACTTCTGGGCACCCATGTGTTGTTACAGAATATTTAGTATAGCCCAATATCGGTGCACCTTACATTTAGGCATCTGTGGTTACTCCAACCATAAACCTGGTGTAATTGCAGGCACCTAAATATGCCAAGGGTGTGCATGACTTAATCTGTAATGTGTGCCCATGTCCTCCCCATGCTTCACCTATGTGCAGGCCCTCCTTGTACTTTCACGCTGTACCTCTTACACATGCCCTCATAGAATAAATGCTAATTTTTCTTGCTTTGATGCAAGCAAGGGATGCAAATTGCTCTTTATATGTTCTAATGTGTGCAAATTGTTTAAATAAAATAAATTATGAAATGAACAGGAAAAAAATGAACTGAAAATGTTTGGTGAACATCCATAATACACTTCCCCCCCTTTTCCCGCAAACACATACTGAAAACACTGACAACGCTCATATTAGACTATTTCCATGGGGTATGCTCTGCATTTTTTCTAATCCCACTGCAACTCCCCTGTTCCTGCTGGATGGCTGTTAGTGGTTCATTTTCTTTGTTCTATATTCTAGTGACAAAACTGAATAGTTGCTGTGCACAGTGAGAATTAATGACAACTCACACACATGCAAACAAACATGCGGTATATGTGTTTCTATTCTGCAAAAGGCTGGCTAAATGGAAGAATATTTGTAAATACTCAGATTATAAATTACAGATTGATTGTTTAGGCTAACTTGGGTATCTGGTTTAGTCCATACATATTTCGCATGCCTCCAAATTTCGTGGGATAAAAACCTATGTAGTCATATGCGATTGCCCGTGGAGGCATCTCGTTAAGGTCTAACCCCCAATATTCAGTGCTATTTAACCATCCAAGAACTCACAATCAGGATTCCGTTCCATTCCTACCATAGTACTGAAACTGTACTAGTCACTCTTCTGGCCAAATGCAAGCAGGAAATAGCTACAGGTAAAAGCATACTTCTCCTCCAATTCGACATGTTGAGCGCATTCGACATGGTAAACCACAATATACTAATAAGACTCCTTGCCCACTTTGGGATTGATGGTAATATACTCAATTGGATCAAGGGTTTTCTAACCTCCAGAACATACCAAGTTAAATCAAATACAAACATATCATCACCGTGGAAAGCAGTCTGCAGAGTACCTCAAGGATCACCACTGTCACCAACACTCTTCAACATATTGATGAGCCCACTGGCAAAGTCCTTATCCAATCAAGGCCTCAATCCGTTCATCTATGCAGACGATGTTACAATCTACATTCCCTTCAGACATGATTTGTCAGAAATAACCAATGAAATCAAAGCAGGTTTGGACACCATGGACTCATGGACTAATTCATTCCAATTGAAACTGAACACTGAAAAGGCACACTGCCTCATCCTCTCATCTAAACACAACAAGAACAAACCCACAACCATAACCACCCCAGAACACACCCTCCCTATCTCAGACAGCCTCAAAATACTGGGCGTCACAATCAATCGCAACCTCACTCTTGAGAGCCACATAAACTCTGTAACAAAGAAAATGTTCTACTCAATGTGGAAATTCAAACGCGTAAAACCTTTCTTCCCAAGGAAAATATTTTGAAACCTAATACAATCAATGGTTCTAAGCCATGCAGACTATTGCAACGGAATCTACGCGGGATGTAAAGAACAACTCACAAAAAAACTCCAGACAACCCAAAACACAGCGGCCAGGCTGATATTTGGTAAAACACGTTTCGAAAGTGCCAAACCCCTCCGAGAAAAGCTACACTGGCTTCCAATCAAAGAACGGATCACCTTCAAGATCTGCACCCTTGTCCACAAAATTATCTACGGTGTAGTCCCAGGATACATGATAGACCTCATAGACCTACCAACCAGAAACAGATCCAGATCATCTCGTACATACCTAAACCTTCACTACCCAACTTGCAAAGGACTTAAATACAAAACAACCTTTGCATCAAGTTTCTCCTATATATGCTCACAAATATGGAACACACTCCCAGAAGCTGTGAAAACAATCCACAACCACCTAAACTTCAGAAAATCACTAAAACCCAACTTCTTCAAAACGGCCTACACTACAGATCCAGTGTAAATCCCCACTTCCAGCCACACAACTAAACCAAAGACCATACTGGACAATATACAACCTTCCTCCTTTCGACCCTAATGGAGCTTGGAATACATGTACCTTAGTCGAACACAACATAACCTTGTATCTGTTCTCTACCGGATTTGGCAAACGCCTTACTGTACTGTGTAAATCACATTGAGCCTGCAAGTAGGTGGGAAAATGTGGGGTACAAATGCAACAAATAAATAAAAAACTGGATATCCACAAATATTCAGCAGGGTATAGCCAGTTATCTGCTGCTGAATATTCCCAGCCAGTGCAATATAACCAGCTATCCGCTAATATTCAGCGCATCACCAGCTAAGTTTGGCTGCTAAATTGGGCCTCCAAAATAGCAGGCCTGTCTTTGGCTGGTTTAAACTTAACCAGCCAGCACTGAGTATTGGCCAAAATTAAACGAGATATTCAATGCTGGTCAGCGGAAACGGCTCAGCATTGAATATCCGGTCTCGCCACCAAGCACAGGAGTTAGCCGGGCTGCCTCCCGCAGTCTGAATATCGGCCCCTAAGTCTTTTAGGGGACCTTTTACTAAGCTGCGATTATAAACTGGCCTTAACGCACACCTTGAGCAGGTTTTTCCCACATACTAAGGCCAGCTTTACCACATTTGTAAAAATGGCCTTTTTTAATTTTTGTAGTAATGGCCATGCGCTAATCATTTAGCATGTATAATAATGATGTGTTAACTAATTATTGCAGGAACACCCACTTTCCACCCCCTCAAACAAAAAAGCTTTTAGTTCGCACTTACTGCAGGACATCCCATGGTATATCATTTTAAGCTGCATTAGGCATGCATTAGTGCCTAACACATCTTAGTAAAAGGGCTCATTAGTACTTTATAATGAGATCACATTTTAAGAAAAGAAAAGAAAACAATCTATCATATGTAATTGGTTAGTGTATTTGAATAATCTATAATGGAATGTCATTCCTTAGATTTCAGAAGGAAGGAAACCTAGTAGGGTGGAAAGCATTTCCCAGTATAGTTTCTGCTTCTCATAACCCTTCTGCTAAATAATGTTCTCATCTAATACCTTGCATGTGCAGTCTCGCACATTAATAAGATTACATTAAAATCTGTGGAGATAAGTAACTTTTGCTTCTTTTATGATTGATGTTTTTGGTATTGTTTTGACATTTCAAGGAGGTGGTAGAGTTTCCCCCCAAAATGTTAATATGAATGTTAATATGTTTTATTTGTCAGGTTCAGTCATTTTTAACTGCACTTACTGGGGAAGAGCTGGAAACGTGCAAAACTAACCTTATTGCAATCAAAGAGATCTTCCTTCACAAAGAATTAGAAAATGAAACACAGCAAGCAGAGCCAAATCCAGGTAATTAAAGTTCAAGTTCAATTTATTTGATATACCACAAAAGTTTCAAAAGAGAAATCTAAGTGGCTTACAATATTGAAAAAAACTATTGGAGGGGAGGAAAAAGGGGGAAGACACAAAGAACACTGAACCTGCAAATAGGTGGGAAAATGTGGGATACAAATGTAACAAATAAATAAACAGAACACAAAACAGAACACAAGAGGAAATCGGACCAAGGGAAAATTTACAGTTCAGAAAGAACGTAAAAGCAAGAGAAGGAGAGGAAGCCTGGTGCTGTCTAGTATTAGCATGGTAGGGTAAAATAACAAAAAGAGGGCCTCAGGTCAGGTATCCAGAGCAGGGAAAGCCAAGGCAAAATAATAAGCCTTCAGCTGGGACTTAAATTTCTGAAAGGATTACTTAAGCACAGATGTGTATAATAAGAGTGTGTTAATGGTATCCTTTTCATTTCTCAAAACTATTCACAAATACTGTACTAAAAGGTCCTTTTACAAAGGCACGCTGAAAAATGGCTTCCGGTAGTGTAGGCGCGGGTTTTGGGCACACGCCAATCCATTTTTTAGCGCGCCTGTAAAAAAAAGAGACCTCCTTTTTTTTTTTTTTTTTCCTGAAAATGGACTTGCTGCAAAATCAAAATTGCCGCACATCCATTTTGGGTCTGAGGCCTTACTGCCAGCCATTGAACTAACAGTAAAGAATCTGGGAGGTAAGGACCTACGTGCGTCAAATGTCACTTGGTGCGCGTCCGTTACACGCGCCAGAAAATAAGAAATATTTTTCAGACGCGCGTAGTGGATGTGCACAAAAATTGAAATTACTGCAAAGGCCACGTGGTAACCGGGCGGTAACTCTAATTTGGTGCGGATTCAGCACTCATAGACGCCTACACGGCTTAGTAAAACGGCCCCTAAATTTGGAAACATATTCATCATTGGCTTTAATGGTATACTCCTGTGCAAATTCTGTGCTACTAGGCGTTGCAGAATTTGCACAGGAACCATGCCACCCAATGGTGCTGCCAATGCACATGAGCCCTCCTTTTCTTTCTTTTCTTTTCTCCTCCTCCTTTCACCTGTGGCTGTCCTCCTCTCTTGCCCTGGCACTGATTAGTGGTGCAGGAGTTTGGTTGCATATTAGGCAGCATTCTCCTTCTCTGCCACCTGTTGCTGAATGCAGAATTCAAACCGTCTAATCAGGTGGCTTCAGGTAACTGATTTCCTCTAAATGAGCTCTCTGTTCAAAATGCCTGAGAACTGTACCTCCAAGAAGGTTTTACTTAAATATGACTTCAGTTCTCATCACTGAAGAGACAGGACCTGCTAAGGGGAGGAAAACTTCACTGAGAAATTGCATTCAAACTTGGGAAAAGGTGGACTTGGGGTTAAAAAGGTAATTTCAGTGTCTTCTTTTTTTTAAGTTACTCTGCTTATTTAACAAAGGCAGTTTATAGTTTAGCATTTAAAGCCTCTGCTAGAGTTTCATATAAAAACTGTTACGTTTTATAGCGTAGTGTAACATCAGTTTAAAGCTTAGCTAGCAGATAAAAGAAGCCTCAGTTTGACTCCCACCTACTCCAACTCCTGAGCCAATTGGGAGGATAGAAGGTTTAATTAGGGCATCCTCATCAGCCAGTAATACAGCAATAGTGTTTTCAGATCCTTCAGGGAAACCTTAAACAATAAAAAGCATAGCACATAACTAGTAATCTTAAAGGACCTAAATAACAACAGCAAGGACTTAACAACTTATTAATACTAAGATACAAACAGGAATTCAGCAGTGAAATGGTGACTGTCCAGTATTTTGCACTAAGTGTCACATATTTGATTATCTCCCAGCTGGTCAGTGTGTACTCAGTTTAAAGAGCTACTAGCGCTCAGTGAACAAGTCTGATCCCTGGAGGCTAGTGTAGCAGATTTGGAAGAGTTGGAGCAGACAATTATATCTGGCGGCCACTGTGCTGCTATGGAGGAAAAAGGTACCTTAAGGGAGAACATCACCTTGCTGTGGCTAGAAGTAATACTGTAGCCAAGACCTGCATCTAGGGGATATCTCATACTGAGGATGTAAGGATGTATCTCCAGGGGTTTCTGCCCAGGATGGAAGGGTTAGGATAGCCATTTTATTTGAAAATTAAATTACTATGCATGTAGTGGACTTGGGGATTGCTTGGTCACTTGCCTACCTGGTGTGAAGGTGGCAGACCTTCTAGTATCACCTAGATAAGATTTTAGACAGTACTGAGGAAAAATGTGGGAGAGAGATTCTGGAAACCAAATTTAAGCTCTTTAAGTATAAAATCGAAACCCACAACCTCCAGGATAGCGTTTTCAGAAGTGCTCCTCATTCACACGCTGGACCCAAGAGGCAGAGCTCTGAAGTCTCAATGCGTGGGTCAGACGATGGTTTAGGGATGAGAGATTTAGTTTTGTTAGGAACTGGGCAACATTCTGGGGAGGGGGAGGCTATTTGAAAAGATGGGTTCCACCTTAACCAAGATGGAACCAGGCTGCAGTGCTTTTGAAAAGGAGACAGAGTAGCTTTTAAACTAGAACCTGGGGGGGGGGGGGGGGAGGGGGAAAGCTCCAGGAGCGCATGGTTTGGAGTGAGGTATCTTTGAAGGGTGCTATCAAAACAAGGAAGTTAGAGCATTCCAATAGAGTGGTTGCAGGAAAGGCAAAAGTAAGTCAAGAGCTTTTAAGGAGAGAACAGGGTAAATATTTTCAAATTATCCCTGTCAACTGCTAAATAAATTCCAAACAAAATCACACTTTGAAATGTCTGTATACAAATGCTAGAAGCCTAAAAAATATGATGGGGCTTATTTTCAAAACAGGAAAACAACACAAAGCAGCAGATCGACACGTTTTTCAAAACTAATTTTTATGATGTTTTCCAGTGCTGTTCATCTAAATCTCAAGGGGGTGTGTTGGAGGCATGTTTTGGAAAGGAGTAAGGCGGGCTATGGAACATTGTAAAAACGTCCAGAGCAAAAATGGGACTTTTTTGCTAGACCTGTTTCAATAATGACTAAGTGCCAAAAAGGTGCCCAAACTGACCAGATGACCACTGGAGGGATAAAGGCATGACCCCCCCCTTTATTCCCGCAGTGGTTACTGACCCGCTCCCACCCCCCTAAGAAGTGAAAATGACCAGTACATACCAGGCCATGACCAGTACATACCAGGCTCTATGACAGCTGCAGATATAATGGCCATTCCTCTTAGAGCAGCAGGCAGGTCCCTAGAGTAGCCGAGTGAAAAGTGTGTGCCCCAAAACCTACAAAATACCTACTGAACCATATATAGGTGACACCTGCAGGTATAAGGGCTATTGTAATGGTGTACAGTTGGGTAGAGTACATTATTTGCTATTCCTGGGGGGCTCACCGTACAATATAAGGGAATTATGATGTGATGTGTACCTGGGACCTTATTTGAAGTTCACTACAGTGCCCACCTAGGCTGCCCCATTGTTCTGCTGGGATGTCTGTCAGGCTTATTTTCAAAAGTGATCGCCGGCCATTTCCCGACATAAATCTGGAGATGTCCGGCGATTTCTCAAAAGCGGCGAAATTAGTATAATCGAAAGTGGCTTTTTTGACAGCATCACCGCTTTCCTGTCGCCTTGCCGGCGAAAGTTCAAGGGGGCATCTCTACTCTATAGGGATAGGCGGTGGGGGTGTGTGTTTACATTTCATACCTTTAAAAATGGCAGCAAAGTGGGTAAAAAAGTGGGTATTTAAAGGCAGCACTGCCCCCACCCCATGCACCAAATTCTTAAGTCGGTCCGGTACAACTTAACATTATCCAATGCAAAAAATAAACAAAAAAAAAGACTAGGTACACTAATCGTTTTGCAAACCACAATAATAATAAAAATCAGCCTTCACATATTGCATAAAGCGACGGCTGGGAGCCTCCTTACCTGCAGCGTTGTAAACGGGTTTGGTTAGCAGCAGTAGCGGCAGCAGCGCCCGGAGGAGAGCTCCGCTGAGCCGTCACGCCTTTCCACGCATCCCAGTGGCAGATCCGCGGCTCGCCACGCTACACAGGGCTCTCCTGGCCCTTGATAAACTCCAACTGTGCTCCAAGACGAAGGTTCTTGACTCCTAACATCCAGTTCTGTTGTTCCTCTCTTCCTTTTTATTCTCTTTGCCCTTTGGCTTTTGAAGTTGCTTTCAGCACTCCCTTAGCTCAGCAAGGTAGCTCCTAGCAAGCTGCACAGGGCAGGGATGTACGTTGGGACTGGCACAAGTTACTCTCTCCTGCTCCTGTCCCAAATTTAGCTGGGAGGGAAGAGAGACACTGGGGATCATAGGAGGAAGATCCCTGCATGTGTCTGGGGAGTGTGAACAACTTATTCCCTGACATTAACAATAATTCTGGCCTCCTCACAGCTGCCGAGCACCGGGCCCTTCACTGCGGCCGCACAGGACCCCAGCCCCGCTGCCGCCACCTGAATCCGCTACCGCCACGACTGTTTTTGGGCTAGTTTTTAACTGAGCTAAAGGATGTTCTTGGCATGCCCAGAGCAGCCAGCATAACGCTTGGCTGCTCTGCACATGCTCAGCTGGCAGACTGGCCTGGAAGGAAATCCCATGCAAATGAGCTAGCAGCGACCAGCTCATTTGCATGCAATTTCCTTGATGCATGCCAGTTTCTTACTGATTCACTAAGGAATCAGTAAGGGAAGGGCTTTAACATTTTTGTTAGTGCATCTAGACCTCAGTCCAGGACAAACAGAGCTATTAAATGAATTGATTTATTATCATAACAAGTTAGAACAGTGAACAGATGAATAAGGTGTAATTAGCAGACAATAACAGGTAAATTAAACAGGAATCAACATTAAACTAACTAAACACTTATTCACTACCTGAGTAGTATCTGGGAAGTTTAGGAAAATTAACTGCTCACAGTCTTTGAACAAGGGTCTCAGTATAGAGGTCTGTACCTGTAGCATGATATGAGTTTAATTGTCAGAGTTTTTGATTTTGATGGATCAGATACAAATGTATATATATTTTTAAAAAATACAGCTGCAAAGACTTATTGGGACAGAATCAGATAAACTGGTCTGGTTTCCCCTTTCCCCTGGAAACTACTGATAACAAAAACTACCTGGGTGCCTTCTAGATGTTATCTGTTAATGCTGTAGGCTTTGGCAGAAAGTTTGTTTTAACACTAAGTGGGAAAGGGTTTTACAGTTTGGAAACTAAGTTGTGCTGCAAGCTAAAATTCAAACTCTAGATTGGGGTTTCCTTTGGCTATCAGATCTGCTCTACACTGATGCAATGATAAACTCTAGAATAGTCCCTTAACTGCTAGCCTATGGAACTATAATAGAGACTTTAACCCCTGGATTCTATATATCATGCTGAGATTTCTGCACGGAACTCAAAGCGTTTTCCATAACAATGTGCATAACCTAATTGGTTAACAAACTAATCAGTGCTGATAATTGATGTTGACAAGTAATTATCAGCACCAATTGGCATAACTTAGAATTTACGTGCACCACTTGCTAAGCATAGTCTGTAACGTGATGCGTGCAAATTCTAAATCGCATAGTTGAAAAGGGGTTGTGGCCGTGGGCATTCCTACAATCTATACATGTTATAGAATACACCCGGTCCAGGCATCAGCATTTACACCAGGTTTTAGTTGGCATAACTTCCCATGGCTAAATTTAGTTATGTGGACCAGCAGTCGGTGTATTCTAATAAACCACATGGAACTTTAGGCTTATTTTGTAAAGTACGCCTAAATTAAGGTATACTTTATAGAATGTACTTAGGTGAATTTCATTTTGGCGCTGAAGTTTTAGGCATGATTTATAGAATCTAGTCCTAAATGCTAAACAAAAAAAACCAAAAACCTGTTACTTAAACTGCCTTTAAATAGAGAAACTTAAAAATAAAGACACTGAGGTTACCTATTTAACTCTAAGGGCCCTGTTTTTAACACACGTTAATCATGTACATGCCTTCAATATTCCTATAGGTGCCTTCATGGTTAGGGCGCACGCTAAGTGTAGACACACTAAAAACACTAACACACCTTAGTAAACAGGGCCCTAAGTCTACCTTTCCCCAAGTTTAAATCAAGTTCCCAGCAAATAGCTTACCAGTGAAGTTCTGTCCTGCTCTGGAAGTTCACACAGCACCTTTTCTGGACAGAGAACTGCAAGTCTGGGCTACTTGTGCCTGTGTTGATTTGATAACTCGCAGAGTTTGCTTAATGAATCTGGGGCCTAAAAGGCAAAGAAGAGTCCAGAAGGACCCCCAGATTATGAATCTGATGTGAAACTTTAATCGTGAAACCTGCAAGCAAAATATCTGATGGACATACTAGGCCAAACGATAATGACATCCAGTAGCACACTGTTTAAGTTGTGTGTATTACTTATTAGAGCAGGAATCATAACAAGATCTTTTCTTTTGCAGGCGAGACAGAAGAATTTGTTAGCAGGCTTACTGAGCTGTTATTTGAATTACATGTTGCTGCCACACCTGACAAGCTCAATAAGGTATCCTTTTAAAAGTATTTTTACTAATCTCCTAGTCATCCCTTGATAACAGTTATGTTCAGAAGTACATTTATAAATGTTTGCATTTTAATATGTCAAATATCCTTTTCCATTCCATTTATAACTTACATTCCGCCATATCTCCAAAGGGATTTATTGTAGATTACAAAAAGAAAAACGTCTCAATCAAATGGAATTACAGAATAACAAATATAAAAATGTAAAACATATCAAACATCAGACTAAATCAAGATCTGAATTCATAAAATGAATACATAAAATACATAAATCTACGCAGACGATGTCATGATCTACATCCTGTTCAAACATGATCTAACAGAAATCACAAATGAAATCAAACACAGCCTCCAAATAACGAATTCATGGGTGGATGCATTCCAACTAAAGCTAAACGCAGAAAAAACACAAGGTCTCATCCTCTCATCACAAAATAACACGAACAAACCCACCACTATAAACAGCCCAGATTACACCCTCCCTGATTCGGACAACCTGAAAATTCTCGGAGTTACAATTGACCAAAATCTCACACTAGAAAGCCATGCGAAAAATATAACAAAGAAAATGTTCCACTCAATGTGGAAACTCAAAAGAGTAAAACCTTTCTTCCCAAGGGAAATATTCTGCAGCCTGGTACAATCAATGGTACTGAGCCACCTAGATTATTGTAACGCCATCTATGCCGGATGCAAAGAACAAATCATTAAGAAACTCCAAACTGCCCAAAATACAGCAGCCAGACTCATATTTGGAAAAACGAAATATGAAAGCACCAAACCCTTAAGAGAAAAACTACACTGGCTCCCATTAAAAGAATGAATTGCATTCAAAATCTGCACCTGGTCCATAAAATCATTCACGGCGAGGCCCCGGCCTTTATGTCAGACCTTATAGACTTACTAACCAGGGACACAAAAAGGTCAGCACGCACATTCCTGAATCTCCACTACTCCAGTTGCAAAGGACTTAAATATAAATCAACATATGCATCTAGCTTCTCCTACATAAGCACGCAAATATGGAACGCACTACCAAATGTCATAAAAACAATGCACGACTTAACAATCTTCCGAAAACTACTGAAAACCAACCTGTTCAAAAAGGCATACCACAAGGGTCCATCCTAAATACTAGATAACGAAACTCTACCAAAACTTGACAAAACCGAACTCTCTACACATGATTGCTTCAGCCACTCTGTCATTAATGAACGTTAACGCACTACCACTCTTCTATTTCTCATACTGAAATGAACTTTCTATATTTGATTGTTTAACTTACTCTATAAGTTACTGTCTAACTTAATCTATCATCTATGAACTTTGTATTTCTCACTCCGGAAATGGCGATCGCCACTAAGGCATAATGTAAGCCACATTGAGCTTGCAAATAGGTGGGAAAATGTGGGATACAAATGCAACAAACAAGTAAATAAATAAATAAATAAATAAAAGCCTTCAAATGTTTTCTAAATAAAAGATAAGAAAAAGCAGATTTTATCTGGTAAGGAATGTTAACTGTGAAGTATGGTCCTTAAATCTACCTAGTATCTAGGACGATCTGTTGGATATAAAAAAGTTTTTATGAGCTCACGCACACTGTCCCCCTAATTCTATAAGTCACCAAAAAATATGCATGCAATTTACTTGAATAGCAAGCAAATATTGGCACTAATTAGATTTAATTGGAATTTATGCATGTAAAAAAAAGGGTGCAGAAATGAGAGGGTCATAGGTGGAACAGGGGCATTCCTAGCATTTACGTGCATCGTTATAGAATAAGGGGAGATACACACTCAGTTTAAGCGTGTACATTTTTACCATGTTTTAGTTGGTGCAAATGGCTGTGCTAAAGTTAGGTGCGATTCCTGGGCATAAGCACTATTAGGAGTGGAGGAGTAGCCTAGTGGTTAGGGTGGTGGGCTTTGGTCCTGAGGAACTGAGTTTGATTCCCGGCACAGGCAGCTCCTTGTGACTCTGGACAAGTCACTTAACCCTCCATTGCCTGCTGCATTGAGCCTGCCATGAGTGGGAAAGTGCGGGGTACAAATGTAACAAAAATAAATAAAAATTCTGTAAACTGCACCTAACTTTAAATGCGGCTTATAGAATAGCACTTTTTTCAGCGCCATATATAGAATTTACCGTTGTATGTATGAAATCATGTTAACAATTAAAAAAAAAAAAAAAGCAATAACTTTGAGGCAGTGCACATAAATGACAACTAGGCAAAAGTGTTTGGTGAATGTGAAAATCTGCTAGTAAATGCTGTAATCAGCCTATCTCAGTGGTATGCTGGTAAATTTTTAACAACAGGCTCTCTCCCCGGTCCACCTCGGCGCCCCCCCCCCCCCCCCCCCCCGTCCCCCTCTGCGCCCCCCCCCCCCCATCCACCTCTGTGCCCCCCCCCAAATTGCAGAGCTGGCTATAGCCGGGGGGTGGGGGGCAATGCATTACTCTCTCCAGGAAAAAACTATTAAATGATCCCAGGTTCCAATCTAATTCATGTTTAATGTGGGATAAAATGCCATAAATAAGTAAATAAATATAAACTTTTAATGTTGAGCACCTGATTCTCAAGGTGAACATATTCCAAACACTATAATGAAAATAAAATGAGTTTTTTTTCTACCTTTGTTGTCTGGTGACTGTTTTTCTGCTCATGCTGGCCCAGTATCCGATTCTGCTGCTATCTGTCCTCTTAACTCCGTTTCCAGGGCTTCTTTTCCATTTATTTCTTACCTCCTTTCTTCTTCATTTCTGGTCCTCAGCTTCTGCCTATTTTCTCCATCCATTTGCAGTTATTCTCCTCTCTTCCTTTTCCCTCTTCTCATCTCATTCCTCACTCTTCCCTCCCCTCCACCCATATCCAGCATTTCTTCTCTCTCCCTTCCCTCTCCTCCACCCATGTCCAGCAACCTTCCTCTCCCCTCCATGCACCCATGTCCAGCAACCCTCCTCTCCCCTCCATCCACCAATGTCCAGCGACCCTCCTCTCCCCCCTGCCCTCCATGCACCCATGTCCAGCAACCCTCCTCTCCCCTCCATGCACCCATGTCCAGCAACCCTCCTCTCCCCTCCATCCACCAATGTCCAGCGACCCTCCTCTCCCCCCTGCCCTCCATGCACCCATGTCCAGCAACCCTCCTCTCCCCTCCATGCAACCATGTCCAGCAACCCTCCTCTCCCCTTCATCCACCAATGTCCAGCAACCCTCCTCTTCCCTGCCCTCCATCCACCCACCCATGTCCAGCAACCCTCCTCTCCCCTTCATGCAACCATGTCCAGTAACCCTCCTCTCCCCTCCATCCACCAATGTCCAGCAATCCTTGTCTCCCCCCTGCCCTCCTCTCCGCCATCTTCCAGCCCTCTCCGCTCCCCTGGTCGTCCATCTTCCATCTGCCCTCTGCTCCCCGATAGTAACCCTGCTGGTTTCCTTTCTGCGCTGCTGCCGCCGCCGTCCTGCCTTAAAAAAATTAATTTTCCCTCGAGGCGGCCAGCGTTGAAGCGAAGGCAGCAGGCTGAGCTCGGTTCCTGCCTTCGTTCCGTTCCTTCGCATCATGGCTCCACCCTTGCACAAACAGGAAATACGTCAGGCAAGGGCGGAGCCATGATGCGAAGGAACGAAACGAAGGCAGGAACCGAGCTGAGCCTGCTGCCTTCGCTTCAACGCTGGCGCACCTCGAGGGAAAATTAATTTTTTAAAGGCAGGACGGCGGCGGCGGCAGCGCAGAAAGGAAACCAGCAGGGCTACTATGGGGAGCAGAGGGCAGACGGAAGATGGATTTGCGGGGCGGGGGAGCGGAGGCGAGCCGGCTCACACGGGCCAACATCCGGCTCGCAAGATGCCAGAAAATTTAACAAACGGCTCTTGCGAGCTGGTGCGAGCCGGCTCCAGCACACCACTGGCCTACCTGTTTTGGTTTCCGCCTTCATTGTAATCCAGATGGTAGCAAGCTTTCTGCTGCTAATCAAAAGGGAACAGTACATTAGGTCTGTCCAAGAAGGTAGCTGCATGGTATGGAAAAGCATTAAACGAACTCCTCTTCTACCGTGCTAGAAGCAGCATCGTGCTGTGTGTACATGTGATGCAGTGTCTATAAATAGCGTCCCTTTGTTATTCCCTGCATCATCACCACAGAATTCTGTACATCTTATGCCCTCATACCAGCCCCAAACTACTAAAGTTACAGAATCTGAAAAAAAAAATGAAGAGAATAATGCACTCCCAAAGTAAGTAGTATATCCATAATGCTTAGAAATAGCTTGTCATAATAATACAGATGAAGGTTCTTACCATGGTACCCTTATTTAAGTGAAACCAGTCTTTTCTTAATAAGAGTATACATTTTTTTTAAAAAGCTGTTTCTTGAGACACAATAACATGCAAAGTCGGAACAATAGGACTCATTCAGAATTGGCATGTGAAATAAATGCTCTTCTAGCTTCCTTAGCACAGTTAATTGGCTAATTAGGATCGTGTGTTTAAATAAAATTGCTTAACAAGTAAACCACCCTGCAGAGTAAATCTGCACAAATGAGTTTGGGCATCCTGTTCTGTATGAAGATCTAAAGTATTTTGAGTTTGGTCTTCTACAGTTTGTGTCCCATATATGGCAAGACAATTTAGGATGGGCTGGAGAGGGTCTTCCGACGGCAACTCCAGTAGTTGGAACGTGAATACAGTGCTGTGCGGACTTCTATGATCTATGACCCAGAAATAGCAAAGAAAGACCAGGATCAAATATTTTATACCAGTTTTATTGTTGGTTTAATGTAACCCCGCAGGGTTAAAGATTTTAAGAATGTTACATGACTCATTTAGGTCCCTGGGTACTGGCATCTAGATTCTGGGGTGGTTGGGGGGTACGGTGCCAGTTCAAGGCAGAAAGAGGCTGCAGTCACCAGGGGTACTGGAGAGCTGGTGACAGCAGCATTCGCAGTGTCTGGGAGCTGCAGCGGTAGGTTCAGGGCCAGCATTGCTGGAGAGCTGTGCGGTATTGTGCTGCGCTGAACCAGCCATTCCGGTGGCAGTGGGGAGTCCATTTGGGCACGTGCACTGGGTGTCGTGTATGAGGGGCAACAGAGGCAGGCTGCATTGGGCCTGCTCGGGGCTTCTTCCACATATGTGCAATTTCCACACGTGCAGAAGCGCCAGAGATCGGGCCTGAGTGGCACCAGTCCAATTTGAGGAGCTGGGCTGGTGCCAGAGGAAAACAACGGGCACAGTTTGCCAGGACAGTGCAGGGGAGCACTCCAGAGAGCCTCCCTGAAGGTTATTTTTTGTTATTGTCACCCTCTTATCTGCAATCCATCTCTTTCAGTCTCTCATCCGCCCAGCTCTCCCTGTTTCTCACCTAACCTACCCCACCCTCTTCCTGTGAGACTGTCCTTGGCATGCTTTTCTGTTTCATTTATACATACTGATATTGATCAACGTTTGCTTATTTCTGATCTGAAGAATAAGGGTTACCTTATTCATATTTTTTGGTGATTTTTGTCACAGTGTATTTGGGAGCACTTGTTTTGTTTGCTCGCACTCTGTTGAAAAATTGGGAGACTTTCGATGATCAAGAAACTTGTCCACCCTTAGGAGCAGATATTTACCCTTGGGTGCTGCTCAATTTGGGTGAGTTAACACTCTGAGAATCTCTTCTTCACTTTACAAACCTTTTATAAAACATTCACATAAAGTTTTCAGGGTATTTTTAAATACCAGAGAGAGAGTTGGGAATTGTATTAAGAAGTTTGCTTAACTCCAAAAAGAGAGCCACCTGAAGCCCCCGCCTCAGTTGGCCTAATGGTTGGGCCGTCCCTGGCTACAGATACCATAGTATTTAAAGCAATTTTTTTTTAAATTATTTTCTGTGTGTCAGAGCATTTCATAAACTGTGATGGGATTTTGTGCAATGTTCAATCTGTGAAGTATATTGAACCAGTTTTATACAGCAGACTTGGAAAATACAAGATTTGTAAAGCTGCTTGAAGAATTTTGATGGCACTGCTTTTGGTTATTTTATTTTTCTTATATGTTTATGATTATATGTTAGCTTTTAGTGTTTTTATGATTGTGTATGCATAATGTGTCTAGTTTTTAGGTAGAATATCCTATATAATAAAACGCACCTCCAACTTTCTGAAGTTGACTGCATGGCTGAGGCATTCCTGCTCTCTGTATCCATCTCCTGAATTGACATCACGTACTTCCGGGTTTGTCACAAGCAGAAGTGACCAACCACATGAGGTTTCTCGGCTTCAGAATGTTGGAGGTGCATTCTATTAAATAGGATTGGTCAGTTCCTTGAAGCACAGCCGGAGTTCAGCGTCCTGCTCAGACACCAGAGAGAGAGGGGGGGGCTGACACCAGAGAGAGAGAGGGAGTGAGGGAGGGGGGGCCTGACACCAGAGGGGGGGGGAGGTATCTCTGTCACACACACACTCTCTCTCTCTCACAGGCAATGTCTTTCTCTCTCTCACTCTCACACACAGTCACTCACACACTCTCTTGGTCTCATACACTCAGTCTCACAGAGAGTCTGTGTCTCACACACACTCTCTCTCTCGCACACACTGTATCTGTGTGAAACACACTCTCTCTCTCTCAGGGCCGGTCTTAGGGCGAGGCGACCGCATAAGGCCCCACGCGGCGCGCCTGAAGTCGCCCCGCCCGCTGCTCCTACCCCGACAGTCGACTGCTGCTCCCACACCCTGTTCTGCCTTAAAAAAAAAATTTTGCGAAGCGCCAGAGTGGCAGGCAGCGCTGTAGCAATGAAACTCTTATCAATGGCATGCAAATCTCCCTGTCGGATCTCACACTCCTGGAGCCATGTGTGTCTCTCTCCTCCATTCTTCCCAGGAGATAACTGGCTAGTTGACAACAAATAATATGTCCTTGGATGAAGTCATCATGGTATGCTCAGCAGTAATTTTCCTTTTTGTAACAAAGCTGGTTTCTGATGGTTACTGATGCATACAGGCCACAGGCTGTAAAATCCATATTGCTATAACAGAATGGTTGTATAGGGCAAGACCAGCAAAGGTGAGATCTTAGGTAAATACTCCTACAGACAGAATATCCACATTACTTCACATTCAGGTTACATTAGAATTTCAAATGATTGTATTAAAATCTCTTTGTTGTCAGTTGGATTTGTCCCCAACTCAAACTAAACTAGATATTTTATTAGCTATAGCAATTAAAACAGTTTTATTAGAATGGAAGGATAGCTCTAACGTTTCTTTTTCCTTTTGGTGGAATACTGTCTGTCTCATTTACAAATATGAAGCTAAGATTGCTGAAAAATTGAATAACATTGCTAATTTTCTTAAAGTTTGGAAACCTATTGATCAATTCTGCTTGCATAAGCCCTAATGATCTTTACTGTTTATCTTCTTAGCCAAGATCAGAATATCTCATTAACTGCATAGTATAATGCCAATTGTTGTTATACTGTTACTTGAAAATTTTAATAAAGATAATTTGAGCAAAAAAAAAGAAATAAGTAGTAATGATAATGTAGTATCTCTGCTGACTTCTATTTCTACACATCCTGAGTACCTTTTGTGTGAAATATGCCAGATTTTTTTTAATCACTTAGCACTTGTCCTGAAATTTCCCCTTTTACAGCAGCTTCTGTTGTGAAGAACCCAAAGTTATCTGGTTAACTTTAGGCCTGCTATTTGGTCAGCCTGAGTGACCCTGGCAATTATGATTGGCCAGTGCTGAATATCTATCCTGACCAGACAAAGTGAAACTATGCCCCAGGAACACCCCCAGCATCATCTTTTAATAAATGAATGTATTCTACAAAACATGTATCCACTGAGCTGGAAGGGTGAGCTATTTCAGCCATCATGGTTTGTCTGGCTAACTCCAAAAGTTAATCACACAAACCCTTTGACTATGGACCTCAGTGCTCCTGATCCCACAAGCAGGATGAACCTGAGTTTACTATCAGGCTTATTGTCGAAAGAGAAAGACGCCAATATTTCGACCCAAATCGGGAGATGGGCGCCTTTCTCCCGTGGGCGCCCAAATCGGTATAATCGAAAGCCGATTTTCGGTGCCTCCAACTGCAGTCTGTCACGGGAACGAACAAAGTTGACGGGGGGGGTGTTGGAGGCATGGTGAAGGCGGGACTGGGGCGTGTTTATCAGCCGAGGAGAGATGGGCGCCCTCGGCCAATAATGGAAAAAAGGAGGGCGGCAGTAGTGAGAATTTGGGCTGCTTTTTTTGGACCCTTTTTTTCACAAACAAGTCCCCCAAAAGTGCCCCAACTGCCCAGATGACCACCGGAGGGAATCGGGGATGACCTCCCCTGACTCCCACAGTGGTCACTAACCCCCTCCCACCAAAAAAAAGAACTTTAAAAACTTTTTTTTTCCAGCCTGTATGCCAGCCTCAAATGTCATACCCAGCTCCATGCCAGCAGTATGCAGGTCCCTGGAGCAGTTGTTAGTGGGTGCAGTGCACTTCAGGCAGGTGGACCCAGGCCCACCCCCCTACCTGTTACACTTGTGGTGGTAAATGGGAGCCCTCCAACCCCCCCCCCCAAAGCCCATTGTATCCACATGTAGGTCCCCCCTTCACCCATAAGTGCTATGGTACTGGTGTAGAGTGGTGGGGAGTGGGTTTTGGGGGGGATTTGGGGGGCTCAGCACCCAAGGGAAGGGAGCTATGGACTTGGGAGGTATTTTACTGGATTTTTTAAAAACTTTTTACAAGTGCCCCCTAGGGTGCCCGGTTGGTGTCCTGGCATGTGAGGGGGACCAGTGCACTACGAATCCTGGCCCCTCCCACGACCAAATGCCTTGGATGTGTTCGTTTTTGAGCTGGGCGGCTTCGGTTTCCATTATCGCTGAAAACCGATACCGCCCATCTCAAATCCGCCCAAATCCGATGCATTTGCCCGGCACCAACCGTATTATCGAAACAACAGATGGACGCCCATCTTTTTCGAAAATACGGTCTGTCCTGCCCCTTCGCGGACCCATCCTCGGAGATGGGCGTCCGCGTTCAATTATGCCCCTCTATATGGCATGCTAATCTAATCTACAGGATTTATAGACTGCTTAATCCCAGAATATGGTCTAAAGAGGTTTACACTAGTACACAATTTGGGTATTGAATATTACAGCAGAAGAATTGTACAAATTTAGCCTAAACGTTTCTGGAATAAATAAGCTTTTAAACATTTACAGAACAAGGAACAAGGAGGCAGTTGTTTAATAGATTGTTCCAAATTTGAACTGCTTGGTAAAGAAAAGGTTTAGTCGGTTTTGGAGGAGATCTGATTTGTTCACTAATTCTACAGATAGAAAACAAAACTTGAGATGACACTTCAGCACAACCAAGCTAAAAGTCAAATATGCCGCTCTTCCTTGAGGGCACATATACTGGGTTAATGGTGCTTGTGTTTAAATGAATTTCAAAACAACCAATGATTCAGTTTGGGACATGTTGTTGAGATTATTAAATAAAGACTTCCTAAACATAATAACATAGTAGATGACATCAGATAAAGACCTGCAGGTCCATCCAGTCTGCCCAACAAGATAAACTCATTGTATGTGATACTTTATATGTATACCTGTCCTTGATTTGTCCTTGCCATTTTCAGGGCACAGACCGTAGAAGTCTGTCCAGCACTGACTTTGCTTCCCAATTACCAGTGTTGCCACCCAATCGCCACAAAACTTCTGTGAATCCATTCCTTCTAAATAGGATTCCGTTGTTTATCCCACGCATTTTTTAATTCAGTTACCGTTTTCATCTTCACCACCTCCCGCAGGAGGGCATTCCAAGTATCTACAACCGAGAAAAAATACTTCATGACATTAAAATACTTCCTGACACTAAATAATACTAAAAAAAAATACTTCCTGACACTAAAAATGAATATCTCCCGTCCTTCCTTTCTAGCCTGCACTTAGAAAATGCTTTTTTTCTGTTGATGCTATGGTAACGTTTCAAGTAACCCCATTAAAGCAGAAAGATTTCTTCTTCATTTTTCAGGCTAGGAAGAAAGCTCATGACTGGGTAACGGAGGCACATATTTCTGTTCCACTGGATGCCAAAGAGAACATGGAGCAAACATATACAGAGACAGAAGAGAGAGAAAACAGTGAAACAAACGAACAGCACAGCGGAACCGATGAAAAGAAAAGCAAGACTTTGGAGGTAACGGTACATTTTGAGCTGGACACGTTATTAGTGCAGTTCTCATCCACCCATCTGACCCTTCATAGAAACCCCTTATTCCACAGTGACTTTTCAAAGAGGAATTCATGCCCAGTCATACTTTGTTGGGCATATCTACAATATTTGATGTGGTTCAGCCTCAGCTATAATAATGGTATTCTTTTTCAGTTTTGTTTTATGTTTAAACGTTTTTTATTGACATTGCAGCAACACAAACATTGTCATACAGGCTCTGCATGTAACGGCCATCCAGCCTCACTCTAAATATACAACAATTGCTAACTAACATACAGCATTTGTGAATTTTATGCCAACATTTATTACCCCATCAAATATACCTATCTCCCCCCCGCCCTCTCCCATTCCCTTCCTTAACCACCCCTTTACCCCAGACCTGGAAAATCATTCAATAACAGCCCGTGGAGTTCACCCTGTATTTAAAAGTAAACTACGACCTCTATGGCTTAGACTTTGCAAATAAGGGCCCCAGACAGCCAAAAATGTGACTCTCTTTTTCTGTGAGAACCTAGATTCTCCAGCCTCCCAAGACACCAGCTGATGCAACTGGTTTCTCCAGTGCTAGTATGCCGGAGGATCCTTGACAGTCCAGTACTGTAAGATACATTTCCTGGCCAGTAAGCTCATCTTACGGAGCATTAATGTTTCAAAGCGGTTCCGCCCTCTAAAGGACCCTGGAATGTCTAAAATCAATTGTTCAGCTGTCCCCAAGATCCGTAGCCCCAGCCGCTCCTCCCAAAAACCTCGGACTTGTGTCCAAAACCTTTTCAAAGTTGGGCAGCTCCAAAACATATGCAGCATTGTGCCCGGATGTCTTCCACATTTGAGACAATCTGGACTACGATTCCCTCCCATATGTGCTAGTTGAGCTGTAGTTACATAACCCCTATGAATACAGCGATAGGCACATTCTCTCAAGCGAGCATCTGATACTAACAGGGGTATTCGTGCTATCGATTTGGTGATATCCCATGATGTTACCACAACTCCCAATTCCTTTTCCCAAGCACTCCTCAGTTGTCTATAGTCCCTGGGGGGTCGCCATCCTGATATTGTTTTATGAAGCAAGGATATTGTGAGTTCGCCCTCACCTAATGAGTGAAAAAATTCTCGTACCTTTTCCCCCAACCGAGTTCTCAGAGGATCTCCCGGTAGAGAAGTGATATAGTGCCGCACTTGTCGTATAGCAAATCTATTCCCCCAGGAGTCACCTACCTTCCCCAATAATTCCTCATCGGTAAGGGGCTGCCCATCTTCACCCACCAGGTGTTCCAAATTAGAAATTCCCCACCTAGCCCATTCAACAAAATGTCGGCTTGACAATCCTGGCAAAAATGCGCCATTCCCACATAGGGTTATCAAATCCGTTGTGGTTGGGTCCCCCCCTAATTGTCGTATAAGCACTCCCCACACCTCTCGGAGCGATCGCAACATCACACTTTTACTTAATCCTTCCGGTAGATCTCGTGTTTTGTGGTGTAAAAGCGAAAAAAGCTGATAAGGTTCCCAAAGTGCTGCCTCCAGCGCTGTGGGAGTGTATCGTTGTGTATCTAAACACCAATCTCCTAGATAACGCAACTGGCACGCTTGATTATATAGTTCTAAATTTGGCATGCCCATTCCTCCTCGGCTCCAGCTGCCTACTAACCGTGAGAAACGAACCCGTGGCTTCTTGCCTCTCCAACAAAACTTTGATGCTAACTTGTAAAAACTCTTCAAGTCTTTCCGTCGGAGCCAAACCGGAATGGTCTGCATCACATAGAGCCACTTGGGGAACAACACCATTTTAATCAAGTTTACTCTCCCTAACACTGATAATGGCAAGTCCATCCATCCTTGCAGCACCTGCTGGGTCTCCTCTAACAGCCAAGTAATATTAAGACCATATAACCGCGTGAGATCCATAGGCAACAAGATTCCTAGATACTTAAAGGAGGTGTGTGCCTTCCTCAGAGGGAACTTGCCTCTCCACCACCTCCACACTTCCTCCGAGGAGGCCAAGGCCTCCAATTTCTCTAAATTTAAACTGAGGCCCGCATAGCCTCCGTATTCGGAGAAGATCTCTAATAGAGCGTTCAAAGATTCTTGTGGGTCTGTTAAATGGACGAAGATGTCATCTGCGAAAGCCGCTACTTTAAAGACCTCGTTCCCTATCTTTACCCCTGCTACCGCTTTCTGTTCCTCAATTTCTCTAAACAAGGGATCCAGTGTCAGCACAAATAATAACGGTGACAGAGGACAACCTTGGCGGGTTCCCCGACCTATTTCAAACTCTTTTGTCTCTATCCCATTTACCGATATTCTGGCCTTTGGCGTTGAATACAATGCTTTGATCCCTGATAAAAATCTAGCCGTGAAGCCATATTTCTGAAGAACAGCATATAGGAAATTCTATTTTACTTTATCAAAAGCTTTTTCAGCGTCAAAGCTTATTAGCAAAGAATTTTCCTTCCCTCGACATCTGGCTTCTAAGGATGTCAAAACCTTGCAAACATTCTTAGTGATTTTCCGTCCCCTTACAAACCCCACTTGGGAGTCGTGTATAAGCTTAGGTAGAATTCTCGCTAATCTGTTTGCTAAGATCTTAGCCATCAATTTCACTTCATAATTTAGAAGCGAAATAGGCCTATATGATTCAACTAGTTCCGGGTCCTTCCCTTTCTTGGGGAGTACTATAATACAAGCTGTGTTTAAATCCGGAGGCATCCTTTCCTGCTCTATTAATATGTTAAACATTGCAGCTAGGGGCTCAGTTATTTCTTCTCCCATGATCTTATAAAATTCCGCTCGGTAGCCATCTACTCCCGGTGCCTTAAGCAGTGCGCTTTGGTTAATCGCCAGAAACACCTCATCTGATGTAATAGGAGAATTAAGTTGCTGCGCATCTTGAGGGGACAGTGTTGGTAATCCCATCTGATCTAAGTAAGAGTCTCCTGATAGACCATCGTCTGGCGGGGCCTCATATAATCTTTGGTAGTATTGATAAAAACTCTCACTAATCTCCTTGTCCGTATGGATTCGTTCTCCCTGCCTCTTCTTCATAGTCAAGATCCTAGTTTTACCCTGTTTGGTTGCAATCAGGCGCGCCATCAAACGACCACATTTGTCCCCATGCTTATATAATTGGTATTTATAATAGATTTGCGATTTAACTGCTTTATAATGAAGTATTTCATTTAATTTAGTCTGCAAGAGCATTAAATGTTGTCCATTCTCAGTGGAGGCCTGTTGCCCATATCTTCTCCGAGCTCTGCATACTAACTGACTCAGCCTCAGTATCTCTCTATTCCTAGTCTTTCAGTTTTGTTTTAAATAAATAAATTATTGTAAACTCTAAACTCTATAGGCCCAATATTCATAGGAAGTTATACACTCATCGGCAGCTAGTAAACATATAACTTTTTTATTCATGTATTTTAAGATATTTCGGGGATAACTGGTTGCCTATATGTAATTTCAATTTATTTTATTATAATCTATGTAAACTGCTTAGACATGATTTCAGAAAAGGCAGTATAGCAAGCAGATTTATTAAACACAAAAGCCAAGTAAGACCCTATTTCCAGCTTATTTTATAAAGATATGTAGGCGCCAGGACTGCTACCCCCCCCCCCAGACCGCTGCATAGCCAGACCAAAAAAATTGGGGCTGGAGCCTAAAGTGTGTGTGGGGGGTACATTTAGCCCACCTCCCTGCTTCTACTCCACATATCTTGGCTGATGGGGTTTCCCAAGCCCCACCAGCAGAAGCTTTCCTCCGGCACTGTTCTCCACCGTTTTGCCTGCCCTGCGGCTTGACGTGAGGGGAAAAGCAGCCACAAGTTAGGCAATGTGGTGGAGAACAGCTCTGGAGGAAGGCTTCTGCTGGTGGGGCTTGGAGATCCCTGTCAGCTAAACCAGAGACCCTGAAGCCCTGTGTTTGCTCCTCCCCAGCCTCTAAGGGGGGGGCCCGGTTCCAGAGTTTTCTGTCTTCTGCTTCCATCAGGACGTGATCACCTGGGTCCTGTCAGGAGCAGGAGAGCGACAGACCCCAGCGCTGGGCCCCCTTTGAAGGCCAAGCCCAGGGGAGTCTTGCCCCCTCTGGCCCTGGTAGGCGCCTCTTTACCTTTATAAAATACTAGGGTAAACTGGCAGAAGTTGCAGCCAGATTGGAGCCACTGGTATTTCCGCCTAGTGTGGAAACAGGTGTAAATGCTCCACATACACACATATTTTATAAAATACATGCATAAATCACAGCTCCACCCGCACTTCACCCTGACTCCACCCCAGAATACACATACAAACGAGTCTTGTCACTGGGGTAGTTTTAGAAAATGCCTGCAAAACAGTAAAATTACCCCCTATACAAATAGGGGGAAATTCTATATATATGGCGCCTTAAAACTCTGCACCGTAAAACTACACTATTAGTGTAATTCTATAAAGTACTCCTAAAGTTAGACGTACTTTATAGAATATGCTCATGTGCTGTTCTTGCGCCTAAAATTTAGGCGCATCCATTTTGGCCAACTAAAACCAGGCCTAAATACCTGCACCTAAGTAAGACATAGATCACTATTCTATAATAGTGTTCATAGTTTTTTGAAATGCCCACAACCTGCCCATTCCACGCCCATGGTCACACCCCTTTTTTGACTGTGCGCATTAGAATTTGAGCAGGGACTGTCTTTTTGTGTATGGTGTACAGCGCTGCGTATGCCTTGTAGCGCTATAGAAATAAGTAGTAGTAGAATTTACATGCCCTGCATTATAGAATACATCTAGAAAGTTGTGTGCATGAATTCTAATTAAAACTAATTAGTGCGCTAATTGCTTGTTAATATCCAATTATCGGGCTGATTGGCTTGTTAATCAACTAAGTTGTGTATGCAATTTGGCCACCCGGCCAAATTAGTGTGCACAACTTAAGGCGCCATATATAGAATTTGGGGGATAGTGTTGTACCAAAAATCCCTTTAACCAGCCAAACACGATCTGTATAGTGAAAGAGTGGAGTGGCAGAATTATCCAGTTACAGTGATATTCATCTGCTGCCCAGATATTTGAGTCCAAGTCTCCTAACTATTTATTACCACTGACTGTGGCCCTTATTTTAGAAGCCCTATCCACAATTTACAGGTGTAAGTATTGGTATTTACATGTGTGTATCATACATGTGGAAAACCCAATTTTAGAAAGCTGGTATTTACACGTGTAGCTTGCAGGGGTTGTGATTTGGGTGGGACTTAAGCAGATTAAAATCTAGAAGAAAAAAACAGAAGAACAAACTTCCACAGCTCTCAGGTCAGAACAACAAAAAAACAACAGAGGTGACACAAACCACACTAAGTGCCACAAATTTCTTTATTGTAGATCAAACTAGACTCGACATGGGCCGTGTTTCGGCCTTTTGGCCTGAATCAGGATTCTGTATTCTGTAGTGTGTCACAATGTCGCCTATAGGTTCAATGGATCCTCAAACCTATGTAGTATGAGAGAAAACACTCAGTCATGGTGGTAATGCCAAACGAATAGATATTGCGTAATCACCAAACAATTTGGTTGTCTGTCGATATAAACTTACACTTCAAATGAATGCCAAACTGCTAATCCAGAAATCCAAACCCGCATCTATCTATCTCTCCTTTATATCAATGGACTACCACACTGTTTAGCGATTGTGCAATGGACAACCTTATCGTTCGGCATTACACCCTGCTGGAGTGTTTTCTGTCATACTACATAGGTAAATCTACCCATGTATTCCCCATTTCAGAAAGGGAGTTCCCCCTTGTACCTGTAAGTTTGTAAAAAGTGTTCATTTGAGCCAGCCCTTTACAGGAGAGATTAAGGGGTGTGTTTACTAGGGTGCGTTAGCGTTTTTAACGCGCCTGTAAATTTAAGGCACATTAAACACTAATGTGTCTATACATTTCTATGGGCGCATTAGCGTTTAACCATTTATGCGCGTTAAAAACACTAATGCGCCCATAGCGCTGCTTAGTAAACATAGGTCTAAGCGAGTTCTTCCTCTTAATCTCTGTTATTTCGCCCTCCAAAATGAAACTAAGTATTGCAGCCTCTGTTATTAATTTGCAGCATGTATGCGCATAGATTTGCAAAATAGCAGGCACACAGATGTAACTTACATCTACAAGTTGCTGTATCACACGTAAGTTATGAAGTACCAATGTGTGTGTGTAACTTACTGTGTAAATTGCTGAGTTCCTTTGTTCAGTTTTTCAAGCTGTACCTTTGTAAAATGGATGCTTCCAGGCAAAATACAAATGCACACCTTTACGTATTTTAGAAAAGGCTCTGCGTTGACAGATCTTTTTCTAAAATGCTACCAGAATTTTGTATATGCCACAACCTGGATATATAAATTCCAGTTTCTATTTTCTATCTAAAATGCACCTGTGGCATGAAGTATACATATTAATTAAGTGCCATTTGCAGAGGCAAAAGGGACATACAAGCGTAAAGAGCGCTTTCTAAAAATCTGGGGGTGTTATCTGGATGGGATGACTCATACAGGGAGAAGTCGAATTCTTAACACTCTGTAATATTTTTGGGTGTCAATTGTGATAACAGAAGACTCATTTATAGGTAAATAGGGGAGGAGGGGGATCTTATGATCAAGATGTGATATTGGTTATAATATATAGCCGAAACTGGAGGATAATAAATGAAAACACATAAGACATTGGAGGTTGATACTATTATACTTTATTATGTAAATGATGTTACTCCTTTTCTTTTGTCAATAATATCACAATAATATATCAGCTTGTTGGAGGGGAGGAATGGGGAAGGGAGGGAGGGGAGAAAGGAGAATATGGGGGGGGGAAATTATTACAAAAAATATTGTTGATGATATATTTAGTTGACTGCGATGTATATATACTCATTTTGGTGTTGTATAATGGTCTGTTATTACGATAATACAATAAAAAAAGTTGAAACATAAGTGCCATTTGCTTCCATTGCTGAAAATTCATCCCTCTTTGTCTTCATGCTTTTGTGGATTCTCATATTTCTGGCATATTTAGAGGGGCATAATCGAAGGGGGCGCCCAAGTTTTACTGAGGATGTCCTCGCAGAACATCCTGGCGAAGGGGTGGGGAAACCCGTATTATCGAAACAAGATGGGCGTCCATCTTTTGTTTCGATAATACGGTCGGGGACGCCCAAATCGCGAAATTTAGGTCGACCTTAGAGATGGTCGTACCTGATTCTCTGCCATAATGGAAACCGAGGATGTCCATCTCAGAAATGACCAAATCCAAACCCTTTGGTCGTGGGAGAGGCCAGCATTCATAGTGCACTGGTACCCCTCACATGCCAGGACACCAACCGGGCACCCTAGGGGGCACTGCAGTGGACTTCAGAAATTACTCCCAGGTGCATAGCTCCCTTACTTTGTGTGCTGAGCCCCCCAACCCTCCCCACAAAACCCACTCCCCACAAGTGTACACCACTACCATAGCCCTAAGGGGTGAAGGGGGGCACCTACATGTGGGTACAGTGGGTTTATGGTGGGTTTTGAAGGGCTCACATTTACCACCACAAGTGTAACAGGTGGGGGGGGGGGCTGGGTCTGCCTGCCAGAAGTGCACTGCACTCACCAAAACTGCTCCAGGGACCTGCATACTGCTGTCATGGAGCTAGGTATGACATTTGAGGCCGGCATAGAGGCTGGCAAAAAATATTTAAAAAGTTTTTTTTTTTTCTTTAGGGTGGGAGGGGGTTGGTGACCACTGGGGGAGTAAGGGGAGGTCATCCCCAATTCCCTCCGGTGGTCATCTGGTCATTTTGGGCACCTTTTTGAGGCTTGGTCGTAACAAAAAATGGACCAAGTAAAGTCGCCCAAGTGCTCGTCAGGGATGCCCTTCTTTTTTCCGTTATCGGTCGAGGACGCCCATGTGTTAGGCACACCCTAGTCCCGCCTTCGCTATGTTTCTGACACGCCCCCCTGAACTTTGGTTGTTCCCGCGATGGAAAGCAATTGAGGACGCCCAAAATCGGCTTTCGATTACGCCGCATGCAGTCTCAGAAAAGCATCCAACAAAGCCGAAATAGTTCACCAGTGGAATGCCCCAGTGCACTAATGGAGTTCTATAACTTGTGCTGTTTAACATATTCATAAATTATCTGGTGGTGGGAGTAAATTCATGATTAACCCATATGTATACGTGATCTTTCTTTGCCATTTTCAGAACACAGACCGTAGAAGTCTGCCCCCGCTGTCCTTAGGTCCCAGCTACTGGAATTGCCATTGAAGCCCTCTCCAGCACATCATAATCTGTCTTGCCATGCAAGGGACACACAATAGAAGTCTGCAGTGTGCCTGCAGCTGCTAAAAACCAAATAGAATATTAAAAAAAGGTTGGAAAACCAAATTGAAAATCTCATTATGCCTCTCTGTATAGATTCCTGATGCAACCACACCTTGAGTATTGTGTGCAGTTCTGGTCATCCCATCTTAAAAAGGATATAGCACAACTAGAAAAGGTTCAGAGGAAGGAGAAAAAAATGATAAAAGTGTTGGAACACCTTCTTTATGAAGAGAGGCTAACGGGTTAGGGTTCTTCAGCTTGAGGAAAGACGACTAAGAAGGGATATGATAGATCAAGAGTGGAGTGGAATGGTTAGGAGAATGGCTGTTTAGCTTGTCAAAAACTGAAACAAGAGGACACTCCATGAAACTTAACAACCAGCAGATTGAAAATAAATCATATTTTATAACTTGAGTATTTTTTTTTAATTACAAATTGCAAGCTTACAACTTACTATGAGAATACAAATATACTTTTTTTTTTCATGCAACATAAGCTGTGGAATCCATTTCTGGACAATATTGTCAAGGTGACCAACAGAGTAGGATTCAGAAGAGGTTTGGACATGTTCCTGGAAGAAAACTCCATTAAAAAATTATTAGCAGGTAGACTTGGGAGGGGAACTACTTTAGAGAGGACTGAATGCTGAATTTGATGGACCTTGGTTTGACCCAGCATCGCTTTTCTTATGTTCTTATGAGGTTAAGCCCTGAAATCCAGATGTTCAAGACCAGCTGTTACCTAATATAGAACCGATTCCAGTAGATCCACAGATCAAATGCAAGGTTACCCAGAAGGTTATATATATGATGCCCTAGAGGAGCAGTAGATACTGTATCTAACAGGTAGTACTGTGTGTTTCTTTGAAGGAAAGAGGGTAATTCTGTAACTGGATGCCTAGTAGGAATCTGTTCTTTTAAGGAATGTAGGCACCTACTTTCTTTTATAGAATACTAGTACTACTACTATTTAACATTTCTAAAGCACTACCAGGGTTACGCAGCGCTGTACAATTTAACATGGAAGGACAGTCCCTGCTCAAAGAGCTTACAATCTAAAAGACAGGTGTACGATCGTAACAATAAAAATATTTACCTATAAGTTACCATATTGTTCGGACTATAAGACGCACCGGACCATAAGACACACCTAGGTTTTCCTCCCAAATTTGGAGGAAAAAAAAAAGTGCATCTTATAGTCCGAAAAATACAGATCGGCTGGGGGGGGCAAGGCGCACATACTTAAATTCCCCGACTCAAGTTAACAGAGACAATTACGAGGCTCTACAGGCCACCTTAAATTCGCTAATACACGAGCAGACCCAAAGAGGCATAATATATCAAAAGTACAGATTACATAAACACGGCAATAGGCAAGGGAGTGTGTTGGCAAAGTTAGTCCGGCCATGGGCGGGGAACCGTACCATCACGGCCCTGAGGAATAAAGAGGGAGAGCTGATGTCGCGTGCCCGCCCATGCGGGACGCGCTCTCGAGGTCCTTTGCATACCTTCCGGCTTCTTCCCCGGGAGCGCGGGGTTTGTGAGTCCTTTAAGGCAAAATCACCCTCCAGGTAGAGAGGAGACAAAACTGGACCGGAACTCCGGACTGGAGTTCTACACCGGAACACTCGGAACTGGAACGCACCGGACAGGTGCGCACTGGAGTGGGGCCCGCTGGACTGGACACACTGGAGTGGCCCCACTGGACAGGAACATACAGGAGTGAAACCCGCTGGACTGGAACACACTGGAACGGAACTGGAACATCCTGGACCTAGGCTTCACCTACACTTGACTGCCTCCCCCTCGGGTTGAGCCCTCAGGTTCTGGCAGCCGGTAGGACTTACAGGAACAACAGGAAGGAAGGTCCAGGGGTGCCCCCTGGCACCTAGGCGAAGGCAAGGCAGAGAAAGTCCGTGTTCCGGCAGCAGGCAGATTCCAAGCAATGGTCAGGACAAGGAACAAGACTACGGCTGGAGCCTCAGTATCAAGGAGAACTGGCAACAGGTAGAACAAGGGCAGAAGCTCCAGAAGCAAAAGAAACACACACGGAAACCCAGCAGGCTAAACACAAGAAGACATAGTCAACTGTACAAGCTAGTAGGAAAGCTATACCCAGGCAACCAGACATACACAGGAACATACACAGAGCAAAAACTCAGGAGACTTAGAAAAGCTATACACCAGCTAACAATAAAGCTGTGCCCAAGCTAACAAGTCAAACACTGGAAACAGACACAGAGCAAACTCAGAAGACTTCGTAAAGCTACACACCAGCTAACAACAAAGCTGTGCCCAAGCTAACAAGTCATGCCCTGGAAACATACACAGAACAAACTCAGGAGACTTAGTAAAGCTATACACCAGCTAACAACAAAGCTGTGCCCAAGCTAACAAGTCATACACTGGAGACATACACAGAGCAAACTCAGAAGACTTAGTAAAGCTATACACCAGCTAACAACAAAGCTGTGCCCAAGCTAACAAGTCATACACAGGAAACAAACACAGAGAACTAGCAGAGCTAGACACAGAAGGGTAGGAAACCCAAAGAGCAATAAACACAGAAGGGCAGAAACCCTGCAGAGCTATAAACACAGAAGGGCTGGAAACCCACAAGCGATAAACACAGAAGGGCTGAAAACCCACAGAAGGGTAGGAGACCCACAGAGCAAATAACACAGAAGGGCTGGAAGCCCACAGAACAATAGACAAGGAAAGCAAACGGTGCTAACAGCACACTAACCTCGGGACCTAAGGCACTGCAGAGGAAATGGCAATGCAAAGGCCAGGAGTGTAGTCTTCAGGTGACTAATAAAGCCCATCAACACCAGAGCCACAGGTGCAGCAATCACCTTGCAACCAAACAGAGGCTTGACACTCAGAGCAGGCATCCCATAGAAAGTAACAGCGGGAGCCATCTTGGATACTGGCAGAGACGAAGAGGCGGCAGCCATCTTGGAAGAGGCATAGCCCACACAGGTGAGGTTCAGTAGGGCAATCAGCACACAGAGCCAGAGAGAAACTAAGACAGAGACAGAGACAGAGACAAGCAGAAGCCAGCACAGCCACTGACTCCCTGAAACAGGGTAAGTATGAGGGTAGTCACGGCCATAGTCGTGACAGTACCTCCCCCTCAAGACCCCCCTCCCGGTCCCCACAGGGGATTCCGGTGTCCAAGGGTAAGTGTGGTGAAACCTCCTGATGGGCTTCAACACACCAACATGAATCACTGGACTGGCAGTAGCAAGCACAACTGGAACTTGAAAAGAGGAGTGGCCCTTGAAACCAGGAAGTCTTTTTGGGCAACTACTATGCCGGCTTAGAGTCTGTGATGCAGCATCTTGGCTGGAACTGGAACTCGGAGCAGGCTCCGCATCTTGGCTGGAACTGGAACTTGGAGCAGGCTCAGCATCTTGGCTGGAACTGGAACTTGGAGCAGGTGTAGCATCTTGGCTGGAACTGGAACTCGGAGCAGGCTCAGCATCTTGGCTGGAACTGGAACTCGGAGCAGGCTCAGCATCTTGGCTGGAACTGGAACTCGGAGCAGGCTCAGCATCTTGGCTGGAACTGGAACTCGGAGCAGGCTCAGCATCTTGGCTGGAACTGGAACTTGGAGCAGGTGCAGCATCTTGGCTGGAACTGGAACTCGGAGCAGGCTCAGCATCTTGGCTGGAACCGGAACTTGGAGCAGGTGCAGCATCTTGGCTGGAACTGGAACTCGGAGCAGGCTCAGCACCTTGGCTGGAACTGGAACTCGGAGGAGATTCAGCTGCAAGGCTGGGCGCCCCCCTCTGGCCGGACTGGGACGTCTCTCTAACATTAGCTTCAGGCAGCGTCTGCCGAGCAGGGTTCAAGAGGAGACGGCCCTGGGATCCCCAGAGCATGCTAGCAGGCTGAAATGCAGAAAATGGGTTTCTCCGGGCCCCAAGCCGTTGAACACATCTTCTCTCAGCTATTGCTTCGGACTGAACAGGAGCTGAACCGGGACTGGGACCCGGACTACAATCAGAGTCTTGACTGGAGCGGGAACTCTGGACAGGAGCTGAACCGGGACCGGGACCCGGACTGGTATCAGAAGCTTGACTGGCAGGGCCCCTCAAACTGGACTCAGGAGCTTGGCTGGGAGCGCCCCGCGAACTGGACTTTAACTGAGGCTTGACAGAACACACCCTTTGGACAGGGATCGGAGGCTCGAGCGGAAGCGCCACTCGAACTGGCCTTCGGAGCTTGATTGGAGGTACCCTCCAGACTGGAAGCGGAGGTGCCACCTGAACCACCCTGTGGACTGGCACCGGAGGCTTGATTAGAAGCCCCCCTCGCACTGGACTCAGTGGCTGGACTGGACGGGTCACTTGGACAAGAACTGGAGACTTGACCCGGAGTGCCACTTGCATAGGCCTTGGAGACTCCATCGAAGGCTTCCCTCGGACTGGACTCGGAGACTTCAAAGGGCGTGCCACTTGAACGAGGACTGGAGGCTCGACCTGGAGCGCCACTTGCATAGGAATCTGAGGCTCCGTCAGAAGCATCCCTCGGACTGGACTCAGGGGTTTCAAAGGGCTTGCCACTTGAAGGAGGACAGGAGGCTCGGTCAGCTGTGCCACTCGAACAGGAATCGGAGGTTCAATTTGCAGCGTCCCTCGGACTGGACTCAGAGGCTTGACTGGGAGCGCTACCTGAACGGGAATCGGAGGCTCAGTATGAAGCACCCCCTGGACTGGATTCAGGGACCTAGGTGTCGGCCCTTCTTGGACTGGAATCAGAGGCTTGGTACGCCGTCTCACTTGGCCGGACCTCATGGACCTGCAAAGAACCGTCCCTCGGGCTGAACTCAGAAGCTTAGCTGGCGGCTTCACTCGAACAGGATTCGAAGGCTCTGCTTGAAACCCTCCTCGGACTGGACTCAGCGCTGGTGGACTGTAATCCTGAATAGGAACTAACCCGCTATGGTACCGCAGGCTGCTCTGCTGAGGGGGCCTGAGCGGAGGAATTCCCCGGCGTCTTCTTTCGGCCTCAGCCTCCGGAGTATCCCGCAGAGCTGGCTCCTCCAGAAGTCTGAGGCGGTAATCCCAGAGCGAGATAGCAGGATTCATGTCAGAAACTGGGCTATGGCGGACCAGACGCCACCAGAGACGCTTTCTTTCAGCTGCTGCTTCAGGAGTATCCTTCAGGGCAGGATCAGACAAAAGTATTTCCCGGTAATCATGGAGCGTCAAAACAGGGTTCAGAGAAAAAATTGGGTTGTAGAAATCCACACCATAATCAGGAACTGCACTGGTGCTGGACCCTGGATTGTCCACAGGGAACGAAGCTGTGGACAGGTAGCCAACCTGGACGGCTGATCTTGCCGGACTCATGGCCTTTGCATTCTGCCGCGTGCCCGCCCATGCGGGACGCGCTCTCGAGGTCCTTTGCATACCTTCAGGCTTCTTCCCCGGGAGCGCGGGGTTTGTGAGTCCTTTAAGGCAAAATCACCCTCCAGGTAGAGAGGAGACAAAACTGGACCGGAACTCCGGACTGGATTTCTACACCGGAACACTCGGAACTGGAACGCACCGGACAGGTGCGCACTGGAGTGGGGCCCGCTGGACTGGACACACTGGAGTGGCCCCACTGGACAGGAACATACAGGAGTGAAACCCGCTGGACTGGAACACACTGGAACGGAACTGGAACACCCTGGACCTCGGCTTCACCTACACTTGACTGCCTCCCCCTCGGGTTGAGCCCTCAGGTTCTGGCAGCCGGTAGGACTTACAGGAACAACAGGAAGGAAGGTCCAGGGGTGCCCCTGGCACCTAGGCGAAGGCAAGGCAGACAAGCAGGAACTGTCCGGGTTCTGGCAGTCAGCAGGAATCAACACAATGACTAGTAGACTGTACCCAGGCTAATAGGAACGCTATACCCAGGCAACCAGTCATACACAGGTACATACACAGAGCAAAAACTCAGGAGACTTAGAAAAGCTATACACCAGCTAACAATAAAGCTGTGCCCAAGCTAACAAGTCAAACACTGGAAACAGACACAGAGCAAACTCAGAAGACTTCGTAAAGCTACACACCAGCTAACAACAAAGCTGTGCCCAAGCTAACAAGTCATGCCCTGGAAACATACACAGAACAAACTCAGGAGACTTAGTAAAGCTATACACCAGCTAACAACAAAGCTGTGCCCAAGCTAACAAGTCATACACTGGAGACATACATAGAGCAAACTAGGAAGACTTAGTAAAGCTATACACCAGCTAACAACAAAGCTGTGCCCAAGCTAACAAGTCATACACAGGAAACAAACACAGAGAACTAGCAGAGCTAGACACAGAAGGGTAGGAAACCCAAAGAGCAATAAACACAGAAGGGCAGAAACCCTGCAGAGCTATAAACACAGAAGGGCTGGAAACCCACAAGCGATAAACACAGAAGGGCTGAAAACCCACAGAAGGGTAGGAGACCCACAGAGCAAATAACACAGAAGGGCTGGAAGCCCACAGAACAATAGACAAGGAAAGCAAACGGTGCTAACAGCACACTAACCTCGGGACCTAAGGCACTGCAGAGGAAATGGCAATGCAAAGGCCAGGAGTGTAGTCTTCAGGTGACTAATAAAGCCCATCAACACCAGAGCCACAGGTGCAGCAATCACCTTGCAACCAAACAGAGGCTTGACACTCAGAGCAGGCATCCCATAGAAAGTAACAGCGGGAGCCATCTTGGATACTGGCAGAGACGAAGAGGCGGCAGCCATCTTGGAAGAGGCATAGCCCACACAGGTGAGGTTCAGTAGGGCAATCAGCACACAGAGCCAGAGAGAAACTAAGACAGAGACAGAGACAGAGACAAGCAGAAGCCAGCACAGCCACTGACTCCCTGAAACAGGGTAAGTATGAGGGTAGTCACGGCCATAGTCGTGACAGCTGAGGAATAGAACAACTGACATTTTGCAAATTGTACAGGCACATTTTCGGGACATATATAATTCAACTGGTTCGCCCCCACAACAAGCAGTAGAGGCACTCTTAATTAGGGCAGGGATGCCGAAGTTAACACCAGAAGCTCGGGAGCAATTAGCTCAACCGATACAATCGAGAGAACTACAGAGGGCTATCGGTGGGTTGAAACATAATTCGGCGCCAGGGATTGACGGTTTTTCTGGAGAGTTTTATAAAGCATTACAATTGCCTCTCATCCCGACTTTGTTAGATTATTTTCAGGAAGTGACAGAGAGGGGGGAGTTCCCGAAACATGAAAATACGGCCCTAATCACGTTGCTACTAAAGCCTGGGAAAGTGGCATCTGATCCTGATTCCTACCGCCCAATATCGCTCATCAATGTAGATATTAAACTACTTGCCAAGATTCTGGCCAACAGATTGGCAGAACATATTCCAGCTTTAGTAGGCCCTGCACAAGTGGGATTCGTACCCAAGCGCCATTCGGTTTCACACATTCGAAAGATCCTCCTTGCCATGGCACGTTGTAAAAGCAACAATGACCCCCTTATGCTAGTGAGTCTAGACGCCTCTAAGGCATTTGATCATGTCAATTGGGGATATTTGCTACAATTACTGGAATGGGTGGGACTCCCGGGAGAGGCCATGCAGATTATTAGGGTGCTTTATGCAGGATTGGGGGCACAGATCATAGCAAATGGAAATCGATCGGAGTGGTTCCCCGTCAAGAGAGGAACGAGGCAGGGGTGTCCTTTGTCCCCGTTCCTATTTGATCTATCATTGGAGCCCCTGATACGGCTCTTGAATGGATCGGGGGAGATTAAAGGAGTACAGATGAGAGGTGAGGAGGTCAAAACCTTAGCGTATGCAGATGATATCCTTTTGGTTTTGCGTGACCCCCGGCCCTCACTGCAAAGAGCCCTAGAAATTCTGAAAGAGTATGGTGAGCTATCAGGTTTTTCTTTAAACCTACAGAAGTCTTGTGCCTTAGCAGTGGATGACGTTGTACGTGAGAGGTGGCAGGGAGCCTTCCCGCTGCAATGGGCAGATCAGGCTTTAAAGTATTTAGGAATAATGATCCCACGGGATATGTCCTCCCTGTACAGAATTAATGTAGGTCCACTGATGGAAAGTACGAAACACAGATTATCCCTGTGGCAGACCTTGCCATTATCTCTATGGGGGCGTATTGCTCTCTTTAATATGCTTCTAGCCCCGAGATGGCTCTATCTTTTTCAGCAGTTACCCCTGTATTTGAAAGGAAAGGATGAAAAAGCCCTAGATAGGCAGATTCAGGGGTTATTGTGGAAAGGGAAACGCCCCAGATTGCCGATGACAGTGATCACAACCCCGAGGGAGCAAGGGAGGATGGGACTCATGAGCGTGCGGAATTTAGCAATTGCCAGTGCGATGCGCCATATTAATGATTGGTATCGGGGTACCCAAGAGTTCTCTGTCACTGAAGTTGAGACTTCTATCTTTCCAGAGATACATTTCAGTTATTTATTACACTCAGGCAACCGACTACCTACACGAGCGTTTCAGAAGCACCCCCTGTTGCAATCCCTTAGAAATACATGGCGGTGGGTATGTAGGAAACATTACTTTACGGCAAAAACCACTCCTCTACTGCCTATTATGAATAATCCAGACTTTCCACCGGGACAGGGCAATAGCGTCTTCAGACAATGGGCAACGCGAGGTATCCTTTATTTGTCACATGTAGTTGATGAAGAGGGGAAAATAAAAACCCTTCAGACACTGGTGGAGGAATTTGGTATACAGGGGGGTAATTACTTTGAACATCTTCAGTTGAAACATTACATAGCATCCCTGACGTGGACTGACCTAACAGAGGATGTAATAGACACTCTGAAGGAGACATACTCACTGGGTGCCCAGTTATCAGTTCCCCTCAAGTTCCATCACCAGCAACTAAAGGATTCCACCTCTGAAATAGACTATGTGCGCTTGGCCCAAGATTGGTCAACAGATTTGGAAGCTGCAATCACGACCGACATATGCAAGGATTTTATAAAAAAACTATATGGGTTGCAAGTGTCAGTCATACAGTGCGAGAGACTATACAGATTTTTATTAAGAACATATATACCTCCTAAGAGGGCTGCACGTATGATAGAGTCCTGTGATGGGACCTGTCCTAGGTGTGGTAGAGGGGAGGCCAGTATAGGTCATATGTTTTGGTTGTGCCCCTTAGTAATGGAATTCTGGGGTGAGATCACTCAAACATTACAACAAATGTGGGGGTGCACCGTGGTCTGCGATCCCCTCCTTTTGTTTTATAAATATAAATTTTCGGGATTGCCACCTCAGGGGTTCAAGCGCTTTGTGTGTTTGGCAACATTATATGGGATCTCCACCATTTTGAAGTTTTGGCTGTCCGACTCGAAGCCTCCATTGGTCTACTGGAGAACACAGTTACTTTATCAGATGAAACTTGAGAGATGCGGTGTCCACTCCCTGGATACTGAAGTGGGTGAGAAATTTCGCATACAATGGGAACCGTTGTGGCTGACCTTGCCTTCCAGAGGTCGCAGCTATATCCTGAACATCTAAGCAGCTCACAAGGGGAAGGGGAGGGGGTAGGGGGGGACTGTCATATGGGAAATACGATTTATTGCTTGTGCAAATTTCAAGGTCAAGATGTACTTCTACGGAAAGACATTATATTTTGCTAATAAGTTAGGGAGGGAAGGGGATGGGTAGTTCTGGAAAATGTTAAATGTGATGATGCATAGACAAGTGTAGACCTGATTCAAGGTGGTTAATGATATACACATTGTACTGAGATTAGAAGATTGTATTATCTCCTGTTTGTGCGATGTCATCAATAAAAATTATTAAACATAGTCCGAAAAATAGTTACAGGCCCCCCTCCCTGTTCCAGGCACCCTCCCTCCGTTACAGGCATCTCCCTCCCTCCCTCCATTACAGGCTCCCTCCCTCCCTCCATTGGAATTTTAAAACACCCCACCTCGTCTGTGTGACTCGCGGTAGCAGCAGCGCTTCAGCGTGCACGTCGCTCTTCACTCAGCCAGCCCACAAGGGCGGGGCCAGAGAGCTGAGAGAGAGAAGGCTGAGTGAAAAGCGACGTGCACGCTGAAGTGCTGCTGCTACCGCGAGTCACATCGACGAGGTGAGGAGTTTTAAAATTCCAACGGAGGGAGGGAGGGAGCCTGTAACGGAGGGAGGGAGGGAGCCTGTAACAGAGGGAGGGAGGTGCCTGTAACGGAGGGAGGAAGGCTACATTCGGACTATAAGACGCACCCCCCATTTTCCTCCCAAATTTGGGAGGAAAAAAGTGCGTCTTATAGTCCGAAAAATACAGTAGGTGCAAGCAAAGCAGCTACGGAGCTGGCACACAAATGTGTGTGCCTAAGTTCTGATGATATGTGTGTAACTTGTAAGTTATTCGTGAGAGTCCTGCCCTTGTGTGCCTGTAAAATACACCCTATGTAAGATATGTTCATATGTACAGAATAGGACTTGGATAGGAATTTGACATACACGCGTGTATGTGCACACGTACGTGCATATGTGTCATTATTCTAATGAAATACCTGCATATTGGCACATGGCAATACGCATGTCTTTTATAGCATTGTTCTCAAAGTGGCTGATAACCGACACTCTTTTTTTCAGGAGATGTACATGCTGTCTATCAGAAGTCTGGCTGAAGTAACAGCTCGTTGCATTGAACAGCTCCATAAAATAGCAGAGTTAATTCTTCATGGACAGGATGTGGAGAAACCAGCACCAGACCAGGCAAAAGTTCTAACAAAGTGAGCTCATGCTTTTCATTTATTTTTTCTGATTTAAAAAAAATATCCCCCAGATTCTATATAGGTCATCCAAAGTTAGGTGCCCCAAAATGGGAGATCTGTGCCCAAATTAATTAGATAACAAGCCGTTAATCAGTTATGCACATTAGTTGGCTCTAATTTGAACGTATGCATGCATCTGCCTAGGCATTATTCTATAATGCTGTGTGCCTAAATTGTCTTATGCGTAACCCAAAAGGAGGTGTGGCCATGAGAACAGCATGGGCGGTAAGGGGTGTTGCAAAAACTTGGGTGCACTGTTGTAGAATACTGGGGTACTGCGCCCAACTTTTACACCAGGTTTCAGCAGGCTTAAGTCCTCATTTCCAAAGTTGGGTGCAGGAATCCACTCTTAAGTGTGATTGTACAAAGGACACGGCGCGGAGCACCCTTTTTAGAATACTAGTTTAGCATGACTCTTTCCGGCGCCTAACTGTGGGCACTATTTACTAAATCTGGCCATATATTAAGGATAATTAGAATCTGTTGCAGCAGTTTTGAGCCTCAGTCTGTCTAGGCAGAAATGCATCACGTGAAGTCAGATGAGAAATCTAGCTACGATGTATTTCTAATGTTATATTATGTGGAAGTAAGGGTTAGCGATGTTTCTTTGACAGACTTTGAGAGTTATCCTATATTTCTCAGGTCAATGAATAAACACTGGATAATGGTGAAGTAACTTAGGGAGTCTTTTACTAAGATACGGTAGCGTTTTTAGCTCACGGTAGAAATCAGCTGACACCAAACGCCGAGACGCCAGTAGGAATGTAATGGGTATCTCAGCATTTACCGCCAGCTGATTTCTACTGTGAGCTAAAATCATTACCACGGCTTAGTAAAAGACCCCCTTAGTAACATAGTAGATGACGGCAGAAAAAGACCTGCACGGTCCATCCAGTCTGTCCAACAAGATAAACTCATATGTGTATACATTACCTTGATTTGTACCTGTCTTTTTCAGGGCACAGACCATATAAGTCTGCCCAGCACTATCCCCGCCTCCCACCACCAGCTCTGTTTGTTTGACTAGCTTTTGAGAATGTTCCTCTCTTCCTCAGGCTAGGCCAACAGAAACGTATCATCTACAACTTATTTGTTGACCCTTATTTCCATATATCCCAATAGATTAACATGGCATTCACAGTTCTTTAATCTTCTACTTTAATCCTGTAATTTTTAATTGGGTATCTGTGGTGTTATAAAATGTAATTCTGTGGAGAGCACATTCTATTCTTACATAACAACATTCATAGACAACAAACCTCAAAGGCAATTTATGAAAAGCTTTTCTTTCCCACAGTTTCCTGTTACAGTGAAGACTACCATAACCATGACTGCTTACAGAAAATGAGAAAAACATCTTAGAAAATTTTAAAAAGGCCAAAGGAAGCATTCTTTTTAGGTATCATTTTTATTTTTGGGCCCAGCAGTTTTCTCATACTTCTTTGCCTTCCAGCTTAATCAGAACCAGGTTCTGTTGGGCTGTAGCACCATGAGCCTTCATTCACCACTACCCACGATATTTTCTTCACTATTTTGAGAAGTAATTTTATAAATACATGAAGGTGTAAAAAGTGCACGTATACATTTCCCTGTGTGAGTTTACAGATTTTCAAAGTACTACTACTACTACTATTTAGCATTTCTATAGCGCTACAAGGCATACGCAGCGCTGCACAAACATAGAAGAAAGACAGTCCCTGCTCAAAGAGCTTACAATCTAATAGACAAAAAATAAATAAAGTAAGCAAATCAAATCAATTAATGTGAACGGGAAGGAAGAGAGGAGGGTAGGTGGAGGCGAGTGGTTACAAGTGGTTACGAGTCAAACGCAATGTTAAAGAGGTGGGCTTTCAGTCTAGATTTAAAGGTGGCCAAGGATGGGGCAAGACGTAGGGGCTCAGGAAGTTTATTCCAGGCGTAGGGTGCAGCGAGACAGAAGGCGCGAAGTCTGGAGTTGGCAGTAGTGGAGAAGGGAACAGATAAGAAGGATTTATCCATGGAGCGGAGTGCACGGGAAGGGGTGTAGGGAAGGACGAGTGTGGAGAGATACTGGGGAGCAGCAGAGTGAATACATTTATAGGTTAGTAGAAGAAGTTTGAACAGGATGCGAAAACGGATAGGGAGCCAGTGAAGGGTCTTGAGGAGAGGGGTAGTATGAGTAAAGCGACCCTGGCGGAAGATGAGACGGGCAGCAGAGTTTCATCTTGAAAATAAGCCTGGAAAATTTACTTTTCTCCGAGGACAAGCAGGACATTTGTTTTCACATTTGGGTGATGTCCTCCAACAGAGCCCAGTATGGGACACTATCCAGCATTCTGTAGCTTTAAGAAACCTTCATGCAAGAGTACCATCCCACCCAACATGAGTACGCAAGACCAGCAGTCTTCTTTTTTGCACAGAGCAGAGAGGTCGCGTTTAGTGAGCTCTCCTCAGCATGTCTATTTTTAAGTTTCCTTCATTTTTTCACAGCTCCTGAGGCCCACTTAGGTCTAAGCACCAGTAGGGAAATTTTTCATCTTTCACAATTGAGCAGTTTGATTTTGCATTGGCTATTTTCCCCTTGACGTCTTAGAAAATTCACAGTAGTTTCAAGTGGTGTTGTAGGTGCAACAGAGTAGAGAGTTGCACAGGGACAGAAACGTAACCCGTCCTCGCTGGAATCTAATCCGTCCCCTTGGGGAATCTAACCTCTCATGGCAGCTTGTGGTACTACATGAAGTATCACGAGAGGCCGCTTCAGCCATTTGTAAAGGTGCCACAAGGGGCAGGAGCGAGGGGGCTCTGTTCCTGCCCCAACAACCACCACTTGACCACCAGGGATTAAAGTAGGCCCGGGGGGGGGGGGGGCTACATGGGCTGTGGAGGGGTTGAGGTGGCATTTGCAGGGGGAGTGGCTTGTGGCCACAGGTTGGGAGGGGGAGAGGAAAGGGATACAACATGTAAGGGGCTGGAGGGGCTTTAATTTAAAAATAATAATAATAAAAAGCTTATGTGGGTCCAGGACTGGCCCTATATTTAGCCGGGGCCCGCATAATCTTAAGCAGGTGAATTTAGGACAACCTTTGACCTGTCCTAAATTCACCTGCTTAAGCTTCTGCAGGCATTAGCTGAATATCGCTGGCACCTGCATAAACCCTGGCTGCTCCCCAACACGCCCCCTGGCGTGTCCAATTTTTTTGGACCATTCAGAGGCGATGTTCAGCGGCACTACCCAGTTTAGTGCCCCTGAATATTGGCAGTTAAACAGGGACAAGCAATTTAAGCGAGCCAGAGCGTCTTCAGAACGCTTACATTGCTCTGAATATCAGCTTGAATATGTATTAAGAAGTTATCCTTGGTGAAAACAGGTACTATTTTTTACCATTTACTTAGAGAATATTCTAGCAAGGATAAGTAGGTACTGACAAGGTCTGGGAAGCAGACTTAAAAGAGAAGCTGCCTGTTAAACCCTGGAGAAACATTTGGGAAAGATCCATTTGTGATCATTTTCTGCATCTATCACACAGTCATTTTTTTGTGACTGCTGGAGCACTGTGTACACCTGTGAAAGTAGAAGAAAGCAAAGTATATTCTTTTTGTCTGAGTTATTTATTCAGTGGAAGTTGTTCTTGCTTTGTTTTCAGGGTTTAGATTAGGATCTAACAGTAGTTTGAGTGTAAACCTTTTTTTCAGAACCAGATATATATACAAATGCTAAGCCTGACCCCCTGAATTATTCTACTCAATTTGAGTAAAGTTGTACACATACAGGCTGTACATGCATCACTTTTTGCACATGTTGGGGGACTGTTTTACCCACAGAGGTGGTTTGGTAAATTACCCTTTCCTAGCAACAGTCAATGGTCAGAGGCCATGGCTCTCTCTGGAATCCATATGCAGTTACTAGGTGTTTGCCACTGAGCAATGGCTGAGGCTTTTTCCCTCCAAGGGCTGGGAATGCTATTGCCAAAAATCCCTCAAATCCACTGGTTTCCTCAATATCAAAACTAAAAAACAAACAGGGAAAATAAAGTCAGAGACTTTTAAAAGGTAGTGCTCACCTGAGTCCCTGAAGCAGTTGCTGAGGCGAAACCCATGGCGTTGGGCATTCAACGGAAGCAATTTGAGATGTTTTGCCGCATAAACATTGCTGTACAAGAATTACTGGCAGATAAGTACAATTTTTTTCTTTTTAATTTTTAAGCAATTTACAGAATAATTCCAAGAATAATCTTGATACAGAAAAGATGGATAATATTGAAACTTCATATTATATGCAAAATAAGATAAGCAAAATATTACATTATCCAGTCTCTAGTCCACAATTGAACAAGGAGAACAAGGCACAATTCCAAGGAAAAATCATATCACTAATTGAAGTTAGATATAAGAAAAGAATAACTCGGATTTAAGATTAAATTAGATTACTACTAATTTACTACTGTTGGCTGCGAAATTGGAGTTACAACAGTCTTGGATTCAAAAAATGAACTTAAATATATAGGATCATAAAAAACACTGAATTCAATTTCAATACACACTTTGCAAGGAAAATTTAACCAAAACAACCCGCCCAGTTGTAAAACCCATAGGTGGAGTTTAAGGAAAAGTTGGTGCCTCTTTTGGGTTGCTCTAGATACATCTGGAAATACTCTGATCTTACAATTCATAAAGAGTTCATCTGTATGACAAAAAAATTGCTTCAATATCCAGTCTCTATCAGGTTGTAGTACAAAGGTCACAATCAATGTTGCAGGTTTTAAACCCAGGGTATCATCTTCAATTGTTTGTGTAAGGTTTAAATTGTCAAAAGAAACTTCAGCTCCTTCAACAGGTTGATTAGTTATCTTCTTATTGTAAAGTAATAGGTAATACATTTTAGAGACCAGAGGATAAGCTTGCTCCGGAATCTTCAATATTTCCAATAAATACTTTTTAAAGGTTATAAGAGGAGCAATAGATGGCAGTTTAGGAAAATTTATTAAGTGCAATGTTTTAGATCTGTGTTGATTTTCTAAATTTTCAATCTTATACTGCAACATCAAATTCTCTTTAATCAAATTTGCTTGAGTTTGTTGAAGTAAATGAGTATCATTGCCATTAGACTCAATTTTGTTGTCCATTATTGAAATTTTAGTTTTCAACACAGAGACTTTTTCTGAAGGAATTTGGGTATGCTGAAACCTAATAATAATTTTTGAGAAAAAGATGTTTCCAAACCCAAAATGGCTTCCCAAATAGTATCTAAGATAATAGTTGTTGGTTTAGTGGATTACTCAATGAAATAGATTCAGTCAGGGAATCACCAGAAAGCTGTTTCTCTTTTACCGCGATGGGTATTGCCAAGAATGCTGACTCCATTCTGTACCACGCCCATCTGCGTGGAAATACTAAGCAGTCTATCACTGGAACCTGACCCTGCTGCAGGAAACACGACTCCTCAGGACGCAGAGTTTCCCGCTCAGGTCTCAGCTTTGCCGCAGGCATGAGCGGCAGCATCCGGATCTCAGGGCTCAGTGATGATTCAGCTTCAAGCTGGGGGGAGCAGGTCACTTCCCACCACTCCCTCCAACAGCAAAGATTCAAGTCCCATAGAAGGTCCTAAAGCAGCAAAGCGGTCCATAGTCCCACCACTGGTACAGCTGGCATAGCGGGGCCAACACATTGCCTACCCCTCCTTTTAGTCATAAGAAAGAGTAAAGGTGAGGATTAGAGCAGCTTCACTGTATTCCCTTCAAGCCGCCATCTTGTCCACAATTTTTATATATAGTATAATAAGTAATGCGTATTTGGGTTATTGTAAATGAGAGAAACAGTTCATCACAAAAAAAAAACATAGATTGTGTTTGGGAGTTTGCCCAATGAAAAAGGAAGCAATCCACCCGATTAACGGTAACATTTTTACAAGCCGTAGAGTGGATACATAAGATAGAGTAATAGGAGCTAGAAAATAAGGGGACAATGTAAAGAAAGTTGCACATGAGGTCAAAAAGGTGAATAAAAATATTCTGCCATAGTATGTGTAGCCGGTATCACTCCTTGTGTGTGTGACTAGCAAGTTAGTTACTTCTTCATTAAAGAGCATTTTTTAAGAGGGTGGAGCTAAAGAAATCTGTGTAAGTCATGGCACTTTTGCAAGGTTCAAGGTACTTTCCTCAAAACCTGGTTTTCAAAAGCTGCAAAATGTCCTTTGACTGTGTTATGAGTCACCATCTTGATTATGAAAAATGTTCATTTTTCTAGTTTCTCCCTAATATTTATTTTCTACCAGTTTCCAAATGTTTGCCACTTGAACAAAAATCTTCCATGGCCCTTTAGAAAACTGATGATGTCCTCAGATTATTCTAGATTTCAAATGCAGTTGTAAAGCCATCTGAGTTTGAAGATCAAGGCCAGTTGTACTGTGTTTGATTTATTCAGTTGTTCTTCTTTTTATTCTGTATTTGTTCAGGTTAACAGGAGCAATGTGTAAAGAAGTATCTTCTTTATCTCAGAAATTTTCAGATTCTTTGACTGCTGCTGGGGTAAGATGCAGAGTTTTATTTTATTTTTACACAAACCAAAAATCTGAAATATGTGCATACATATATAGCTCAGTAATGAAATTTAAATTTTAGTTTGAACAATTTTAATCCACTAAGTAAAGTAATATATTTTATAGACTATCAGATAGGAGCATGAACCATTTTGTTTCAGTAATAGACCAATACAGCTTCTTACACTCCCAAACTCCTCATCGAACCATTCTATTTGCATCAAATATGTCCAGCAAACATTTTTACATATATACTTCTACTTTAAATTTTCAAAAGTGTTCACCGATACTTATTTAATAGAAGCTGAAGAAATCAATTGCACTTGGAAAAGACTTCAGTCTTGAACCCCTGTTGCCAGATGAAAGTTGTATCAAACTCTTAGATTTAAACAGAGCTTCAAAATAGAGTTTGACTTATTACTGCATTTTGAGCAACCACTCTGCTTCAGGGACCCTGTTCCAACACTCGCCATCAACATTGAAGAACCTTTTGCGAAGCAAATAGGGCATTCAATAGGTCCGTTCTCTAGGTCCATCTTCACTGACAAATTATTACTGGAACATTACTAGAACTTGATTATTCTGCAAACACAAATATGGCATCAGTGTGTTCCTCCATCCTGTCACAAATCAATAACAAATGAGTGTCATCATCCAATCAGAATTTTTATTGAGGCCTTCTGAGAAAACAGATGCAAAGTATAAATTCAAAAATGTTAAAAATAATTGAGCAAAGCTTCCACTAGTTAATGTCCCATAAGTCATGCTTCTTCATCATCCAGTAATCTAATATACAGCTTGATCCAATACTGACAGTAATTCAGTGTTTGTCATACATGCAATTGTGGGGTTTAGCAAGAGAGCTATTTGTTTTTGAACAGAAGCAGATTATTGACAACCAGTTTCAGTGCACTGGTTGCAAAGAAGCATGACTAATGGGCTTATTTTCGAAACAGAAGGACGCCCATCTTTCGACATAAATCGGAAGATGGACGTCCTTCTCACAGAAACGTCCAAATCGGTATAATCGAAAGCCGATTTTGGACGTCCCCAACTGCACTCCATCGCAGGGACGGCCAAAGTTCAAGGGGGCATGCTGGAGGCGTAGCAAAGGCAGTACTTGGGCGTGCCTAACACTTGGATGTCCTTGACCCATAATCGAAAAAAAGAAGGACGTCCCTGACGAGCACTTGGACATTTTCACCCGGACCTGTTTTTATTACGACTAAGGCACAAAAAGGTGCCCGAAATGACCAGATGATCACTGGAGAGAATCAGGGATGACCTCCCATTACTCCCCCAGTGGTCACTAACCCCCTCCCACCCTCAAAAAACATCTGTAAAAATATTTTGTGCCAGCCTCAGATGTCGTACTCAAGTCCATGACAGCAATATGCAGGTCCCTGGAGCAGTTTTAGTAGGTGACTGCACTTCAGACAGGCGTACCCAGCACCATCCCCCCCCCCCCCCCCCACCTGTTACATTTGTGGAGGAAACAGCAAGCCCTCCAAAACCCACCACAAACCCACCGTACCCACATCTAGGTGACCCCCTCTTCACCCGAAAGGGCTATGGTAGTGGTGTACAGTTAGGGGTAGTGGGTTTTAGGGGGTTTTAGTGGCTCAGCACACAAGGTAAGGGAGCTATGTTCCTGGGAGCATTTTATGAAGTCCACTGTAGTGCCCCCTAGGTTGCCTGGTTGTTGTCCTGGCATGTCAGGGGGACCAGTGCACTAAACGTCTGGCTCCTCCCACGACCAAATGGCTTGCATTTGGTCGTTTCTTAGATGGACGTCCATCTTGTTTCGAAAATACGGGTTTCCCCGCTCCTGGATTGGGACATTTTGCAAGGACATCCAAATCGAAACTTGGATGTCCCTTTCGAAAATGCCTCTCCACGTGATGGATTATTGATCAACTCTTATACAACCAAAGACAGTGATGCTTTGCTTAATTATTGTGAGCATTTGGGGATTTATACTTTTTTCCCCCATAGGGTCTCAATGAAGTATCATCTGATCAAGATTTTGATCAGATGATACTCATATGATTGTGATTGGTTTACATATAACAGGAAGTAGACAAATAAGAATGGCAGTGAAAGGTGCTGATACTATATTTTGTGTGTGTGTGTGTGTTTGCAGAGTAATTACGATCTAGTAGTGTTTCAGTAATGGTTTATCAGTGAAGATGGACCTATTGAATTTACTATTTGCTTCTTTCAGTGGTGGACTGGTTGTAGCACTTTCCCTTGAACTTAAATGCAGATCCTCTGGATCTACTTTTAGGTTTCTTCTTAGCAATAAAGTCAGTCCAGAAGATCCTGCGATCTCCTCAGATCTGACTTTATTGCTAAGAAGAAGTCTAAAGGCAGGCCCAGATGATTCAGGAGTTCTGGAAATCTCATACGGATCATCAGGAACCACTTTTAGCTTTAAGGGTAAGTGGCACAACCAGCCCACCGCCGAGAGAAGCCATGGTGCCCATCCCCCTGGCTTAGCAGTTATACCCAAGAAACAAATAGGTAAAAGCTGGATCCTCTCTGTTCAAAGAGCCATGTTCCCTGGGTCCACTGGTGTTTTTAAGATAGAAATCATAGGATCTTTCCTCCTCCAAACTAACTACCTATTTCTCTGATCCTATTCCCACCCATCTACTCAGCATTATCACATCTACTGTCATCCCTTCTATCTGTTGTATCCTCAGTCTTTCACTTTCCACTGCAACTGTTCCTGATACCTTCAAACATGCCAAAGTTAGACAACTCCTCAAGAAACCTTCATTGGACCCTACCTGCACTTCCAACTATCACCTCATCTCTCTCCTCCCTTTCTTTTTTTTTAATTTTTTTATTTATGCATTTTGAAAATAATACATCAAGAAAATATTTGAAACACAAGAGATACAATGTTTTGGTAAATATCGACCAATAGGAAAAACAATTAGAATAAAAAATAAACTTGATTGGCCTCTACTTAGACCACATATGGGGAAAGATTCCAATTCACAAAGCCAAGCTATTATACAAGATAATCTAAAGCAGTGAGTCTCCTAAACAAAAAATTGTACCAATTCTAGCTGAAGATGAAATCAAATCAATCTATGGAACAGACAGTATTACCCCTCTGCCTTCCGGAAAAAAATGTAACTGAGAAGGCTCATAAAAAACATAAGTGTGTTGATCTAAATGGACTACACATTTACATGGAAATCTAAGTTGAAACTTGGCTCCCAAAGATACAACATGCTATCTATATGCCAAAAAGTTCTTGAGTCCATTTTGAGATATTAGGAAATATAGAACTTCGCTCCCCCCTCCCAAATCTGTCTAAAAAATAGGCGTAAAAGTGCCTCTTTAATTGTAGTAACACAAAAGTCACCAGAAGAGTAGACCTAGAGACCACTTCATCAGAGGAAGATTCCAAAGTCTGCGTAATATTCAGACTACCAGAAGAAACATCCACAACAGAATTGCCATCAGGAGAACTTGAACGCTGACGAGGCACAGGAAGATAATAAATCGTGTGAAGAGGAGGCAAACTCACTTCAGAGTATTTTAACTTTTCTTTCAGAAATCTAAAGAATAAGTCCTTTGGTGTTGCTGTTAAAATCATAGGAAAGTTCAATAATCTCAAATTAAGATGCCTCGCATATCGAAGTTTTCCAGCTTATGATGAATAATCAGTTTGTCCTGAGCCATTCTGGATTGTAGGATTTGGGACTGTTGTACCTGGGATTCAAGGATATATATTTTCTCTAATTTTTAATTCCTCCTCACATTTCCTCCTCACACAGAATTTCCCAATTCTGTGTGAAAACTGATTCAGTGAGGTTGACATTCCAGCACGTACCACATAAAGGGATTCCAGCACTGACCATATCGTCTGCAGTGTCACTTCCGCAGGTCTCTTCAAAGGGGGAATAGCAGGAATCTCACTTCCTATTCCACCACTTGAATATCAACATCAACTGAAGATCTTTAAGCAGAGTCTCCAGCCTCAGGCTCCACACCTGAAAGATTCAGCACGCCCTCAGACACCCCCTAAGACACTTCTCCGGTCTTCAGGTGTGATCCTTTTGGTGCAGAATCTCTTGGCAGTTGGGGAGGAATTGGCTCTGCCGGGCTGAGTGACACTTCACTCCCAAAGCCCGAGCCCTGCTTCCCACTCGGGCCAGCCAGAATGCTTAAATGGAGGCAGACTTGAAGCCAGCAATCTCCGCCTGTCACAGTCTGGGGGGTATGACACTGCCAGGCAGAAGCAGCAACTTTCCCCTTCCTCTTCAGCATAAGTAAAAGAAAAAAAACAGCGAAACAAACGCCGGCAGGAGCAAACAGGCCGGCGGGAGCAGATACACACAGCGTCTTCACTGTGACGTCTCCTCCCTTTCTTATCCAAGCTACTTGAACATGCTGTTCACTGCAGTTGTCTTGACTTTCTTTCATCTCAAGCTACTTCAATCTGGCTTCTGCCCTCTACGTTCAACTGAAATAGCCTTTGCTAAAGTCTCCAATGACCTGTTCCTGGCAAGATCCAAAGGTCTCTATTCTGTCCTCATCCTTCTCAATCTGTCTGGCCGTCTTCAAATCTAGGCTAAAAGCCTACCTTTTTGAGGCTGATTTTAACTCCTAGCTCCTATTCACTTGTTCAGTACCCATGTCTGTTTTATCATTCCCACCTTAAGTAATTCCCTTATCCCTTATTTGTCCTGTTTGTCTCTCTTGATTAGACTGTAAGTTCTGTCAAGCAGGTACTGTCTCTTACATGTTTAGTATACAGTGCTGTGTATGTCTAGTAGCGCTATAGAAATGATAAGTAGTAGTAAATGACCAGTGCATTTTTACTAGCAAAAAAGGTGCTGGTACTCAAATGCTAGGCCACCCTTCAGGGGTGAGGTGATCACTCAGGAACCCACCCCACAATAGCCAGGCCCCCTGCAACCAGTCACAGAAACTATGACAAGGCATAATTGGGGTGTAGAGCCTGAGCTCATTCATTAAAACTTGGGTTCCATGGGTCAATTTTAGCAGACAACGGAAAAGGTACCGGTACTCAGTACCCCCTCAAAAAAAGCCCTGTAAATGACATCGTAGCCATATTGGACCCCATGAATATATGAAGTCTCTGGAATCAATACATAAATAAATCTTGGTTTTTTTTTTAAGTCCAGTTCACACACCCCCCCTCCCCATACACATTCTCTCTCTCGCTTCCTTTTTTTTTAACGTGAGCATGGAGGGAGTGGTGCAGGCAACAACATGGCTATGTAACTGGCAATTTGATCGAGATTGGCAGCTGTAGTTGCAAAAAGATTTTGCTGCTACTTGCAAAGACCCCCCCCCCCCCTTCCCAGCCCTCTTTCTGTTTTTGCTAAACAGAAGCTCTGTGATGATAGGTCAGCATGCTCAGGACTTGGTCATTGCATGATCTGTTTCTTTTACGTGCACAGTAGCCAGTTGATGCCATCAGTTTTCTGGGTTTTTCAGTTATAACCCCCCCCCCCCCCCCCCCCCAAATAAAAAAAAAACTGTTTTCTTTTTTGGGTAGGTGGTGGTTGTTGGTAATTTGCAGTCGTAACTAAAAATCGTAAAGCCTAACTACATTGTTTATACTGTAGTTTCTTATGGTGTTTCATACAGATCTGTGTATCAGTGAGCATCCATACTGGAAGACTCTAACTTATTATTCACGTACTTAGCCATGTAGGCTTACAGTTATTTGTATCTATTTTCAAATTATTCTTGATTTCAACAGAGCAATGAGAAGGCCGAGGTCCTTAACCCATTGGTCAATAACGTCTTGTTAGAGGTAAGCTTTCATTTTGTTTCTGCACTTTAGTTTTTTTATTTTGTTGTGTTTTCTTTTCTTTCAAGAAACGTTCAGAATTATTAGGGCAACACAGATATAGAAGTGTTTTGGTAGGACTACATTGTAGTAAATTACATCCAATATTTTTAGTTCCATATGAAAAAAAAAATAAAATGTACTAAGCACTACCAGTAGGATGTGGCCTCTCCTGAAGCTAATATTGCTGTTTTAAAAATGAAGGCATTAAAATCACTTTTGGGATGCAGCAGTTTTCAACATGTCCAACTGTATCTCCTGCAGCTCAATCTTAAAAGCCATCATCTGTATAGCAACTAGCTGTGTGCTGTGCAAGAAAAGCTTACCACAGTCGAGCTCAGGGATGTCCAGCTGTAATCCTTGAGCAGCAATGCAGTTTGGTTTCCAGGAAATCCGTAATGAATATGCATGATATAGTTCTGCATGCATATTTTGCCAGCTGTATGCAGATCTACTTTATGCATATCCATTAGGGATATCCCAAAAGCCAGCGTAGTTTGCAGCTAACCAGGACTGGATTGAGTACTTTGGTCTAGCTGCTATTGCACACTGCTGCTTAACAGTAGTCTTGTTATCCACAACTGACTCAAATCTGCATTAATGTGAACCTTTCTTACACCTATGAAAAACACTGCGGCTTCTGTGGCACTGAATACTTAACACAGTAATTTAGCAGTTGTTAGCAGATAGACATCTTGGCCAGTGTAAGACAGCCAGAGGCGGGTGGGTGGCTGTTCAGCCCCAACTTGTCTGCATAAGAAAGAAGTGTTCTGGGAACACTCACCTTACATTTTTAAAAGGTACACATGTAGATGGCATGCCACTAACATGCTGCCTAACTTTACATCCCCATTTTATTTCACCTAAATATATGTGCAAACATTACCTGCACACCTTCCTGATTTTCAAACCTAATGTGAGCAAGTACCTTGTGACTGAAAATTGCCATGTTCTGTCGTGTGCACATACCTTTGATAGGCAATCCACTGAAATATTTACTGCACTATTTTGAAGGGGACTTTATTCTCACTTTGTTTGTTTCCCCCCTTTTCCCTACCTATGAGGGGCAGATGAAAGAGCTCAAAGGGGAAGAGAAGAATGTGGCAATGTGGATGGCAAAAGGGAGATATGAAGGGGGTAAACAGAGAAGAAAGGGGAGATGGAGGCAGTGGTACTGGATGGTAAATGAAGAGCAGCAGAGAAAGAGAAGAGACGTGGGATAGAAATATGGGTATAGGTAGGTCAGAAATGTGATAGAAAAAGATGAGGGCCTGGAAGAAGAAAGAGTACCTCTGCACTTTTCACCATTCAGTCTCTGAGCTAAACCAGTACCAGTCTTAGCAGAGCAGAACATGCTCACAAACCATCACAGGATGGGATAAGGAAGCAACAGACAATTGCAGGGTTTTAAAGGAAACAAGGGCTACTTACCTCCCCCACTTTATATAAAATCATGTTAACAGTGTCTGATTTTGTAAATTCCAAAACATAAAATCCTGTAAAGCACCTGATGGATATGCCTAAAGAGACTGCATGTTGTAAATTGTATAGAATACTTTTAGTAATTCTGTTTCATAATATAAAACCCCATGTTTTTAAGGAATGTGTCCCAATGCCTCCAAGTAGTAGCCTCTAGCTGTAACTAAACTGGAGTTAAATCTTGGGTAAGTTATGCTATGCACATACTGTTGAATCTGGTGTTCTTTTTCTTTCAGGGCTGCAATAGTACAACCTATATCGAGGATGCTTTCCAGCTGTTGCTTCCAGTTCTGCAGATTTCACATATTCAATCCAGCTGCTCAAAAGCACAGCAATGACGCATTCTCGGGGCCCTGACTGTGCCAAAGGACACCACAGAGCTGGTCTTCCATACATTTGCGTTAAAGGGATGCCAAAAGAGCTGTCTAGCCACAGACAGATCATTAAGCATTATGCAGTTTTGCACATATTGACAGTAAAACATGATTTTTTCAGATGATAGTATATTACTGTATTCTTCAGATTAACACCAACAGATGTGACACAGTAATTACTCAGAAGACTACAGACCTCAGGATGAAGGCCATTTATTAAAGGATGCTGGCGTTCAAAATGTTTAACCAGCACAATGGAAAGAGAATAGAACATCTGAAACTAATTGTAAAATCTGTGCAGAAAAACAATCTGTGCAGCTTGTTTCAAAACACCACTTTCAGTTCTACCATACTTTTTATTCTAGCTGCAGTTAATTTTTGAATTAATTTTAGCTGGTCATTTCATTTCATAGTGTTCTAACATTCCTTGAAAAGGAAATAGGAAAATGTTAAACTGTGTAGAATAACATAGCCAGTTCCATTAAATTATTTGAATTTATAACATCGTGCTTTTGCAATATAATCTGTCATCTTGATAGCTAGAGCGTCCATTTTAAGTATTCTTGGAAACTTTGTACTGTTTATGCCAGTATTTGAAAGATTTTTATGATATCGAAGCATTTTGCTACAATTATTACCAGTCTGATGACATAACACTGCTGTAAATTAATAAAAGAGAATAAAGGGAATGTTCATCTGTATATTACTTTTGTGTTATAAAGAAAACATATACCAGTGTTTCCCTTCCAAGTCCAAGGTTGACAGACTGCTTATGGCATAGCTGCATTGTATTTGGCAATTCACACCACATCCTTTTTGTATATTTAGTACACATCAAAACGCACAACAGTGCACTGCTAAGTCTATAGTCTGCTAGATGTACGAAGTACTGTACACATTATATGCAGGTAGAGAATGATGCGGGGACAAAGTTTGTCCCCGTCCCCGCGAATTCTGTCCCTATCCACAGAAGCCTTGCTGTTTAACCACACTTAAGATTTACCTTTGGGTTTAAAAAAGCAAAATCATGTGCAAGTAAGGACCTGGGGGGAGGGCCTGTTTGAAAGGGGGCATTAGTGGGAGGGAGGTTACAGCTGGGGAAAAATGCTTGGTGGGCTTGATTGGGGACACATGATGATGGAGGCCTCAAACGGAGCAGGGCAACTTGATTTTGGGGCTCATTGAGAGGGTTGGAAAAGAAGAGTAGATCGCAAGAATAAAATCACAATGTCCAATTTGTTCACTACATAAAACAATAAATAGATAATTAAAAGCCATGTTTCGCCCTATTAAGGGCTGTGTCAGGGGCTTGTAATAGTACTGTCAAGTATATATACAAAATATATGTTAGTAAACCAAGTGCTACATGAACATCAGTTGGATTATAGATGGAATCACAGAACAGAATCTGTTATTGGTTAATGACGTATTGGTTAAAGCACAGCATGGCTTTGACAGTCTCTGGATTCAGCTTGATTTAAGTGCTGCTTTTGACACTGCCGAATCGATCTCAGGTAATAAACTGGAATAAAGATTTTTCTCAATCCAAGCTGCTTCTTAGGGGAGTACCCCAGGGGTCACTCCTGTCACCTCTTTTGTTCAATCTGTACCTGGCTCCCTTGGCTAAACATTTGGAGAGCCTGGACTTAAAATTGTTATTTTTGGAGAGGCTGGACTTAAATTTTCATTTCTTTGTAGATGACATCCAGTTGGTTGTCTTCGTAAAGGATGAACAAGAAGAAGCCATTGCAAGATTGAACCAAAAGTTGAGTGTGTTAAGGGAGTGGTTTTATATAACAATGAACTTGTATTAAATATAACAATGAACTTGTATTAAATATAAGTAAATCAGTTGCAATGTGAATTTCTCAAAAATCTAATCCATTGCAAAGTAAGCCATCATTTCAGGAAAAAGAACTTAACATTGTGCATAATTTGATGACAGTTTGTTTTGTGTGCTGATCAATTGAAATTTAATCTTCAGGTTATAAAAGTGATACAGTCGTGTTATTTTCAATTGAGAATGATAAGGTAATTAAGATCCATCTTATCAAAACAAATCTTGTGAAAGTGACACATACATTAGTTACTAGTAGATTTGACTATTGCAACTCTCTTTTCAGGGGCTAACGCACATCGATCTAAAGAGACTGCAGTTAGTACAAAATATTGCAGCTTGTTTACGTACAGGTAAAAAGAAATTTGATCATATCACTCCTGTTTTTGCTGAACTGCACTGGCTGCCTGTATCAGCTCTAATCAATTTGCCCACAGATTGATATTTTGGGACAAAAATTGAAACAGGTAGAGCTGAAAGTAGAAAAAAGTACTCTTGAATTTAATAACGTGAACATTAGAAAATTACACGGAGAAATTTAATTTGTCTCCATCTACAGTTGCTAAAGATATAGTAAAAATAATGGGTAGATGTGAAGTCTTTGAGAATTAAATGGGTAGAAACAACTTGCATTTTTTTTTATTTTTCCCATGTGTCTTAGTAACTCCCAGAGATATGTTGAAACATTACCTGTTGGAAATTTTGAATATTCCTGAGGACAATCTACCACCTTTTTCACAAGTCTTCTATTTGCCATCTAAATCTCTGGAAGCTAACCATGATAATGAATCTAATGCACCTAATTTAGGGGGTCTTTTACTAAAGATTAACTCGAGTTATCTGCAGCAGGACCCATAGGAATAAAATGGAACCTGCTGCAGATAACTCGAGCTAACCTTTAGTAAAAGACCCCGTCAGATATTTCTGCAATATTGGAATCTTCAGACTGACTCTTCTACTGCAGCCCCTTTGTTGGCCACAGTGGCCTTAACCCTGGATAAAGATTGGTTGATAAGATTGTTTTTTAAGAACAAAGTAAAGACATTTATGGGATTTCAGATGCAGTTACTCCCAGATGTTTCAAGAAAATCGAATGACGTCGCAAGCAATTTTTGTTAATGAAACCAGGAGTCCTTCAGATTGGGGCAACTTTCTTTTTAAGATTTCCCTGTAAATGTGTTATCAGGTATCAGTCAGTTAAATATGTATTTTTCATCCTTCACATCTGATAACTTGTTTAGCCACTAAATGTATATCCGGGGAGCTAGATTCGCTCCTGTCTGCTGTTACATAAGTACATAAGTATTGCCATATGTATCAAATCACGTCCTGTTTCCACTACTAGCCGCCATCTAGGATGGGGGCATGTGATGGGAAGTGATGTCAGAAAACCCCCAATACTGCCCCCTACAGCCTCAGCGGAATTTGGTTGCACATGCTCAGCTTAACCTTTTTTTTTCTCGCAGGAATGAAAATAGACATTTTTGTTTTCTTTTTCTTATAATTTTTTTTCTTTCAAAAAGATACCTTGTGCTTTCATACAGGGGCAGAATCCCATGGGCTGTTTTCAATGCCTGCATAACCAGTCAAAAACATTGACCAGTTAAGCTGGCATTGAATTTATTACAAGGGACTCTCCTTGAAACAGCTAGTTCAGCGAAACATGAGTCATGTTGGATTATGTCCCCAACCCAGCAGTGGAATTTTTAATTCGGATGAGTGTTAAGCTAAAATATTAAATGAAAGTATTTAAATTTGTTTAAAATCACCAAGATTATATGAGTGATTCAAAATAACATTTCTCTCTGCAAAGTCAACGGCAAGGCTGGCATTGTAAAATCTCGCTGTTGCAAGTCTTGGACACCAGTGAGTTACGTCACTGAGGCAAACAGTGAAGTTCATAAATATTTTAGGATTGTTATTTTGCATGTTTTTGAGATCTATTCGCATGCACTGCCTCCATTGTATGCAATTAGATGTCATGCATATCCATTCGGGAAATCCTGAAAACCCGACTGGGTGGCAGCAGCCCTCGAGGACCTAGGTTGCCCACCCCTGACCTATACTCTTTACATGCACTGGCTATTTTTGTTGTTTTGAAGTTTCAGTGTATTTATTTCTTTTGTGTAGTGCCTCTGAGGCCACCTTCACCCCCTTAGCGAGAGGTACAACTACACATTCTTGAATTCAACCATTGTTTTGGGCTCCTTTAAGTTCCATAGGAAGTTTGTTCTCTCTCAAGGAAAATGTACATTCTGGTGCTCCTTTGAGCTTTCCTCCCTTAGCCTGCCTTTGCACTTTTCATTCCTGGAAATGACTTCCTTCTGAAGCCTATTTTATTTATTTAAATTTTGCTCACACCTTTTCAGTAGTAGCTGAAGGTGAGTTGCATTCAGGTACACTGGGTATTTCCCTGTCCCTGGAGGGCTCACAATCAAGTTTGTACCTGAGGCAATGGAGGGTTAAGGGGCCCTTTTACTAAGATGCGTAGGCACTACACGTATCCAACGTGCATCAATTTGGAACCACCGTCCAGCTATCACGTGCCCCAGGCAGTAATTCCACTTTTTATGCGCGTCCAATATGCACAGCAGAAAATATTTTTTCCACTGTGTGGCTCTAAATGGGTGGTAATCGGCAGTGTAATAATTGGCGCAGATCCATTTTCTGCCTGAGACCTTACCGCTAAGTCAATGGGTGGCAGTAAGGTCTCAGGCCCAAAATGGATGCGCGCCAATTATTTTGCCGCATGTCCATTTTTGACCAAAAGAAAAAAGGCCTTTTTTGCAGCACAGACCATTTTTGATTTGAACCTGCCACCTGTGGATGTCAAGGCTGGTGCTCTAATCACTAACTAGGCCATTTCTCCTCTTTCCTTTGTTATAGTGCTCAGAGTTCTTCCACTTTATATTAGTGATCACTTTCTTTCAGTACCAAATCTACTATTAACTTCCTCAACAGCTTTGTCACGCTGATTGGCTACCTTGAGGTTATCAGGGATGCTGACAACCAATCCCTCCAGATCTCTTTCCTGTTTGGATACTGTTTAGGATTTGGATTTCTGCATCCCAGGACTCAAAAGTAACCCATGTAAAGCAAACATCATAATATAGATTATTATCAAAAATATTTTTTCATAGAAATGGACCTTTAATACTCCCAGTACAATCCTCATGAAAAATCTTGCTGTGCAGCAAATGAAATATCAGTGACTTTTATCCATTTTAATATTCAATAGTACAGCGTATATAATAACATGCATACATTGTATTTCTGTCATAAGATCTATGAAGGCTCAATGTCACAATGAAATTGCTTTTTATATAAAGAGTCACATCAAATTTATGATCCAGACTGACTCTACAATATAAATTTCATGATACACATGACTCTGATTCACAACTGAAAATACTGCAAACAGCAGTAGACAGTCAAAAGGATTGCAGTCATTCTGCTATCTCCATGAAAGGATTTACCTTTCTATTTTTAAATATTGTGTATATTAATATATGCTTACTGAAGACTGTTCTCATGCAGGACACCTCAGTGCCCCATAACATTCCTAAGACTACTTGTAGTTTTATGGGGCACTGAAGTTCCCTGAATAAGAATATCCATTATAGGGCCCTTTTACTAAAATGCATAAAAAAATGGTCTTGGCACATTTTAATGCAGGACTTTCCCCCACTTTAAGACCATTTTTAGCATGGCAGTAAAATAAAGCTTTTTCTAATTTTATTTTTGCAGGTCCCGTGCTAATTTATTTATGTATTTAATAGCATTTATTTACCGTCTTGGTGTAAGAAACAGTTGGAGGGTATGATTGTGAATGTCCTGCTTCTCATAGCATGATTACAAATTACAGAAAAATATTCATCTTTTGCTGGGGCCTTTTTTTAAAATGGTTTTGCATGTAACTTCTCTCAATTAGCTCCTATTAATTTTCCTGCTACGATGCAAGATTGATTTCTGACATCTAGAAATTTCCCTATACCCTGTAAAAATGTCTCTCTCCCCTATGAAAATTCATTTCAGTAGAAAAGAAACAACAAAACATAAATGCATCATCTGGGTCTAAAAGTTGCCAGTACAGCGATGTGTCCTTTTCGCATCTCTCCATGCAAACACTAAGCATTTCTGGGGCATCATCAGTCTCCACCAATTCCTGCTGAGAAGGAGTTTTGCTTCACTGATTGCTGGCAAGTGGAAAGGACAACAGAAATTTGAGTGTACAAAATTGTTCACCTGGGAAGCCACTGTGACTGATAAAAGCATTCTTTAGCTCTTGGATTTAGACCCACTCTGAGTATAGAATGCACTCTTTTCCTTTTGAACACAAGATACCTGGGGAAGAATTATTATTTATTTAGATGGCAGTTGGGAGTGTTGTTTTGGAAAATCAATATTGTGGCAATTCTATATAATTTGGGTACCTCAGTTTAGGAACACCAATGTTGTGGACAGGTCAGGACAGGGAGAGGATTGAATCACTGTGGTACTGCAAACTGTACACAGTGTAAATGTTTCATAAAATGGGAAGCCAGTAGTGTGGGAGACATAGGGGCCTTTTATTAAGCCATGCTCAAAAGTGGCCGGTGCTGGGGTTTCTCATGCACTGTGGCCACTTTGAGCATGGCAGTAAAATGGCTGCATTTGTCTAATTTCCTGTAATAGCCATGCGCTAATTTCCCAATTAGCGCATGGCATTACCAAGGTAGCCCTTACCAACACCTATTTACTACTCCAGTGCTAATCCTGCACTAATTGGGCAGTGTACCCAAGCTACCTGATTAGTGCTGGGTACACCTACTCTCCACCTATAGCCGTGCCTCCCACGCCAAAAACTAAACTATTTTTTAGCATGGGAATAGCACGCACTGATCAGCACACTACTGCAGGACACCTCAGTGTGTCCCAAGGCAGGCACACACTAGTGCCTACCATGGCTTAGTAAATGGGCCCCCATAGTGAGCCCATGCTCTTGATCCTATAGGTGCACCTCCTCCTTCCTTGCAAACTTCCTTTCTAAACAGGAAATGCATAAGGGCAGAAGACAGGGCATGTGCTCACTGTCTTTACATTAGAGGTGAGCATGCTAACAATGTATTTCCTGTTTCATTTTTTTTTGCTTGTTTTGTTTCATTTTGTTCATGGAGTTGTATTTTAATGTGTGCTATTTGCAAAGAGTATACCCTGTAGAATATGCTAAAAGTACACAAACAAGAACAATGACATTTTTGAAGGTTTATTTTTTCATTTATAAACAACACAGAACAATTGTACATCCCTAGGTTGTACTTCTGACTTTGCTCTCTGCCTGGGTGCATGATGGGGAACATGAAGAGGAACTGCTTCTCTGCGGTTGTCAGTGAGAGGTACCTAGTGAACCACAGCCACTCTTTCTCTTCGTTCCCTCAATGAATTGAGAAAAAAACCCATACGACCCCGCCCTATACTTGCTCTTAGAGGAGTAGCTCAGTGGTTAAAGCAGTGGGTTACAAAGCAGGGAAGACAGGGTTCAAATTCCACCATATACAAGTTGCTTAACCCTCTATTGCCTCGGATACAAATTTAGGGTTAGATTTACTAAACAGTATTATAATGTTACTGCACATTGAATTGCATTATGTACTGCAGGTCCTATTTAAATTCCATGAGACTATTAACAAATAACACACATGAACACAAGAGCACTATGCTGTAAACACTCAGGGGATAGGGAAATACCTATGAAAAAGCATGAGCCAAATCTAAATAAAATACTTATAGCTCAAGTTACTAATGTGTGCTACTGTATTAGCATGTATTAATGAAACAACTGGAGGTGCACAATGTACACAATTGGAGCTTCAGAAAAGCACATTTTCCTTCCCTGCATCGATGCAAGGAAGGAGATTTTGCTTTTCTGAAACTCCAATTGTGTGCATTGTGCACCTCCAGTTGTTCCATATTATTCATCTCATCACCATTCAGACACGACTCCTGAGGCAGGCACTGAGTTGCCAAAACATGGTTCCATGCTATTTTACTATTTTGATAGATAATAAATTTTGTATTTATATTCTATGATGAGGAGGAAATGATGGACACTTAAGCTTTCAGCGACCCTCTGAATAATCCTTCAACTACCGGAGCAATCAAAGTGATTTCACTACCCTTTTTGGCTCAGACGCATTCTTTTTTTGAGGGACCTTCATGAGCGTTAAAAATAAAATGCCTGGTCTCACTGAGTTTGTCTTTCAGGGGAACTCGGCAACAGACCACATGGTGTCTGCAGGGCCTTCATTAGCGCCTCCAGCATCGCAATCTGAATCAGTTTCACAATTAGGTCTATTTATGATTCATGACTTGGTGTGCAAACAGGAAGGCGAACCATTGGCAGAGATCCACTCCTGGCTGCAAGACATCAAAACCAATATACGAGCAGTACAGGAAGAACTCACAGTGCTAGGGGCTGATCTGCATGGGGAGCAGTGTGAACTAGGCCACTGAATTGAAGAAGCAGAAAATCGCTTAGAAGAAAATGATGAGGCCCTGGCAGTGCTGGATAAGAAGCTTCTTATGGCTTGTGATACTTCACTTAAAGGAGAAGGGAGTAGGACAAGTAGGCTCAATCCAAACAGCAAGGGAGATGTTTGGATTGAGCCTATTTGTCCTACTCCCTTCTCCTTAACTTGACTGACTCACATAGGAAATTAGTGCACCTCCACTGTATGTGGTTCCTGCTTTCTTGTGATACTTCACAGCAGTTACAGGGAAAAATAGATTTAGAAAATCAAAACAGTAGGCATAACTTACGCTTTAGAGGAATTCCTGAAACCCCAACATATGGAGACTGCGAGCGTGTAGTCCAACAACTTGTTAGTACTTAGTGACAAGCAACAGAAAATCTCACTGGACACTGTATTATTGGAAGGAACGTGCGCACAGAGCTCTGGGGACTTCATGCCCTAACCAACCCAAAGACATTATTGCATGTTTCATGGATTTGAAGGTATATTCTATGACCTTCATCTTGAGCTCCTTTTGTGAAGCCCATTGGTCCTGCCCTACTTTGTTTTGATTTTGTCTCTGCTTCTGTAGGGCATTTATACTTGCTGTGCATCTTAGCATGTATTAATGTCATTAATAAGTATTAGTAACCTGGTCTCATTGCATAAAATAGACTCTACGGTAAAATGACACAGTAATGATGATAGGAGTAGCCTAATGGTAAATGCAGTGGGTTAAGAACCTGGCGACCTAGGTTTAATTCCTACTGTAGCTCCTTGTTCCCCTGGGGAAGTCATTTAACCTTCCATTGCTCCAGATGCAAAACTTTGATTATGAGCCCACTAGGAAAAGAGAAAATACCTGTATATAATATATACATTCACTTTGAATGGACTCCATCGGTATTGCCATGCGGGAACAGCTGGTGTGGCTTCATAAAAGAGGAGCTAAGGTCAGTGCCAGGCAGATTTGATTTGATTTAATAGTTGGATATACTGCTTGTTACATCTATTTTAAAAGCAGTTTACAATAAAAATAAACATTTACAAACATTTAACAAAGAATATACCTATCACACAAAAACAATAATGAATTAAGTATCAAATTATAACAGAAGCAAAAATATTGGACCATAAGCAAAAACCAAAATAACAGATCATATGCATACCCTACCAATCCAACATAAATGCCTGACCTCTGCTACTCAACAAAACTAAAATACATAATGGACATAACACACCCCTACCGTTGTACGATTCCCTTATGTGGCTGTACCACATGAACTTTATTCTTACCACAACATCACTCTGTATTTGTTTACACCGGAGTCTCTCCGGTACTATGTAAGCCACACTGAGCCTGCAAATAGGTAGGAAAATGTGGGATACAGATGTAACAAATAATAAATAATAATAATAATATGTAAACTGCTTTGGTTGTACCACAGAAAGATAGTTTATAAAATCCATGACCACTCTGGTAGTAACCAGATAAGATAGCAAAATATTGAAGACATATTTAAAATATCTTCATGATACACTAAATAATTTATTCAATGTGAACAGACTAAAAAAAGATTACAAATGGATTCTCAGAAAAAAAAGTTATTCCTTTTACTTATTTGTCTCTGTGCTATAAAGATTTTTTTCTGTGCAGGTTAAAATTGGTAATCTTGACAATTTCTTTCTTTCCTTTCTTGGGTATTAAGCATTTTTGAATAAGGGATAATCATTATTGCTTTTCTGTTCTTTTTATATTCTTAAAAAAACTTTTTATTCACTACATATGGCATTGAAATTATTCTCTTCCCTTTCTGAATATGACATTTTCAAGCAGAATCCAAGAACAAGGTGCCGAAGCCTTCGACCTCCCAGCTCAATTCATTAGGCTTCATCATTTAGCCAGTCACTACTGTGCTTGAGAAGTGAGGCTAAAAGTTGGATTGTCTTATTGCTTGTAGGCTTCTTCCGTATGCATGAGAATGAGATGCTGCACTATAAATTGTTGAAGGTGGAAAGAGTGATGACCAAGACAAGGCACTTTGAATGAAGTTAGCTTCCTCACTGACTTCTGCTTTCATCTTACCACAGCTGCTGCAATAATAATAATTTAAAAAAAGACAAATCAAAGAAATGAGGATAAGACAAGTTGGCCTTTTCAGCCCTTGAGTGCACTGGTCTTTCCAGCTGCAGGTGAGCTACCCAAAGGGATCATGGTAGACCTGCATGGAGGCCACGTTGAAGGCTCAAACAAAACAAATTGAGAGTGAAAAGCAAGGGACTGACCATGGATCATTTCTTTTTCTGTCAGCCTTGTTTTATTGTGTCACCTGAAAATCTAGGTTTTATTTCAACACATCTATCCTAATGATACAAATATTATAAAGATAATTTTGGAGGAGACCAGCATTCAGAGAGTCCCTGGTCCAATTTTTGGAACAGATCCTCCATATCCTAGGATAGTTGCAGGGCCGCTGAGAGGGGGGAGCAGGGGTGAGTGGGTAAGAGCTGACAGACAAGGGGTGAGCAGTCAGACACAGGAACGTAAGGGGGCGGTGGCCCAAATGTGGGGGGCAGCCCAAGTGGAGGGGGTGGTGTGGTGCGGCGGAACAGGTGGAGGGCGGGCCTGGCTGCATCTCTCGGTGGCCCTGGATAGTTGGGCTTGGAGATGCTATAGAGGCAGTGGCTACAGCTCCTTGGAAGGGGGAACCTAGATATCCTTAGGATGGAAAGGATGATACGGGTGCAAGCTAGTTAACAGGGGACCCTAAATGGGAGACCTTTCCCCCTATTAATGTAGACAAAATATTAAAAGTAATATCCATAATGCAATCAACTACATGCAATCTTGATGTGTTTTCAGTGTCTATAATAAAATCAGTGAAACAGTAATGTCCCCTTTTGTGTGATATTGTACAGTTTTCACTTACTACAGATATAGCTCCTAGGAATGTAAAAAGAGAGTTTGTTAGACCTTCATGAGACATGGAGGGCCATTTTCGAAAGAATTTCCAAGTCAGACTTGGGATGGCCTGCTCATAACATCCAAAATAACCCATGCATCTAACAGCCATTTTCGAACATGAAAAATATTGGGGATTTCTGTACAAAAATACCTGGGAATGTCCAAAATGAACAGCCATTCTCCAAAATAAAATGTCCAAATTATGAATGCCAAAAAAAAAGCAGAGACAAAGATGTCAATCTAGCAGCATTTGTATAAAAATGACCACACAGATGTCCCTGCAAAGCAGAGGCAGCCCAATGATCAGTGCAGTGAACTTTAATCTAGAGCATATCTATATATATAAAACTCACCCTCAACGTTCTATTGTCTGATGTCACTGAAGCCAAGGTTCGTAAGCTCTGAAGCCAAGAAAATCACAGTCTCGGGGCCCCACCCTCGCGTCAAACGTTATGACGTTGAGGGCGGAGCAATTCACTCACATCGACGGCGGCCAGGGCGGCGTAATGGATCACCCACTGACGAAGGTGCGTTGGGTGGGGGGGACCACAGTCACACATTGACGGCGGCCACGGCGGTGCAATGCCGTCACTAACAACCAAGGTGCGTTCGGTGGGGGGGGGGGCCAGAGGAAAGCCTTGCTAGCGCCCGTTTCATTGGCTCCAGAAACGGGCCTTTTTTTACTAGTAGGTTCATATTCCACTGAAACGCAGTTATTTTTAATGGTGAACCCTCCAAAGACAAGGAAATTACTACTGTATCTGATTGTACACAAACTCAATAGCCTCAGGCTTGCAGATGTCTTTAATATTTAGATACAGCAGGTAGATCTGGAGGGCTCACAATTTAAAGGTAAAATAACAATTGAAGTGGGAGTTGAACCTGGTTCCCCTGGCCACTAGGCTGCCTTACAGGCCTGCTCAGTGCTCTCTTCAGAATGCTCATAATACCAGGAGTTGTCAGGAAGCCTATTTCCCTTTCCAGTGTCACTTTCAGGGGTGAGGGAGGGGGACTAACCACTGGAAAATTAAAGAAGGGTCATGCCTTAATCCCCCGCAGTGGTCAGCTGCTCAATCAAAGCACCTTTGTGTACCCTGGAAGTGATTGAAACAGGTCTAAATAAAAATGCCCTTCTTTTTTAGACTTGGATGTTTCTTCCGGTTCAGTTATAGCAAACAGCACGCGTCTACCAGCGACAGTCTTTTGTCGTGGTAGACGCGTGCTGTTTGCTATAATTAAGGTCGTTCCTCATTAGTAGGATTATGACCAATTCTGGTTTTTTATGATTTTGGTGAAGTTATTCAACATCAGTTGTTGGAATAAGCTACAACCTTTACACAAGCAGTGTACAATACAGTATATTCAATAGTCCGTGACGCAGGCCTGCTGGGCGAAACACGGCCTGTGTCGGGCTATATTCTTGTATGAAACATCAATAATTAAGTTCATATATATCTACTACTGATCTGCTTTTCTGTCTTCCATCTTGGAGTTTGCGGATCGTTTGCCTCGCTGTTTCTTGAGAGCTGGTAGTTATCCAGCTAATCCGCTAACTAGGCAACTATCTGGATAAGATTAGGACAGCAAAAAATCTATCCTTCTAACTTTATCTGGATACCATCCACATCAGCAGTGAGTCCCAAATCCCCATCAGGTCTTCCAGGTTCTCTTTTTTTGGTACCTCAGTAAAAGCTATTGTTCTCCTACTGTAGTTTCATGGGTAAATGCAGGGTGGCATCCTCGCCCTATTAAAAACCTTTCTTCTCAGACAATCCTCTTAAAGATAATATTCAGCTGGGCTGCTACTTGAATTTAATTTATATATTCAGTGGCTCTATCCCTTTAAATGGTGCCACATATAGCCAGCAACTGCATGATTACTCTCAATCCTTTTTCAATGTTGCCTTCTGTATTCACAGGTCTGTGAAAGTGAAAGAATAAATCTCTGTTTAGTTATTCTGCCTCAACTTGTTCTTGAACCTTTATTTCCACACTAGGTGACTGATGCAGAAAGTTGAAGTGCTAATAATGCAATCAGAGACCAAAAAATGTAGCCTCAATATAGATAAATTGTCCCAATTGGATTGGGTGTTATTGGCATTTTCTGGTATAGAAGTGAAGTTCATTCCTGTCATGGGATGCCCAAAGTTAACTTAGCTGAACATATAACCCTGGACTGAACACTAACTAACTCAAATATACGGTCTGTGCCAGAGCTGGTGGTGGGAGGTGGGACTGGTAGTTGGGAGGCGGGGATAGTGCTGGGCAGACTTATACGGTCTGTGCCAGAGCTGGTGGTGGGAGGCGGGGCTGGTTGTTGGGAGGTGGGGATAGTGCTGGCCAGACTTATACGGTCTGTGCCCTGAAGAGGACAGGTACAAATAAAAAGTAGCACATATGAATTTATCTTGTTGGGCAGACTGGATGGACCGTGCAGGTCTTTTTCTGCCGTCATCTACTATGTTACTATGTTACTATTTAATTACCATACTGTACCTTATTCAGTACAAGCACTATGGTCTTGTTCAGAAATTGGAAGAAGCACACATTTTATCTGTGAAGAAGCAGAAGAATGTCTTTGTTTGGCCTTACCTATGTAAAAATAAAAATGTTAAAAACTTCCTTGTTATCCTACAACAGAAGGATTTTAAATTCACAAAACACATGTAATTAAGAAAACAGTACATTAGTGGAAAGTTGTCTTCAGATGTTTGTAACATTCTAGAAGCAACCCCGCATGTAAACAGTAGCTTTTACATGCGTAGACTGGCATATAAGTGTAAAAGCCATGTTACAAAGGGGGGTTAGCTACATCTGGTGATGCTCACTGTATTTACATTTCCTGGAGGTGTGGCAGGGGTGGTGAGAGGGAGGGGTTAGGGCCACTGTTCCCTCTAAGCTCAGTGAGAGTCCTCCAACTTCATTGCTGGCAGTGGTGGATGCTGTTTCACTATCACATTTTCAATAGTGAGGGCTAGGCAAGCTCTGCAGGACTCCAGGGAACCTGCCTATCGCTAGTGATTGAAAACACAATATTGAAGCATCCCCCCTCCTCCCACTGGCAGGAATGCAGTTGGAGGATTCCCACTCAGCTTAGAGGGAACAGTGGTTAAGGAAGGCCTAGCATATTGATGTGGAGGCACTGTCTTAACAGGTAGATAAAAGAAAATCTAAACATCAGCATTAGCACCTATCTCCAGGTATGCGTAAGTGCCTGTCTTAAAAGGAATATGAACCCCATGATCACCCACCAGGCATACCTGATTACCTTTCCTAACCTTCTGATGCCCTCCACCCCATCTCCCACAAGGCATCCACTTCCCTCCTTGATCCCCCACCTGGTAACAACAAATCCCCTCACCCACAAAGCATCCAATCCCCCCCATAAAGAAGTCCCCCAGGAACAACAAACTCCCCTAAGGCTCCCCTCAGCAGAACCCCACCGCCTGATCCCCAGCCTTATTGAGGACTCTGGTTCTACTTGCAATCCTGAACCTGCTTTACTAGAGGCTCTACACTGACATGTAGAAATGCTATGGAAATTCTTCAACTCATTACTTGGACACCTGAATTCCCCTTTCTGTGTCCTTTATAAAATAGAGCTCTACATAATTCCATAAAAGTAGGCTCTAACATTTACACAGCAGTTACACATGTAAAATGATTAGACTACCTGAAGAACAGTGGTGTGCTGGAGCAGGCTCGCACAGGCTCGCAAGAGCCGGTTGTTAAGTTTTTAAGAATTTTGGGAGCCGGTTGTTAAAGTAGGGCCCTCCATGGCTTCTTTAACAACTGGCTTCCAAAATGTGGGCTTGGGCCCCCTGCTGAATTCTCTTTTACTTTGCTGGTGGGGATGCTGAGCCCTGCCAGCCAAGTAAATAGACTGCTGCTGCTCCCCACTCCTTGTTTCCAGCTCTGAACTGCAGGCTGGGACTTCTCCAGCATTTGTGAGAAGTTTCAGCATGCTGCTCAGAGCACGACATTGGGAGTGGTGGCAGTCCATTTATTGGCTGCCAGCAAAGGTATGCCTAGCGTGCCCGCACGAAGGGAGGGAGGAGAGAGAGGCAAGTGTTGCCCCCTCCCCCCCCCCGGCCACCCCTGGCCCTTCCAACTGCAGAGCTGGCTACGTCCGGAGACAGAGCCTGTTGTTAAAAATTTACCAGCACACCCCTGCTGAAGAACCAAGGAGGAGTAGAGGGTGACACAAGACTCTCAAGCCGGGAGGATGCAGAAATGAAGTCTTGTGACGACAGCACCTCTGGCCACATTTTGGCAGGCTTTCCCATGGCTTTGCAGTGTTGCATATTGAACAATACATACCTTCAATATGTACCACAGCAGACAAATGATTTTATAAAATACTGTGACCCCTGAAGCAGGTGGGTGGTCCGCTGAAACACAGGCCCATGTTGGGTCTCCATTTTGGTGCCTCAATAAAGGCTTTGTTTCTGCATCCTCCCATCTTGAGAGTCTTGTGTCACCTTCTACTCCCCCTTGGTTCTTAACTATTTTTCATAGAGGGTATCCTCCTGTTCCCTTTGTGGATAATGATTAGATTACCGGCATATATGCACATATGTGCGCACATAAATGCATAAATGCCAAAAATAAACCTATGCACTATTTTGTAACTATACACATATCTTTGAAGGCACAGTTCGTAGGTGGGCATGCATATGGGTGATGACTAGGCAGAGTGCACAATTATACCTATAACTTACAGAATTCTATAAGATACATGCATATCTCCCACACCTAGACACACAATGGCTGGCGTAGATGCTTACACCCAAGCATATATGTATGTATATATCACATTACACTAATATTCTATTAAGGCAAGTAGGCACCTACTTTCGTTTATACAATAAACTTCTATCATATGCAGTGGCGTAGCCACAGGTGGGCCTGGGTGGTAGGGCTCAGGCCCACCCAACAATAGCACACATTTAGCGGTAGCTGGTGGGGATCCCAAGCTCCACAAACTGAAGAGTTTCCCCTGATGTTAACAAAAATGCTACTCTCCACGATACTAGCACCTGCATATGCTCAGTTTTCAGTGCATGCCTGCTGCAAACTGCCAAGGTGGAGAGAAGCGTTTTCCCACTAGTTGAGATATTTTTTTGGTGGTAGTGGTGGTGGTGGTGGTGGTAGGGGGGGGGGGGAGAGAACACTTGGTGCCCACCCACGTCTAACCTAGGCCCACCCAAAATCTGTTGTCTGGCTACGCCCCTGGTCATATGCCTAGTTCTAGAATTACCCTCCTTATATTTTTCCTGATAAAAGAAATAAATTATTGAAGTATATTTATATTTCGATATAGGTAGATTACACCCACACATATGACACCTACAAATGAAAAAGGACAAGGAAATGTGAAAAGCAATCACTTTACAGATGTGCACATTGAAATTCGTTGGTCAGGTAAGTGACATTAATTATGTACCAATGCATATTACAGAAATATTTTTAACAAACATAGGCCATACAGAGACAATTCTATACCAGGGCAATACTAGCATAAACCCGAACTGGCATGCCTAAATTTAAGCATGACCATGTACACCAAATCAATGGCGGGTGTAAAAGGGTATGCCTAGGTAAAGCCATGCAATGCCTGTAACTTATAGTATGCTATGTATAAATCTTTTCTATCAGCAGTATATCAGCACTTTAAAAAGAACAGCCACTCATAAAACAGTGCTTTAAGTTCAAATCTTTACAAACAACGATCTTAGCTCAATAAACCTCCCCCTCCCCCAGTGGCGTAGGAAGGGGGGGCGGTGGGGCGGTCCACCCCGGGTACATGCCGCTGGGGGGATGTCGGCTCCGCCGGTTCCCTGCTCCCTCTGCCCCAAAACAGGTTACTTCCTGTTCCGGGGCAGAGACAGCAAGGAACCAACGGAGCCGACGCAGCTCCCAGCGACATGCACTAGGGGGCCCTCTTGTCCGCCCCTCGCTTCCTAATGCAAGTAAGAATGCGCTGCGGGGGGGGGGGAGGGTGAGCTCCGGAGGGGGGAGGGTATGCACCAAGGGGGGGTGCGCCATGTTGCACCTGGGGGGGGTGCGCAGCCACCCTCGCTACGGCACTGCCCTCCCCTCCCCCCAGCCTTATAGTATTCAATAAGTTATCCCCCTCTTTCTATAATCTTTTGTTTCACATTTAACACTTAACTTGCACAGGTTATAGAACAGTGCCAGTTGCACGCATAAGTTAACTGGCAAATTAGGTGCTAATTGGCGCAAAACAATAACCACCAATAACTGCAGGTAATTGGTGCTGATTGGCCCTAATTTGCAATTATGCGTGTAACTGCACTTAGTCATTATTCTTGAAACATAGCACGCAAAAGTTGTAGCATGTAACTGCAAGCAAGGCATGCATATGGGAGGAGCCTGGACAGCAGGAATGCACATAGGAGGGGCATGGATGGGAGGCATGCACATGGGAGGGGTATGAATGGAAGACATGCACAAGGGAGGGGCATGAACATGAGGTATGCATATGGGAGGGGCATGGATGGAAGGCATGTACATAGGAGGGGCATTGGCATGAAGAATGCACATGGGAGCCGCATGGACATGGATGGAAAGCATGCACATGGGAGGGGCATGGTCAGAAGAAATGCACATGGAGGAGACATTGATGGAAGGCAAGCACATGAGAGGGGCATGGACAGAAGAAATGCACATGGGAGGGGCATGGACAGGAGACATGCACATGGGAGAGGCGTGGATGGAAGGCATGAAAATGGGAAGAGCATGGACAGAAGGCATGCACAACGAATGCACATGGAGGGGCATGGACAGAATACATGCAAATGGGAGAGACATGGAAGGAAGGCATGCACATGGAAGGAGCATATACATGGGAGGGGCAAGAATGGAAGGCATTCACATGGGAGCAGTGGCGTAACCAGACCTGACCTTTTGGGTGGGCCCAGAGCTATTATGGGTGGGTACTATGTATACAGGTATGAGTAGTGTTTCATGGGATATTACAAAATAATGCCATAGAGTGCACTTGATGAAGGATAAGTAAATAATCTGCCCAACAGTTGTCCTCTGTCAATATAAACCACGTACATACTTTATGGAACACCACCATTTTAAAATTTCTATCCTGCACTATCCCACAATTCTAGGCAATTACCAGACAAACAGCACTTAAACCTGACCAGACATAAGTCTACTATAATGGCAAACATCTGAACACATATCACAGTATTCTGCAAAATAATTATAGCAATGGCACATATTCGTCAAACTTTGCTTTATAACAAATGTAAATGCCTGATTAAACTGTGTTAAAACCACCTTTTCTAAAACTTTAGATAAAAATGGCAAATTGGACACTGGCCTAAAAATATTTGCCAGATCTGTCATAGTCCACAGCTAAGATGTGTCCTCTTACAGTTTTCCACTGAAAAAAGTGTATTCAAATTCTGATAGGACCACAGTAATAGCAATATTGTCAAAATCCCTTCCCTGCCAGATTCTTTGTGAAGTAACATTAAATCTTATGAAGCTTCTTAAAGCCTATGTAACAAACCTTAACACCATCAATTCTGAACACACAAATATCAATAACAGTACCTTTAAAACGCAGCAGTGAATATACACAACAGCAATATATGTCCCATTGTAAAAGCCAGACAAGTCAGATTGATATAGGTCCCCACACAAAGCACTTGCCAAATCACAGAACAACAACTCTCACCAATTACAGAATAAGGGATCAAAAATTAGGAATTGTCCTGTAGCCCAGCATCAGCTGCCGAGATGTCAAGTTAACCAGTTCCAGGCTGGAAATTTTGCATTTTGCATTTCTGCCCACTCCATTCTGTTGCATTATGGGACTCAAAGCACTCAACAGGCACTACAAATCCCACACTGTTTTGGGATATAAGTTCAAAACCAGGACTGCCCCAAAATCTCCAGCCTGGAACTGCATTACTTGGCATCTCTGCAGCCCTGCCCTTCCCTACCCTTCATACCCCAGTATCAGCCCTGCCCTTGCCTACCCCTTTCCCCATCCCTCCTTGTAGCTCAACATCAGCCCTGTCCTTCCCCTCCCCCTCCCCATCCCCCCATAGCTCAGCATCAGCCCTCCTCTATCTATTCCTCATAGTCTGGAAACAGTCCTGCCCTTCCCTCCCTCCCTCCCTCTTCCCCCATAGTCTAACATCTCCTCTTCCCTTCCCAATCACCCACCCCCACCCAGAAGCCCAACATAACATTATATATATATATATATATTTTTTTTTTTACGTGGCCACTGCAGAGCTCACCCCCACCCAGAAGACCACCAACAGGAAATATACATCTTTTCTTTAAACTGAACATTGTGAAGACCACCATTAAATATAAAACTGTTTTTCTTTTCTTTTCTTTTTTACCTGAGTCCAATGCAGAGAAACAGGGCCGTCCTTAGCAAGTGTGGGGCCCTGTGCAGACCAATTTGGTGGGGCCCCACCCTAGCCCTGCCCCCACCCCACTGACAAGGTTATTCAATTTTTAGAAAAATTTGTATTTATGAAATTTCAAATAAAGACAAATGAAGCAAAGCTTGTACAGAAAAACTGGAGACACAGCCATGTTCCTCCCACTCTCAGCCCACATGTATGCCCCCTTGCAGTTATGCACTCCTTTATAGAATATCACATTGTACACATATGTCCTAAGTGCCAATTATCTCAGCACTTATGTACACATGGTCCCCATAACTGCATGCTCCCAGTTATAGAATTATCTTTATTGGGTTTTGGCCGTATTTGATAACCTGCTTTAAGGGAAAAGTTAGTGATTCTGTTGGATTATTTGTAGTAAATAATTAGCAGATTTTAGTACACACAGCTTCAGCTTTAGAAATGTTAATTTCTTTCTTCATCTCTCTCTCATTCACCCCTGAATAATTCACTGCTGAGTCACTTTAAAGTTGAAGTAACAAAACATCTGTTTACTCACAGTTTGTAGTTAGATTATAATCAGACAGGCTTATATATACATATTACTATACATTTGTATTATCAGCTCCTTCCATGTGCTTAGATGGTAATGGATGCTCACACCACCATAGATCCTCTCAGGTTAGGAGAGATCATGAGCTCCATGTGCTCCATGTGCTGCATGTGCTGCATCTGCTGCATCTGCTGCATCTGCTGAGTCTAACCCCCAACAGGAAGTTACATAGCTGTGTGACCTCTCTAAGTAATTCACATCAGAGGTCACAGAGTAATCACAGAGAAATAATAGGTGACAGGCAATGCATGTAAAATACAATTACATTCCAACAAACCCCTTCTCATGCATAACTGTCATGCAATTATTTATTCATACAAAGTCCAAGCTTTATACGCAGATTCACAAAATGTTCTCTGGGTAACGGTTTGGTCATGATGTCAGCTGTCATCTCACTGGTGTGACAATAGTGTAGACTGATGACCTCTTCTTTCGCCAACTCTCGCACGTTGTGGTATTTCGTTGCGATGTGCTTGGTGCGTGACTGAACCTTGTCATTCTGTGACAGTCGGATGCAGCTCTGATTATCTTCCATTATCTGGATTGGTCTCTTTTCAGCTATTCCAAAATCCAGCATAAGTTTTTCAATCCACATCAGTTCTCTGCACGCTTCCGATACAGCCACGTATTCAGCTTCTGTAGAAGACAAACTCACAATACTTTGTTTATGACTGGCCCATGAAATGTGTACATTTCCATACATAAACACATATCCACTTGTGGATTTATAATCAGAATGATCCCCTGCCCAATCTGAATCACAGTAACATATTAGTTTTGGATTACTATTGGCTGAAATCTTTAATTTACAATCAATGGTACCCTTTAAATACCTTACCATCCTTTTAACTGCAGTCCAATCTGATTTGGTAGGTGAGCTGACCCTTCTGCTCAAAATTCCTACTGCATTTGCTATATCAGCCCTGTATGTGGTAGCTAGATATAAAAGCTTACCTATGGCTGATCTATATTGGATGTTATCTGGTAAAGGTTCTCTTACTGTTTCATCCTTCAGAAAATCAGTGATCATGGGAGTGCTTACAACTTGGGCATCTTGCATACCTAAACTTTCAATAAGCTCATTTATTTTCTGCTTCTGGCTTAGAAGATAAGAACCATCATTTTGTTTCTCAATTTCTATACCAAGATAGTATGACACATTACCCAGTTCTTTTATCTCAACATTGTGGTTTAAACACTTTACAATGTCCTTGTACTCTTGCTCACTTTTGCTTGCAATGAGCAGATCATCAACAAAAGCTAAAATGTATGCATATTGTCCATTTGTGCACCTAGTGTACAAACATTTATCTGCTTCACCTTGCTTAAATCCTAAATTTGTTAATATTTCATGCAATTTTTCATTCCAACATTTTGCACTTTGCTTTAATCCATAAAGACCTTTGTTTAATTTACACACTAGCTGTCTTTGTTTTGTATTTATGAAACCTGTTGGCTGTTCCATGTACAAGTCTTCAGTTATATCTCCATGAAGAAACGCTGTTTTCACATCAATGTGGTTGACTTGCATGCCTTTTGAGACTGCAATGCTCAGAAGTGTTCTAATTGTCGTGTGTTTCACTACAGGTGCAAACACTTCATCAAAATCTTCTCCATATTTTTGAAGATATCCCTTTGCCACTAATCTGGCTTTATACCTTTCCACTTTTCCTTGTGCATTCCTTTTTAACTTGAATACCCATTTGCATCCTATAGCTTTCTTGCCAGGAGGTAATTTTGTAAGAATCCAAGTATTATTTTTATCCAATGCATCAATTTCTTCTTGTGCAGCTTTACGCCATTCAGCAGCTTCTTCTGCTGGCATTTTCTCAATCTCATCCCATGTTAAGGGCTCTTGAGCTTCTGCTGACTTTGTTAGGTAAGACAGTCTTGGGGGTGGAACACCTTTGTTTTCCCTGGATGAGCGTCTGACAACAGGTTGGTCTGACCTTTCCGCATCCTCTAAATCTGAGAGTCCTTCTCCAATTGATTCCCCTTCTCCAACTGTACTGTCTTCTTCAATGATCCTTTCTGTGTCTGCTTCCTCTGCCTGTTCCTCGTTAGATACAGGTGAGTTGCTTTCAGACATCTGCCTTGGTATGGCATTTATATACACTGGCATGTCTATTATGGTTCTAGTTTCATATTCTGGATGATAAGGCTCATCTGGGATAATCCAGCCTTTATCAACCCTTTTGTTTTCATCAAAATATGTAACATGTCTTATGCCAACAATGCCAGTTTTCAAATTCAAAATTCTATATCCTTTGTGTCCTGGAGCATAGCCAACTAAAATGCCCCTTTCTGTTGTGGAATCCAGCTTATGCCTTCTTTGCTTTGGTATATGAGCATATGCTGTACTTCCAAATGTTCTTATGTGTGACAGGTTTGGCTTCCTACCATGCCATGTCTCATGTGGTGTGCGCTCAGCGCCTTTAGTTGGCATTCTGTTTTGTAGGTACACTGCTGTGAGAATGGCTTCCCCCCATAGTCTTTTAGGGAGATTGCTATCTGACAGCATACATCTGGTCATTTCCACAAGTGACCTAAATTTTCTCTCTGCAACAGAATTTTGCTCTGGTGTATAAGCTACTGTTGTGATATGCTGAATGCCTTCCTGTTCTAGAAATGTGCGCATGCTTTGTGAAATGAACTCACCACCATTGTCGGTCTGAAGAACCTTTGGTTTTCTTTCAAATTTATTGCTCACCATGGCTACGTATTTCTTCAGCATGTCTGTGACTTGACTTTTCTCTTTCAGCAAATAGGCCACACAATATCTAGAGAAATCATCCAAGAATATTAGCACAAATCTGTTATTTCCCAATGATGGGATATTAAACGGTCCACATAAGTCACTGTGTATTAAGTCCAGCACTTTATTACTCCTATTTCCTGTGTATGCAGGAAATGAGGGTCTCACACCCTTTTGAGTAACACAGTCTATGCATTTCTCCATTTTACCAGCATCTGCACTTATCTGAATGCCAGTGGCCAGTTGCTTACTGTAAAGATCCTGGATCACCTTAAAATCACGATGTCCCAGGCGGCGGTGCCAGATTTCCAGACTACATTTACCATCATTCTTCCTTACTTGCGCCAGATGTGAGGCTTCACCTGAAATGCTCAGTTTATAAACATCATTATGCATAAAAGCTTCAGCATACACTTCATCATTTTTAGAGATTGTGCACTTACTGTTTTCAAAATGAATCACAAATCCCTTCTTATCTAATGTAGATACACTAAGCATATTACAAACTGCTTGGGGAATATACAAGACATCACTTACAGGAATTTCTTTAACTTCATTAGACACTTTGCATTTTAAGAATCCAATACCTTTTGCTTGGATCTTAGCAGTCCCTGCGTTTGCAGTTTTAAGAATACCTTCTTCTGGACACATTTCCTGAAAGAAATCTTTACAATTGGTTAAATGGCATGTGCTCCCCGAATCCAAAATCCAAGTACTTTCATTTGAATTATTATTTACCATAGTCAAAGATTTTTCTGTCATTAGAAAGCCCTTGTGTTTATCTTTGTCCTTCATACATTTCCTGGTTTGAAAATTCTTTAGTTCCATTGGCTTAGGTGAGCTAGAGGGAGTGTTTTGTGTTTCCTTACACCATTTAGATACATGTCCCTCCTTTCCACATGAGTAGCAAATCAGCTTGCCCTTGGGTGGAGTTTTCCCATAGCTCCGCCTTCCTCTGTTCTTTGCCAAGAAATTTGTTTCATTTCTCTCTGACTTGCTTTGAGAACACATCTCCTCAGAATCATTTATTATGCATTCCTGCCTTAGTTTTGATGTTGCCTGTTCAAAAGATTGCCCTTCAATGGCCTCATTTACAGACCTAAAACATCAAACTTCTTTGATAGTGAGGTAAAAAGAAATGCTCTTTTCAATGCATCACACATGGGAATTCCAGAAAGTTCTAACTTTTGAAATGAAGACATAAGATGCATAATGTGATCATTACATTTACTTTTATCCCTTAATTTGGTTTCATTCAACTCTGCTAACCAAATTGGTTGCTGCTTTGCATATGTAGTTGCATACATAGTTCTCAGTTTATATAAAATGTCCTTTGGTGTATCTTTTCCCTCCACTAATATGGCTTGTTTCTCTGAGAGAGCTTCCAAAAGCATGCACTTCACATAATAGTTTGCATTGTCCCATTCAGCCATATTTTCATCTGTTCTGTCTTGGTCTAAGCATATATTTAATCCTTTTGCTCGAAGGAGACATATGAATCTTAGTTCCCACTGCCGATAATTAAACTCAGTTAATTTAGGCACCTTGAGAGAATAGAAAAATGGTGAATTTCTTCCCTCAGCCATTTTCTTAGCCTTCTGTCTGCTGTGTGGGGGGAGAGAGAGACAGACTGAATCTTTCCTTTAAAACTTAAGAGAAAAATGTGGCCTTTTTTTCTGCCTGGTAATATTTCTCTTCTTTTTCAATTCTTGGGCCTGGGCCCATAACCCTTTTGTTGGATTATTTGTAGTAAATAATTAGCAGATTTTAGTACACACAGCTTCAGCTTTAGAAATGTTAATTTCTTTCTTCATCTCTCTCTCATTCACCCCTGAATAATTCACTGCTGAGTCACTTTAAAGTTGAAGTAACAAAACATCTGTTTACTCACAGTTTGTAGTTAGATTATAATCAGACAGGCTTATATATACATATTACTATACATTTGTATTATCAGCTCCTTCCATGTGCTTAGATGGTAATGGATGCTCACACCACCATAGATCCTCTCAGGTTAGGAGAGATCATGAGCTCCATGTGCTCCATGTGCTGCATGTGCTGCATCTGCTGCATCTGCTGCATCTGCTGAGTCTAACCCCCAACAGGAAGTTACATAGCTGTGTGACCTCTCTAAGTAATTCACATCAGAGGTCACAGAGTAATCACAGAGAAATAATAGGTGACAGGCAATGCATGTAAAATACAATTACATTCCAACAGATTCAACGCTACACTCCAAACATCTATTCTTTTGCAAAAAAAAAAATTTCTTACAAGCAAGATGTCAAAAGGCTGTGCTAGAACAGTAACAAGCTACTACCTCTAATAAATGTAAACATCTCAAAAACCTACTTTGTTGATGCTACGTACCATATTTCTTCCATTCTAAGACACGCTTTTTTGCCGGTTTTAATGTCCGTGGAAAGTACATGTGGCTTACATTTGATGGCATCTTAGAATCAAGGTCCAGAATTTGAACTCACACAGCCCAATTTCTTATTCTCTCCACATAGCCACCAGTAATTTAAAATAAATGTATTTGTGCTTTTCCTTCTGCATATGTTTGTTTAAGGTACTAATTTTTTCACTTTTGCAAAATTAGGGTTCATTTTATAATCAAAGGCATCTTAGAATCGAGTGTTTTCCCCCCTTGTATACAAATGGGGGGGGTGTCTTAGAATCGAGGAAAAAATGTATATCTATAGAAAAAGAATTTAATACACTTGTAATGTAGTAGCAGGGGCCAGAAGTGTATTTTCCAAAGATGTGGGAGAGGGTTGGGTGGGGATGGAGATTAGGGTTAAATGCTTCTTGTATTCTGCTGAATTTTTAGAAAGATTATTGTTGCTGATGTATGGATTTTACTAACTGCTGGGAGAGATGTTCAGCTTAAAAGTCCTAAGAGGAAGACTGAATAAGAGTAATACATAATGCATTTTTTAGTGTTTGCAAAGCGTCTTTACTTTTTGGATACCACTGGAAATCTGTTGCCCACTCCCTATGGCAGCAGCAGTAAGAGGGAGAAAGGAGAAGATATGTCCCTATAGCCATGGGAGGCTATAGGATCCTTTTACTAAGCTGCAGTAAGCACTAACACATGCTTACTGCAGCAAAAAATGCCTTGCCATGGGGCATGCTCAGTGTTTCCTTGTGCACTGTCTCTAAATGTGCTTAACTGTTAATTCCTCCCAGACTAAGTGAATCGATGGAGTTTTTTTTATGCCGATGATATGATTTATGGCAGCTTATAAGTGGATGTTGCATTGCTGTCCTTTAAGTGTGAGGCTTTTTTCTCCATTTGATTTTTGATTGACTTGGGTAGGGGTTTCAGTTAGACATTTATACAGAAAAGTATTGACAATTTTGGCATTAAGCATGCTCAGTTGTCCCATGGTATTTTTCAGTGCTGGGGGTAGAGAGTGGGTATGTTCTGTAAGAATCGGTTCAAAAAGCTATACTGCCATGCACTAACCAATTAGCGCATGGTTAGCACATGAGCCCTTGCTACCTACAAAATATTTAGCAGTAAGGGCTCATGAGCTAACAGCCACACACTAATGGGAAAATTAACATGTGGCCATTAATACCGAACATGGAAAAATCGGCCATTTTACCCCTGTGGTAAAAATAGCCTTAGCGTGTGGGAATGACCCATGTAAGGACATGCTAAGACCACTTTTACCACAGTTTGGTAAAAGGGCCTCTATATTTCTACCACTTACCCCAAGGCAGGTGTACTTCTTTAGCACTTCTAGGTTCTGTAGATTTTCCATATTCATGTTCTTGTAGTGTAACAGGTGAGAATCTGTATTCAATTTCTGAGTAATAAAACATATATATATATTTATTTATTTATTTATTTTTAACAGTTCAATTGTATATAATATGAAATCTTTTTTACCATTATTTTTTATTTTTTTCCAAATTACAGGCCCTGTTTACTAATTTGCGCTATAGACATGCTAGCGTTTTTAGCGCCCGCTAAAAATTAGCGCAAACTAATGCTAGTGACACCCATGGACTTAAATGGACTTTGGTTCACCTATAGGAGGGAGGGTTGACCTTTGGTTTGGTTAATATCACATTGATCTGATTTTACTCTCTTGGTTATGTTAATAAAAATCTTTTGTAATTTGGATAGTCTGTTTAGTCTTTACTCATTTGGATAAAATAAATGATGGCAGATAAAGACCTTATGGCCTATCTAGTTTGCCTATCCATGTCATCTACTCACCTTTTTTTTTGGTTTTACAGATTGGCGTACAGAATATTGTTGGAATGTAATTGTATTTTACATGCATTGCCTGTCACCTATTATTTCTCTGTGATTACTCTGTGACCTCTGATGTGAATTACTTAGAGAGGTCACACAGCTATGCAACTTCCTGTGGGGATTAGATGCAGCAGATGCAGCACATGGAGCACATGGAGCTCATGATCTCTCCTAACCTGAGAGGATCTATGGTGGTGTGAGCATCCATTACCATCTAAGCACATGGAAAGAGCTGATAAGACAAATGTATAGTAATATGTATATATAAGCCTGTCTGATTATAATCTAACTGCAAACTGTGAGTAAACAGATGTTTTGTTACTTCAACTTTAAAGTGACTCAGCAGTGAATTATTCAGGGGTGAATGAGAGAGAGATGAAGAAAGAAATTAACATTTCTAAAGCTGAAGCTGTGTGTACTAAAATCTGCTAATTATTTACTACAAATAATCCAACAAAAGGGTTATGGGCCCAGGGCCAGGAATTGAAAAAGAAGAGAAATATTACCAGGCAGAAAAAAAGGCCACATTTTTTCTCTTAAGTTTTAAAGGAAAGATTCAGTCTGTCTCTCTCTCCCCCACACAGCAGACAGAAGGCTAAGAAAATGGCTGAGGGAAGAAGTTCACCATTGTTCTATTCTCTCAAGGTGCCTAAATTAACTGAGTTTAATTATCAGCAGTGGGAATTAAGATTCATATGTCTCCTTCGAGCAAAAAGATTAGATATATGCTTAGACCAAGACAGAACAGCTGAAAATATGGCTGAATGGGACAATGCAAACTATTATGTGAAGTGCATGCTTTTGGAAGCTCTCTCAGAGAAACAAGCCATATTAGTGGAGGGAAAAGATACACCAAAGGACATTTTATATAAACTGAGAACTATGTATGCAACTACATATGCAAAGCAGCAACCAATTTGGTTGGCAGAGTTGAATGAAACCAAATTAAGGGATAAAAGTAAATGTAATGATCACATTATGCATCTTATGTCTTCATTTCAAAAGCTAGAACTTTCTGGAATTCCCATGTGTGATGCATTGAAAAGAGCATTTCTTTTTACCTCACTATCAAAGAAGTTTGATGTTTTTAGGTCTGTAAATGAGGCCATTGAAGGGCAATCTTTTGAACAGGCAACATCAAAACTAAGGCAGGAATGCATAATAAATGATTCTGAGGAGATGTGTTCTCAAAGTCAGTCAGAGAGAAATGAAACAAATTTCTTGGCAAAGAACAGAGGAAGGCGGAGCTATGGGAAAACTCCACCCAAGGGCAAGCTGATTTGCTACTCATGTGGAAAGGAGGGACATGTATCTAAATGGTGTAAGGAAACACAAAACACTCCCTCTAGCTCACCTAAGCCAATGGAACTAAAGAATTTTCAAACCAGGAAATGTATGAAGGACAAAGATAACACAAGGGCTTTCTAATGGCAGAAAAATCTTTGACTATGGTAAATAATAATTCAAATGAAAGTACTTGGATTTTGGATTCAGGGAGCACATGCCATTTAACCAATTCTAAGGATTTCTTTCAGGAAATGTGTCCAGAGGAAGGTATTCTTAAAACTGCAAACGCAGGGACTGCTAAGATCCAAGCAAAAGGTATTGGATTCTTAAAATGCAAAGTGTCTAATGAAGTTAAAGAAATTCCTGTAAGTGATGTCTTGTATATTCCCCAAGCAGTTTGCAATATGCTTAGTGTATCTACATTAGATAAGAAGGGATTGTGATTCATTTTGAAAACAGTAAGTGCACAATCTCTAAAAATGATGAAGTGTATGCTGAAGCTTTTATGCATAATGATGTTTATAAACTGAGCATTTCAGGTGAAGCCTCACATATGGCGCAAGTAAGGAAGAATGATGGTAAATATAGTCTGGAAATCTGGCACCGCCGCCTGGGACATCGTGATTCTAAGGTGATCCAGGATCTTTACAGTAAGCAACTGGCCACCGGCATTCAGATAAGTGCAGATGCTGGTAAAATGGAGAAATGCATAGACTGTGTTACTCAAAAAGGTGTGAGACCCTCATTTCCTGCATACACAGGAAATAGGAGTAATAAAGTACTGGACTTAATACACAGTGACTTATGTGGACCGTTTAATATCCCATCATTGGGAAATAACAGATTTGTACTAATATTCTTGGATGATTTCTCTAGATATTGTGTGGCCTATTTGCTGAAAGAAAAAAGTCAAGTCACAGACATGCTGAAGAAATACGTAGCCATGGTGAGCAATAAATTTGAAAGAAAACCAAAGGTTCTTCAGACCGACAATGGTGGTGAGTTCACTTCACAAAGCATGCGCACATTTCTAGAACAAGAAGGCATTCAACATATCACAACAGTAGCTTATACACCAGAGCAAAATTCTGTTGCAGAGAGAAAATTTAGGTCACTTGTGGAAATGACCAGATGTATGCTGTCAGATAGCAATCTCCCTAAAAGACTATGGGGGGAAGCCATTCTCACAGCAGTGTACCTACAAAACAGAATGCCAACTAAAGGCGCTGAGCGCACACCACATGAGACATGGCATGGTAGGAAGCCAAACCTGTCACACATAAGAACATTTGGAAGTACAGCATATGCTCATGTACCAAAGCAAAGAAGGCATAAGCTGGATTCCACAACAGAAAGGGGCATTTTAGTTGGCTATGCTCCAGGACACAAAGGATATAGAATTTTGAATCTGAAAACTGGCATTGTTGGCATAAGACATGTTACATATTTTGATGAAAACAAAAGGGTTGATAAAGGCTGGATTATCCCAGATGAGCCTTATCATCCAGAATATGAAACTAGAACCATAATAGACATGCCAGTGTATATAAATGCCATACCAAGGCAGATGTCTGAAAGCAACTCACCTGTATCTAACGAGGAACAGGCAGAGGAAGCAGACACAGAAAGGATCATTGAAGAAGACAGTACAGTTGGAGAAGGGGAATCAATTGGAGAAGAACTCTCAGATTTAGAGGATGCGGAAAGGTCAGACCAACCTGTTTGTCAGACGCTCATCCAGGGAAAACAAAGGTGTTCCACCCCCAAGACTGTCTTACCTAACAAAGTCAGCAGAAGCTCAAGAGCCCTTAACATGGGATGAGATTGAGAAAATGCCAGCAGAAGAAGCTGCTGAATGGCGTAAAGCTGCACAAGAAGAAATTGATGCATTGGATAAAAATAATACTTGGATTCTTACAAAATTACCTCCTGGCAAGAAAGCTATAGGATGCAAATGGATATTCAAGTTAAAAAGGAATGCACAAGGAAAAGTGGAAAGGTATAAAGCCAGATTAGTCGCAAAGGGATATCTTCAAAAATATGGAGAAGATTTTGATGAAGTGTTTGCACCTGTAGTGAAACACACGACAATCAGAACACTTCTGAGCATTGCAGTCTCAAAAGGCATGCAAGTCAACCACATTGATGTGAAAACAGCATTTCTTCACGGAGAAATAACTGAAGACTTGTACATGGAACAGCCAACAGGTTTCATAAATACAAAACAAAGACAGCTAGTGTGTAAATTAAACAAAGGTCTTTATGGATTAAAGCAAAGTGCAAAATGTTGGAATGAAAAATTGCATGAAATATTGACAAATTTAGGATTTAAGCAAGGTGAAGCAGATAAATGCTTGTACACTAGGTGCACAAATGGACAATATGCATACATTTTAGCTTTTGTTGATGATCTGCTCATTGCAAGCAAAAGTGAGCAAGAGTACAAGGACATTGTAAAGTGTTTAAACCTCAATGTTGAGATAAAAGAACTTGGTAATGTGTCATACTATCTTGGTATAGAAATTGAGAAACAAAATGATGGTTCTTATCTTCTAAGCCAGAAGCAGAAAATAAATGAGCTTATTGAAAGTTTAGGTATGCAAGATGCCCAAGTTGTAAGCACTCCCATGATCACTGATTTTCTGAAGGATGAAACAGTAAGAGAACCTTTACCAGATAACATCCAATATAGATCAGCCATAGGTAAGCTTTTATATCTAGCTACCACATACAGGGCTGATATAGCAAATGCAGTAGGAATTTTGAGCAGAAGGGTCAGCTCACCTACCAAATCAGATTGGACTGCAGTTAAAAGGATGGTAAGGTATTTAAAGGGTACCATTGATTGTAAATTAAAGATTTCAGCCAATAGTAATCCAAAACTAATATGTTACTGTGATTCAGATTGGGCAGGGGATCATTCTGATTATAAATCCACAAGTGGATATGTGTTTATGTATGGAAATGTACAAATTTCATGGGCCAGTCATAAACAAAGTATTGTGAGTCTGTCTTCTACAGAAGCTGAATATGTGGCAGTATCGGAAGCGTGCAGAGAACTGATGTGGATTGAAAAACTTTTGCTGGATTTTGGAATAGCTGAAAAGAGACCAATCCAGATAATGGAAGATAATCAGAGCTGCATCCGACTGTCACAGAATGACAAGGTTCAGTCACGCACCAAGCACATCGCAACGAAATACCACAACGTGCGAGAGTTGGCGAAAGAAGGGGTCATCAGTCTACACTATTGTCACACCAGTGAGATGACAGCTGACATCATGACCAAACCATTACCCAGAGAACATTTTGTGAATCTGCGTATAAAGCTTGGACTTTGTATGAATAAATAATTGCATGACAGTTATGCATGAGAAGGGGTTTGTTGGAATGTAATTGTATTTTACATGCATTGCCTGTCACCTATTATTTCTCTGTGATTACTCTGTGACCTCTGATGTGAATTACTTAGAGAGGTCACACAGCTATGCAACTTCCTGTGGGGATTAGATGCAGCAGATGCAGCACATGGAGCACATGGAGCTCATGATCTCTCCTAACCTGAGAGGATCTATGGTGGTGTGAGCATCCATTACCATCTAAGCACATGGAAAGAGCTGATAAGACAAATGTATAGTAATATGTATATATAAGCCTGTCTGATTATAATCTAACTGCAAACTGTGAGTAAACAGATGTTTTGTTACTTCAACTTTAAAGTGACTCAGCAGTGAATTATTCAGGGGTGAATGAGAGAGAGATGAAGAAAGAAATTAACATTTCTAAAGCTGAAGCTGTGTGTACTAAAATCTGCTAATTATTTACTACAAATAATCCAACAAATATAATATACTATTATTTATTTATTTATTTGTTGCATTTGTATCCCACATTTTCCCACCTATTTGCAGGCTCAATGTGGCTTACATAGTACCGTGATGGCGATCGCCAATTCTGGTATGAGAAATACAGAGTGGTATTGCGTTAGAGTTCAAGAGTGGTGTGTAAATTAAGTAGAGGAGTTGAGTTTTGTCCAGTTCCATTATAGGTTTTGTTGTGTTGCATGTTTCTGGTGTTTAAGTTGGAACGTTTTGGTATGCCTTTTTGAACAAGTTGGTCTTTAATGATTTCCGGAAGTTTGTTAGGTCATGCATTGTTTTCGTGACTTTTGATAGTGCATTCCATAGTTGCGTGCTTATGTAGGAGAAGCTGGATGCGTAGGTTGATTTATATTTTAGTCCTTTGCAGCTTGGGTAGTGAAGATTTAGGTATGTGCGTGTTGTCCTTTTTGTGTATCTGCCTTTCCATCCAAAAACATGTGCATTCCTCTTCATGATATACCAAAGTTACTCTCACTCAATGAGTAATGTTTAAGCAATAATTAAATATTGTTTTTTGGATGAATAGCAACTACATATTACTTAAGTCTCTTTGCTGGAATGACTTAACTCTTTAGTGTCCAATGTTCCCATGTTCTCTACTCTCCAACCACTGCAGTTTGTTTTGCTCTCTTCATCACATTTCACATTCCTTTTTCCAACCAAGTCCAGATTTCAGTGTTCTGTTCCCACCTGAAGGACATTGTGGCTGTTATGATTCTGCTGGTTTGGCTGAGGGGGAGGGAGGACGTCTCTTCTGATTGGCTGCCAGGGGTTGTGCTGACGTCAGGGGATAGTACTTTAGCCTGCAGCTGAAGAGTTTCTCTGCTTTTGCGTTACTTATTTGGTGGTAACAGGAAAGCCTGATAGGTTTCTCTCAGAACGTGCTCTAGGTTCTGACAGGGATCTGTGTTGATTTAGAGTATTCTTTTCCTTCCCTCTGGGTTAGCTGCTGCTGTGTGTGTGTGTATGTGTGTGCGTAGCTCTGTAATCGGGGTCAGCTGCTCGTTTGTTTAGTGGGGGCTGGGCATTGCTCAGCCTCTGGGGCTCTGGGCTGAGTGAGAGCGTTCTCCTTTGTTTGTTTGTTTTAAGGATTTCTCTTCCCAGTGTCCGGGCCTGCTGGCTCAGTGAGTTTAACCCTTTGTGTACTGTGTGTATTGTATTCCTGCCTCTGCCAGTGTGTTTGTTTGGATGGGCCCCACTCCCTCTCGGGAGGGGAAGCGTTCTCTCTGATTGTTTGTTGATTTATGGCACTCTCTCTCTGCTGGCTCTACAAGCTTAACCCTTTGTGTTCTGGGTGCCTCTGTCTACAGTGGGGTTGAGGCAAAGGCTTTCTGCCTTCCTTTTGTGTTTGGTTCCTCTGGCTTCTGCCTGGGGCTCCTACCCTGCTGGGGGGGGGGGGGTTGCTGTGTTAGTTTCCCTGTCCTGCGCTAGTCCCCTGCGTGGGCGTGGCCCGCTCTGGTCCTTTGTTTCCCCCTCTGCCCTATTGCTGGTGTTCAGCGCGTGTCTGGCCTCTTGGGGGCCCTCTGGGTTCTTTCACCCCTCCCTGTGTGTGATTGGGTTCCAGTTCAGCCGTGAGGCTCGCACGAGTGGCTCTGTCTGCGTGGGTTCCGGTTCGGCCACGAGGCCCACCTGTATGCCTATTTCCCTTCTTCCTGAGGGACTGTGGGGAGGGGTAGCTTAGGGGGTATTGTGTAGCTGGGGTGTGCGGTGGTGGGTCGGTCTCCCCTTGGCCTGGGTCGGCGCCCTGCTGGCCTCGGCCAGGGCCCAAGGGCTCACGACCAACCCAACGGATTACAGTGGCATAATTTCTTCAATAACTTCCACCAGTTTTCATTCTCACTGCCCCCCCCCCAATCAGTCAAGCTTTGTATTATGCATCCCCTCAACTATGCTTCTCTCTATCCATTCTAATCAGGCCTGCTCCACCCTCACTGCATCCTGATCTAGCCAACTAGTTCTAAATCCAGTAAATGGTGCCCAAAGTTGGGCGCTGAAAAAAATATGTGCCGAATGCTATTTTATAGATGATGCTCCGAGTTGGATACCATGTATAGAATAGCACCTGGCAGATAGTCACACTAGTTATACCATCTTTAGAGGTCACATCACCTACATGTCAGAGAAGAAGATCACGAAACGTATCTATGTTCTAGAAGAGGTCCTGATAGAGTAGCTAAAGTTCTCCAAGGACAAGCAGGACTAATAAATCTTCACTCCTAAGGTGATGTCACCAGCAGAGCTTGGTATGGGAAGCCCTACTCCAGCCACATGTCTAGAAGTTTTCAGCAGGCCTACAATGTATATGTGCCTGTTCCCACCTGCCACTGTCATGTAGACTTCATCATTCTTCACTTTTCCATAGACCTGATTGGGCCCTTCTTGAGTCACAGTTGCTTCGGTACCCAAATCATGCGATTTTAGCCATTTTTGTCTGTAAGTCCTGTTGTTGTCTAGTGGCTTACTTTTATTCCCAGGTAGTTTTCTAAGTCAGGTTTTTCATCAAAGTTTTTAATTTTTTTTTCTTTTGTATGTGTGTGTGTGTTAGCTCATTTTGGGTCACTTATAGGCCTCAAGATCCTTGCAAAGGAACTTTTGCAACTAATTTTCCAGACAATATGTCCCAAAATAAGACCCCTAGTGGCTTTCAGACTTCAACAGATTTCTTCTGAGTCTGATCCATTCATGCAACCATTTGGGTACTGGAGTTGCTAGGGTTCGTCATGAATTATCCCAAGTCTCATCTGAGCCCAATACATAGTAACATAGTAGATGACAGCAGAAAAAGACCTGCACGGTCCATCCAGTCTGCCCAACAAGATAACGCATATGTGCAAATTTTGTGTATACCCTATTTTGATTTGTACCTGTGTTCTTCAGGGCACAGACCGTATAAGTCTGCCCAGCACTATCCCCGCCTCCCAACCACCAGCCCCGCCTCCCACCACCGGCTCTGGCACAGACCGTATAAGTCTGCCCAGCACTATCCCTGCCTCCCACCACCGGCTCTGGCACAGACCGTATAAGTCTGCCCAGCACTATCCCTGCCTCCCAACCACCAGTCCCGCTTCCCACCACCGGCTCTGGCACAGACCGTATAAGTCTGCCCAGTATTGTGTGGTGATGTTAGTATGAGGCAATGTGTTTTTTCCCTGTTCAGTTTTAGTTTGAAAGCAGAGGCCCAGTTTTCCATTGTGTTTATGCTGTCCAAGATTTTGGAAGTAATTTCTGATACGATTTTCTTGAAAGGAATTAATATTGATACATCATATGCATATATGAAGGGTTTGTGGCCTTGTCTGGACAATGATTTGGCTAGGGGTGCCATCATTAGATTGAATAGTATTGGTGAGAGTGGTGAGCCTTGGGGTAGCCCGCATTCAGCTTTCCATGGGGGCAGAGATTGTGGAGTTCATCTTTACTTGGTAGGACTTGATGGTTAGGAATCCATTGAACTGAGCACCTTTCCTCTGATGCCGATTTTATGTAGTATTCTTTGTAGAATGTGGTAATCAACCATGTCAAATGCACTGGACTTGTCGAACTGTAATAGAAAAATGTTTTTCCCAATTGAGATTTCTTTTTGAATTTCGCTAGTAGTGTGATCAGTACCATTTCTGTGCTGTAGTGGATCCTGAAAGCCTCATTGGGAGTCATGTAATATTGAGAATTTGTTTATGTCGTCAACTAGCTGGTTAGGCCTTCCATTACTTTTGTCATTAGTGGTATGGATGCTATTAGCCTGTAGTTGGAGGTATCTTTGATGTCCTTCTTGGCATCCTTTGGGATAGGAGTAATATGTTGCCCTTTTCTGTTGGGAATCAGCCTTTCTTAAACATGAAGCTGAGGTGGGAAGTAAGGTGAGGTATGAATTGGTCTGGGGGTGCTTTCAGAATGTAGTTGGGACATGTGTCTAGCTAGCAGTGGACAGTGGAGAATTTCCTTACCGTTAGTGTGACTATCTCTTTTGTGAGTTGGGAGACAGTCGTCCATGTTCAGTCCACTGGGATTTCTTCAAGGGGTGTCAGGTTTTCAAAGCAGAAACTAGGCTCATGAGCCCTTGGGCCACTGCTGTGGAGCAGCAGTGGCAGGCAAAACCACCCCACACCAGAGACAAGGCAGAACTCTGACAGAAACAGCTAGACTTCACCTGTGCTTGACCGCCTTTCCCCAGGAGTTACTACTACTACTACTACTATTTAGCATTTCTATAGCGCTACAAGGCATACGCAGCGCTGCACAGAGTTGAGCCCCTGGGTGCAGGCGGCCAGCAGGACTTACCGGACATGGCAGGCACTGGATACCAACTAGGCTGAACAGGGACTAAGGGTCAGAGGGGAAAGGAATATACATGGCAGCAAGGCAGGAAACTGGGCTAGGACTCACAGAGAGACAATACTACACAAAACAGGAAATGGACAAGCTAAAGGACAGGAACTGAAAGCCGCCACGCAGCCACTGAAACAGGGTACAAATACTGACAGACAAGAGACAGGACTGAAAGCTGCAGAGCAGCCACTAAAACAGGGTACAAATACTGGCAGACAAGACACAGGACTGAAAGGTGCAGAGCAGCCACTAAGCAAGAAACACAGACAAACAGAAACTAGACAAGGAATACAGATCAGAAACAAGACTAGGGAAATAAGCAAATAAACCTAAGCTAAACTACAGACAGACTAACTAGAATCAGACAAGGAACAATACAAGAAACTAGACTAGGCAGAAGTGCAACAAAGCACTAACAAAGCAGGGACCTTAGACAATGCAAAGGCAAACTCAGAAGGTTCCAGGTGGTAATAAACCCATCAGCAGCTGAAACTCAAGCTGCAGGAATCATGAGGCAGCTACGGGTGAGGCTAGCTGCCAAACTTCAAACCAAGTCTGGAGGGCTGGAATACCTGGACCGGACCAGAAAGAAAGTCTAGAAAGTCTATGGCAGCCACCGGTTCTGGCCACAAGAGGGCAAGAGGAACATAAACCAAGACACAGGCAGAAAGCATACTGAAGCACAGAGAGGCTTAACACACACAGGTGCAGTATAGTGGAGTAATCAGAGCCATGCTGGAAGCAGCCAGCACACAGAGACAGAAACAGAACTAACTCAGGAAGAACAGACAGAAGCCAGCTCAGAAGCTGACCGCCGGAAATAAGGTGAGTCTGAGAGGGGTCATGACCACAATCGTGACAAGGGGATAATTCATTTTGTCTAAAAAAATATGTAGGTTGGTGTCATCTTGTGTTAAGCTGTTTCTTAGATTGAGGATCTTTTCCTCAAAGAGTCTGGGCAGTTCATATACTGAAGAGGGTTCGACATTCGATTGTGTTAGTGGATTGGTATTTAGTAGGTTGTTTATCAGCTGGAATAGTTTTTTTCATATCTCTGTGGTTGCCTACCTGTTTTTTCATAGAACTTCAATTGGGCCTGTCTTAATTTGACCTTATTTCTGTTTCATGCTTCCTTCCATTTTTCCAATGTCTTTCCATATTTCATGTATGCAATCCCTTAATCTTCCATAATACATCAATGCTTCAAATGTTTGGCTTCATACATGATTAACAACAGTTGCAGACATCTGACTTGGACTAAATGTAGAGTGAGAATGCTGAATGGATTGCCATTTAACTACTGTAGACAAAGATATGAAAAAAAAAAAACAGAAGAAGAATGGCCATAGGCCTTGAATACTTACGAAGTGGTGCTGAGCTTTTTTTATTCCTCCAAACTACATTGTAGGTTATGTAGATCAGGGCAAGCACAAAAACAAATGATATCAGAGTTAACCAAATGATCTTCACCGTACACATAGCATCTGTATACACAAAACAACAAAGGAGTACATGGGTTTCATTTCAATCTTACTTGTTAATGTGTTACAAAATAATTTTTATCATCAGGTCAAAATAAAGCAAACGTCCACAAATGAACAAAGTTGCTGTGTCCTCCTTCAATTCCTTTACCCAGATCTGGGTTCAAACTATTTTTAAAATAAAAAATGGATTACCTTTTTTTGTTGTCATCAAAAACCATTGAGGGAATACTTAATAACAAGTGGGGAAGCATGGATTGCATGGCTTATGAAATTCTTACTCCTCTGACTGTGTATGTGTGTGTGTGTGTGTGTTGTGTGTACTGTGTATACATAGCATGTATTGTGTCTGGGGGGTGTAGCTGGGGATGGTGGTGCTGTCTGAGGAGGTATTTTTTGGATGTCAGGGCAGCTTGTGGGGCTCTGGGACATAATTTAGGGGGAGGGGTTTGACAGTTGGGGCAATTGTGGGGGCTATGTTGGGGGAAGAGATAGTTTGAAGTGCATTTGCAGTGCTAGGGCAATTGTGTGTAGGTAGTTCTTGGGGGTGGGAAAGTTAGCAGGGGGTTATTTTTAGATGTGGGGCAGTTAGTAAAGTGGTGGAGTAGTTATGGGGACTAGACTTTAGGAGTAGGCCAGTTAAAGGAGGGTAGTTTTGTAGGGTGGGGAAGCTTGAAGGATGCTGGGGTGGTGATGCAGTTGAGCGAGGGTAATTTTGGGTGGTGGGGGAATTAGACAGGGCTTCTTATATGTGTGGGGCAGTTTCTGGGGTGGTGGAGCCTTTGCTGGGAGTAGTTTTTGGGGTGGTACACTTTGAGAAGTGCTGGCCAGTTGTGGGGGTATGTTGAGTGTGGGGCAGTTACAGGAGGTTTTATGGGTATGGGGCAGCTAGCAGAGTGATGGGGTAGTTGTGGGGGGTAGATATTAGAGATGGGCCAGTTTGCAACGTGATGCAACATTAGTGGGGGGCAGTTTGCAGGAGAATGGTAAAGATATAGGGAGCAATTTTTAAAGTTTAGGCAACTTTCAGGGGCAGTTTGAGAGGGTAGTTTGTGGGGGTAGTTTTGAGTGGTGGACCAGTTAGCAGGGTGGTGGATCAGTTGTAGAAGTTATTTTGGGAGTGAGCAGTTTGCAGGATACAGAGGCATTTGGGAGAGGTAATTCTTGAGGATAGGGCAATTTGTAAGGGATTGGTGCAGTTGTGGGTAGATATTTTAGGGAGCTGGGCAGTTTTCAGAGTGGTGGGGCAGTTATGGTGGTAGCTTTTAGGGGTAGGAGTAATTTGTGGTGTGGTGAGGCAGTTGTGACAGTAGTTTTGGGATGGAACAGTTTGTGAAGGGGAGTATTTTTGAGGTGGGGTTAGTTTGTGAGTTTTGGAGAATAAAGAACATGGAAAAGCAGTTTGAAAGAAGTAATTTCCTAAATACTATATTTCACTGTATGTACATTTCTATGTTACTGTAATAGAAGTGAATTTTAAAGACTGTTTTTCAACTCTACTTTGACCGACATTGCACTCTGGGTCTGTATTTTTGATTAGAAGTAATTCTGTTTAAAAATGATTGTTTAACTTTGATTGTGTGAAAATAAGTTGGAATGTAGAAGACACAGCTCTAATTAATTTGGTATGTGAAGGGAAAGGTGGAGCCTAAGTTCAGAGTGGCCACCTGGGCTAAGAAGCTTGTGACCACATTCCTACAGTATGGCTTGTTTACCAAAACAGAGAAATTCTCAAGCATTCTGTAATTTTACTTAGCTCTGAACATGAGTTCTAAGCCTAATAAAAAGGGGGAGGGGCTCTTACAGTGAGGCTGGAAGCTCATCTATGGGTGGACACATTGCACAGAACCAATCTCCTGGTCATGAGACTCTGACTTTGCTGAAAAAGGGGCTTCTCTCAGCTGATATAAAAAGCCTGGATGATGTAAGGACCAGTGTATCTTAGAACCTCTAATAAAAGTCTCATTTACCTAATACGAATCCAAAAGAATCCACAGTAATTACTGAGTAGTCTGTGTCAGTGAGGCAGACTGTAAAACCAGGTGAGAACAACTACCAAAGCTGGAACTCCTTCTTCCATAGAAATATATTGCACCATGGGGAGGGGGGGGGGGGTATTTCTGTGGTACTCAGTTATATTTGGCCCATTTTTGAATTTGTACCTTTTTAGTGAGAAGTTTCAGAGCTTGTTTAGATAGACGACTGTAACCACGGACTGAGGCGGGTTTACCTTGGTTTCCTGCAGAGTTGCGGGAGTTAGAGACTGGGTCAGCAGATGAATCTAGAAGCTAATAGGGCAGGAATTGGTGGGGGGTGGGGGGCAGAAGGCTGGGGGTGGAATTTAGAAGTTTTGTTTTAAAATTGTAACCTGGGTCCCACACTTGCTCATCAGCGTCCTGGGCACCGACTAGCTCTCAGGATCAGACACCATCGACACAGGCCACAAAAGTTACTAGTTCTACAAAAGCCAAGTTACTTTATACACACTGAGCTGCATGTAGGCCAGGAACAGACTTACTCTGGAAGGACATAGGATTTTACGCTGGGGCTTTATTTCTCCCTCACTCTCTATTCTCTTTCCTTTATCAGTTTGGGAGTAAGTTTCATTCTCACTCAAAGAAAAGACTCCAGTCTAGAGTTTATGCAAACAAACCAAACTTTACTGAAGATTTTGCAACAGGCAGTTCAAGTCCTTTATTTCGGTTACTTTGTAAACCAACTTGATATCAGATACAAACAATAAACCCAGTGCCAAATTCAGGGATATGGTGTGTCTTCTTAAATGCAAATTTGTAATCCTACAGTATGTACATATTTACAGCTCCTCCTGTCCATACCCATCCCTTCGGGCTACATAATCCAAAGTTGTGCTTGTAGCGTTGGTTGTCAAAAGCAAACTCCTACAGGATCAGACCTCCGTGTCTGTCTTTACTGCCAGAGATGCACTTCCCTGAGCTGCACCCTCTCGCCCTGTTCCTGCTCATGGTCTGGGTTCCTCTTTACTCACCCAAAGCACTCCACTCTTCCAGTTACTACCTTTAGCTGATAGTAACTCTCCCTTAGATTAGCCTTAGGTTATTTTGGCCTTTCCAGGACACCCTCTCTCCTCATGGGTCCCAGCCGAGGAAGAGGCAACCAAAAATCTCGTGCAAACCCAACACTAACATTTATTAACTCTTACTCCTCCCCTACTGTCATTCAACAACCAGAAACATTTCCCTCTGCAACTTACCTAGGAATCCACCCCCTTCTGCTGGATCCTTTACCACCCACAACCTCAGAAACCTCCCCTCAAAAACTCTGGAGAGTTGTCTCATGATCTTTTTAGTAATCCCCATTATAATGGGGGATTACCAAGAACTCAGGGACAGGATTGACTTGCCAGTGCAAATAGGCAGGATCAGAGAAGGGAGTATTTAGCGGGCTCATTTTCAAAGCACTTAGCCTCCCAAAGTTCCATAGAAACCTATGGAACTTAGCCTCCCAAAGTGCTTTGAAAATATGCCTCTAGGTCAGCCTCCTCCGAGGCACATGCCTCTTTTCTACTTCTCTGAGGCAGCTTATGACGACTGAGGAATCACCTACGGCGGCCTGGGAAGATGATCTGGGAGAGAAATTTTCACTCTTGGCTGTCAATTCATTAGATGAAGGACTAAGTCTGGAGCAAGTGTTGGAGCTGTCTCTGCTGTTTCTTCCCACCCCATTATCAGTGCACCTCCACTCCCATTGCGGTGGTTGAAGGAAGCTGCCTTATCGGCCCTTGCTGTGGAGGCTCCTGAGGTGCCTGGTGGTAAACATGGGGCCAGAACTTCAACATTGGGTGTTAGCAAAGGAAAGGGTAGGGCAGTGTGGGATGCTGGATCATCGGTTGAGTTGGGAGAGAGTCAGGTCCATTTTTTTCCTGTCATCGGGTGGTGTTGATTTTCCCGTGGGGAGGGTTCTTGATGATTTAAGGGCAGCTGGTTCAGTTAATGGGTCATTTTTACTGGTAGCAGCAGACTCACATCCACGGGCACTTTCAGCGGAGCCTGCAGGCAGGCCTGGAAACATGGGCCCTGATAATGAGGTGATGCATAGCCTGGTTGGACAGGTTCCCTCGACCTGGGAGGGGATGGATAGGGGGCCTTGGAGATGGTCTCTGGTGGGTCTTGGAGGATGGAATGAGGCCTTATTTTGCATATCCTGGGATGAGATTCTCTCCTCCTCCATGTTTGCAGAAACCAGTTGGCAAGGTATTTTTTCCTTACTCTTCATCCTCATATGACTTTTAAGAGTAGTTCTGGGACAGGTGGGGGGGTTTGTGCCCTAGACATGGGCCTGAGTGTTTGGGAATGGTTGCTGCTGGCTTCCCTGATGTGTCTTCACATATATCCCAGGAGGAAAGCTTGGCATATGGAGCATCTCCACTGAGACCATCTGCAAGCGGGGTTTCAATGTCTAGTGGTCCTGCAGCCTCGCTACCACCCATAATATCCTATACAAGTGGCTTGGGAGTTAGTGAGCATGCCAGAACTGATGTACTTCCTCCATCGATGCCAACAGGACCAGCAGCAGGTGAAGGTGCTGCATCTACATCTACACTTCGTCAATCAGGAACAGGGGCACGTATAGCAGGTAACAAATATCTATTAGTGGCAAAATTTCTCTCATATCTTCAAGACTCTACTACAGTTTGCTATATTTTATCTTATTTTCCACAAATATGAGATGAATGGCAAATTGTGGCTGGAGTGGGCTTCAACAGCAACTCTAGTAGTTCGGAAGTAGGACTGGGGGCAGGCAGATTTTGCCCCAAAATTGGTAGGGTCAATATGCCATCCAAATGGCAAAAAATATGTTTAGTGGAAAACATTTTAAAAAATCATGTACATAATAGAATAATAAAATTTTTCCAATATTCAATTCAAAAATACACTAAAAATACATTTAGTAAGAAGATACACTGCAAATGTCATAAATGTTTAGAGATAAACGTCACCGCCAAACAGAAATACACTACGCAAAATGTGCAAAGGTAGTACTCGTCCCCGGGTCAATAAAACATCCGTGGCAACAACAGCACGTTCCCTCCATGAGCAAAATGTGTATATATACTTCTGCATGTGTGCCCAGTTTTGTCTCTGCGCATGAAGTCAAACTTTTCTGTGCCAGAGTCGAGCTTCTGGTCCTCCTGTGCCTCAGACACAGGAGAGAGATTTTCAAGGGCCACCACCACCTGCCACCCCATAATGTCTCCAGGGGGGGGCACGAAGATCCATAAGGAGCAGCTTGGAAAGGTCAGTGTGAAGAGGAGCCTCCCAAGATCACATCAACACTTATGTGAAAGCACCATACATAGTCAGGGGCACATACAGTGAGTTGGTTTTGTTTTTGAAATACATGTTATTGAATTTTCATAAGAAAGAATAACAAAACATTTGTTGAACTCAGAATATCCAATGACAAGTAATTATAGGGCCCCTTCACTAACCCTTCAATGCTGAAATAAGGGGCTGCGCATATCTGGACCCCCTTTCCTTCCTCACCCCCAGTGCCATCATGCTGCCCCATGACTCCATTCACATATTCTTCCCTCCCCACCCCTCCTGCACCTTATTGTACTGCCCTGGTGGTCTAGTGGCCTCTTCGGGGCAGGAAAGATCCCCCTCTTTCCTTCTCGGCATGGCTGTAGACCTGTATTGCTCCAGACGCCGCTTCAAAATGGCTGCCGAGAGTTCAAGCAGTGACCTTGCAAGACTTCTGCAATTTTTAATTTTAAAAACACACTCATCACTGGAATAGGTTTTTCTAAAATCTGCAGTGGAATAGTCCAGCTGCCATTCTGCTGCGTCAGGCTCACCGAGAGGGAGGGGCCTGGTTGACCCAGTGGCATGGGGAGCCTGGCCCTCTCCATTTTGGGTTCGGTCCCACCCAACTGCAGTACCCTGAATGGCTGGCAGGAATACCCAAGCCCCGCCAGCCAAACAGCTCTGAGGTCCAAACCACCCCTGGTGTTAGGAAGTTAGCAGCATGCTTTCTAGCAGCCAATACCAGCACTCCGTGCATGCTCAGTTCACGGTCATGAACTTAGCATGCATGAGGCGTGTCGGCATCAGTGGTTAGACGCAAAGAATTCATTCAGTTTCTCCACTATGGCCTTGTCCTCCCTGAGTGCCCCTTTTGCTCCTTCATGACCTAAAGGTCCGACAGATTCCCTTGCAAGCTTTCTCCTTCTCATGTACCTGAAAGAGTTGTTACTGTGAGTTTTAGCCTCTGCAGCACGTTTCTCTTCATATTGTCTTTTAGCCTTCTTTATTAATGCTTTGCATCTAAATTGCCAATGCTTATGTTTCTTCTTATTTTCTTCATTTGGGTCCTTTTTCCATTCTTTGAAGGGCAATCTTTTGGTTGTAATAGCCTCTTTTACTTCACCTTTTAACCATGCTGGCTGACGTTTTCTCTTCTTTCCACCTTTGCAAATACGTGGAATGCATCTGGACTGGGCTTCCAAGATGGTATTCTTGAATAACGTCCATGCCTGATTTAGTGTTCTAACCTTTGCAGCTGATCCTTTTAGTTTCTTTTTAACCATTTTCCTCATTTTATCATAGTCACCCTAAGTCAAGGGGTGTGAAGACTTAAGAATAAAGAACCAAAAAGCTTTGATTTCATATTTACTTTTAGAATAGTTCTACAATTGTTCTTTCAGGTTGATCAGTGAAACAATCTCCTATTGTAATTCTCTTTGTATTGTATTTTTTAGACAGAAAAATATGAAAAATGTACAGTGGTGTGAATACTTTTGCACAGCAGTGTATATTTATGATGCATCATCTATGACATAAGGAGGAAATGGCAAATACTCATCAGACTGATGGCAAATTCTAATGAAACTTAATGCAAAGCTTTAGGGTTGTTGTACAACTATGCATATGTGAAAGTTAAAGTTGAAAGGGTGTAAATATTAGTTTTCTTGCTTTTTGCCTTGGTGTGAACAAAGGAAAAAGCAAACACATTTGAGCAGGAATATTTGGTATTTCTTTCAATAACTTACATGGTACAGGACTTTCTAGCTTCAGGGAAATACTTATGTGTCCTTTCTGATCTTCTCCCACTCTTGTTCCCCAAGAAAAGTTTGTGCTTTCCTTGCCTGTACCACCATTTTGGGCTGCAGACTCTCCAATGTGAATTTCCAGTAAGACATGATTTAACGGCTGCCTCTGTTCTTTAGCATATGACACGGTGAAATCCCAATGCTTGTACAAAGGACGAATATGTTTTGCCTCCAGTTCTAATGACCCTTTTACCTTTAGAGCTATGTGAAAAAAAAAGAGAAACATGATGGAAATTGTAGCAGTTGACTTGACATTTACAAGGCTTCACACCCCATGGTGGATCCATTCCTTTCTGTTTAGCAATAACATTTTTCATACCTCCTTCTAACACTGGTTAACTGCATAATGGGCAAACAGTAGGATGTATGATATTTGAAAAGGGTAGTTCGAGCAAAGAGGTTGTCACAAGTATTATTTATGTATATATTACTTTCAGCACTCCTAGCCAAACAACATAAATACCTCAACAACTGGAACAAGAGCATTGCTTTTGACACAATTGTAGCTTAAGGGCCTTTTACTAATATGTTTTATATGTAATATGTTTTACATCTAACATAGCCAAAATAAAGGCATGCTAGATGTAAAAACCATAACATAAGCATTAAGCACACCCTACTTTCTCCACAATAAATTAACAATATAAATAGTAAATAACACTACAACACAAATTGTGGCATAAATCGGCCATAGCTTTATTAACTAACTTCAACTTTGCAGAAACTTAATTGACACTCAGCTGGTCACACAGACAATCCTATATGGAGAGAAAGAGGGAAAACAGATGGAAGGATGGAGGAAGGGAGGGAACGACCCTGAAACTGGGACGGAGGGACTGAGGGAACAGCCCTGGAACTGGGAGGGCACAGCCCTGAGACTGGGAGCGAGGGAGGGCCCAGCCCTGGAACTGGGAGGGAGGGAGGGCGGGGCCGGGAGCCCATGGCACACACTCTAATTCTCACACACACACTCTCTCTCTCACAGACACACTCACACACAGTCTCACTCTCTGTCTCACACACACACACACACACACACTCACACATTCACTCTCTCTCTCTGTCTCTCACACAGTCACTCTCACACACACTCTCTCAAACATACACACTCCGAGGAAAACCTTGCTAGCGCCTGTTTCATTTGTGTCAGAAACAGGCCTTTTTTACTAGTATGCAATAAAACCCTTTTTTGCCAGATGGTATCGTACTGACCATAACAACTTAAAGGTATGGTCCACAGTTCCACTGAACCATCCCATTCCCCCAAGTCCATGGTGGTACCATACATGAACTTTTCCTAATTCCCTTACAATACATTCCCCAACTGATTCACTTTAAACTGATAATGAAAATGATCCTTCTAATCCCACCACTAGCAATGACAGCTCAGCCAAATTATTCTGGGAATAATCTGAGACCATATCAGTCTGGAAACTGGAAAATAACAAAGAGCAATCAACCATGTATGCTTCATCTGCCAGATCAAGTCCACACCTTTCACTTTACACAAATCATTGCCTCCCAGATGAAGAAGTAGATTAGCTAGAGAAGAGAAACAACAAGCTTGTAACAGCAAAGACAACAGTTGGTCCCAACACATGTCTCACAGGCCCAACCAGCAAATGTGTACTCATAACAAAACGAGGCATAGATGAGGACCCCAACGACTTTCAGTCGCTCTCTTCTGTGCCTAAAATATGAAGGAATGACCACACAGCAAACACAGATCTCTGGAACAGAAGGGCCTGCAAGAAGAACTAAAGAAAGAGCATTAACAAGCAGCACAATTATACACTGTTCTCACTTAACACCTGAATTTACTGGAAAGCCAGCAACCCACCTTTTAATTAAATCCACAGACCCTCCCTACTCCGTAACAGTAGTAGCTGCTCCAATCCGGAAAAAGTGAGTCCCATACAACCTAGGATCCAATCCACAAGACAATAAACAGTGCACCAAAGAAAGCAAATGAAAATTCCACCCTAAATAATAAGACCTCATAAGACAAGGTACAAACTGATCCCAATGCTAGAAACAGGCGTAACAGAAGCTCATGCATGACAGGAAATCTGATACACAACAGAACTGGCAATTTCCGCACTAAAAAGGACCCTGTAGAATCAGATTCACCTTGCAAATTACATTAAAAACGAAGACTGTACAGCGCTCTGTCACCACTGCCCCCGACCAACCTGCCTGAAAAGCAAAACCAAAAAAATCCAAACGTACCTGCACATGAGGGGATATCTCCAAAGGAATGCAAGCCACTGTCAAAAATTCACAAAAACACTTCCAACCCCCTTCATACAATTTCCATTTGTTCAGAACTAGTGATGAATGAAGCACACTCATCAGGACAGCTGAATAACATCCCACACCTCCAAAGGCATCCAGTATGGCAACTCATTCGCACATGGCGCCAAAGCTCAAAACCAAATCCACTGAAATCGAAAGAATCAGCGATTTCATTAGTGACTCAAGGAATATGCTTCTCAGTAAGTGTCAAATTCAATGAGTGAATGAAGGACAATAACTCGTAAAAGTTCAGACAACAACGAACAGGTGGCCGACTGCCTATTAATGGCTTCAACCACTTCCATATTGTCCAATCTCCACACTATTGTCCTGTTGACCAATTAATCCCCACCCCCAAAGTTACCAACAGAGGGAACAATTCTAGGAAGGCAATATTGGAACACCAACGCTTATCAATCTAGAACTAAGGCCACTGTTCCGCACACCATGCCTCTTTAAAATAAACTCCATATCCCTTCCCCCAGAGGCATCTGAAAAGGGAATGTGGGGGGAGGAAGGGAATGGAACTTGACCTACCGCCTTTCTGTGGTTACATTCAAAGCAGTTTTCATATTATATTCAGGCATTTATTTTGTACCTGGAGCTACGGAGAGTTAAGTGACTTGCCCAGAGTCACAAGGCGCTGCAGTGGGAATGGAGCCCAGTTCACCAGGATGAAAGCCTGCTGCACTAACCAGTAGGATAAATCTCAATTAGAAACCCCAGATTCAGGCCATATTCATGCTCCATTAAAATCCCACAAAATTGAGAGCCATAGACACAAATCTTCTTTTACCTTGGAAGAAATCCAAATAAAATTATGACGCATTCAAATTCCAATAGTCAAGTGTACTAATTGCCGAGTAAACACTCTCTCCATCGGGATTACCCATGTCGCAAAGTTAAATAAACCCAATAAAAATTGGACTTGCTGCAAGGTTAGTTTTCTGGCATCACATGCTACTTCAATAGCCTGAACCAACTTGGCTAATTTCTCGTTTGGTAAACAGGATTTCATAGCTTCAGAATCCAACTCGATCCCCAAGAATGTTAAATCAGATAGTTGGACTTTCAGATTTCTCAGCAGATAAAGGCACTTCCAACTTACTGGCAACACACTGATATGCAGTTACCACATCCTGACATAATGAAGACTCAGAAGGACCAACAAACAAAAAATCTTCCAGGTAATAAATCACATTATCGCAACCCACCACCTGCTGAGTCACCCATTCAAGGAAGGTAGAAAAAATTTCAAAGCAAGCACAAGCTACAGAGCAGCCCATCAGCATGCAACAGTTGTAATAATAAAAGTCCATCAAATTTGAATCCCAACAGATAAAAGGAACAGGGATGAATCAGCAAAAGACAAAAAGAAGCTTCTGTATCCGCCTTAGCCATAAAGGCCCCTTTGCCTTGAGATTGCACCAACTGAATTGCCTGATCAAAGGACGTGTATTGGACCGAACAACACTCCTCAGGAATAAAGTCATTAACACTATTACCCCAGGGGAAGGATAATTTGTGAATTAATCGATACTTCCGTGGATCTTTCTTGGGCACTAGATCCAGGAGCAAAATCACCAAGTAAGACCAAGGAGAGGAATCAAACAGTCCAGCAAACCTCCCCAGCCACAATTCTTTCTGTATCTTTTCCCCCACAATTTCCTTGTGTTTAGTCACAGCTTACACATGATCAACTGGAAGCCGTCCAGAGCCAGACCTGTGCACTGAACAGCGAAAGGCTGGGTGCCCTGCCCCACAAATATAATATTGGTGGCGAAAGTGACAGCCCACATGATCACACCTTCCAGCATTAAAATGAAAACATGGATTAACTGGCAACCCCTGACATCCAGCACTGGAAGAAACACCAGGAGTAACAGACCCGTGAGCCACAGCAACACAGGTGCCCTGTGATACTAGCCCTGGCCGAGAAAAACCCAAGCCTGACATACCCACCATCTGACTCCCTGAACCCCTCATGGGAAAAATCAATCTCTGAAGCACCAAAAACCTCCACAAGCCATACAGAAGCACAATGGAGTAATTTCACACAACTAAATATCAACATCATGAAAACCCTACCCATTGGACTTGTCCTTAGCCAAACCTTTCCAAAAATGCTCGTCATAGTTCAGCCAAGCCCATCCCCCAAATGTTCTATATACTCTCAATATCAGATCAGAATACCGTAAAAGACCAGGGTATAAGGACATCTTTGCTTCACCTAAAATACTGGCATAGGCATGAAAAGCCAACAGCCAGTTAAAAATAGATTTAGGCACTGTAGGTTTAAGCTTCTTGACATCATCTTTTCCATCCTCCTCTTTTTTGCACTCATTACCCTCTCCATGAGTCAATAAGGAAAAGAAATCCACATATTTCCATTGCAAAATCTTCTGATGCTATTTTGTAGACACATGACTATCAAGGGAAGGAATATCAGAGAGTATGACCTCCCCAAGACACCTGTGCCAGTGCCTATCCTGGAACCGACAAGGAAGAAGGCTGACCCTCGACTAATAAATTATTAGCTTCCACATCAGACCCTGAAGAAGAGGAAAAAGATTCAAACAAATTTGTCTCCTGTGTAATTGCTTGTCTCTATCTAAGTGCTTAACAACTGAACATAAAATCTGGATAAACTCTTATCACACAAGTGCTTATGGAAATGAGCATTATTAATCCTTCCTCTTACCACTCAAAGCCCCAGAAACCCCAACAACTCCCCCAAATCCCCATCACTCTCTGACTCACCCACGATAGAACTGCTGCACTCTTCTGTACCGAGCTCCTCAGGAGGTATCTGGCGTATTCGACATGCACTAGTAGCACCACTAGAACTCCCTTCAGTGACATCTACTTCCTATGGAACCCTATCCCCAGCTGGAGCCCCCTTATCCTTCTTATTCTTAAACCACTGAGACACTCTCACAACCCATGAAGAGACTCCCCCACCTGTTTAGACACACGAGCCATCTATTTAGCCACCCTACCCTGAAAAACCTTCACACCCTTCCCTTTCTGTGACAAACTAGAGCTCTGACTCTTGTTGGGAGCCATAATACTCACCACCTCCCCTCAAAAGAAAATCACTCACAAACGTTCTTCACACACTCCCCCAAAATCGTGAAAGCCAAAATAAATCTGACTTTCCATCCACCAGAAACCCCTTTTCAACTCATTACCCAACCCAAACTCAAAGCACTTCATTGCACCAGGAGGGACTTCAGGACTGTGAACTCCACAAAATTGACACTACTGCCTATGTCCCGGTTCCAGCCCCCCCACAGAGCTCAATGACACAATGCTCACTCTTTACAACAGACTGACACAGTCCCAAAGCACACGGAACCAAAATAAAATCCAACAGCATTCCAACCTCAGCGAATCCTTCCAAGTCCTCTTTAATGTCAGTGCCACAAAAGTTTACACCTAAAGCTATAAAAAGAAAACAAAATGGAGCCCAGGTAGACATGGGAAACCCAGAACGGGAACCCACAGTCAACTCAAGGTAAGCGCTGACCCAAAACCGCACGGAGAAAAGAGAGAAAATAAAAAGAGGAGAAGTAAAAATACCACTACACTCACCGCCACACAGAAAACTTGCTCTCATCCACCTAGACTCATAAACAAACTGCTCAAACCTGCTCAAATTCAGTCCATTCATCCTCTTACATTCACTCCCATTGGTTCCTGCACTCTGCTGTTCAACCCACTGAGAGCCTTCCCCACTGTTTCTAACCAGCACCACTACCTTCGTTCACTTTAAACTGGGTGGTTCAGCCATGTTATATCACTCCAGTGTAAAACCTGGGGTGGATCTCTATGTTAAGTGCTGGGGGAAGTTCTCAGCACTTTGGAAAAGGCAGAAACAAAGCAAGGATCATTGCTACATGCTAACAGCACTACTGATAATGCAGAATACACTTAGCTACAACTCTAGAGACATAGCTAGTTGTACTGCCATCTTTCCCAAATTAGCAGTTAACAAGCCTCGACCCATTCCCCACCTATAACTTGCCTCATAAAAAGAATCTCTGCTTTATTAATTTATGTGTTCAAGCAAAAAAGTGAATTAAAAAAAACACATTTGCTTTTAAATAACTTGAAAAATCAAACTAGCAGTTACGTAGTGTCTATATTGAATAGGGGGAAAAGTCTCAACTGCTGCGGCAACACATCTCAATCATTGATTGCACGCAGAAAAAAGTAATCATAGACTAAAAAAAACCCCGTGGATTAGTGCCTGTCATCTAATGGTGCCCTTGATATACCTATGTGGCATGTATCTCTAGGCACCAGCTTGTAGAATTGCTCCATTAGTATCTATAACTTTGGTCTCCTTCACCATCATTTCTTTCTCTGTAAGCAACTTATTTCCTGGATCTACAAATTCTATATACAGACCATCTTGGTCAGACCTGGGGACAAAAAATTTCATAGTCTTCCATACTGGTTGATGTCTTCAACCCTCCACCTACTAACATTAGGTCCAAGGTGTGACCAGCCTTATGAGTTGGTCTCTGAATCAACTGTGTAAGAACCAGACAGAAGAAAATCCCCGAAAGCTTCTGGTAATGGCACCAAATCAACATGCATATTAAAATGACCAACAATAATGGCTGTATCTAAATTGATTTTTCAAGCAACTACTTTCAATAACGTGGAGGGGCATAATCGAACATCGCCGGCCAAATAGATCGCCGGCGATCTATGTTGGCGGCGGCGCTACAGCTGGCCGGAACCGTATTATCGAAAAAGATGGCCGGCCATCTTTTTTGTCGATAATACGGTTTAGCCAGGCCAAATGCCGTGGAGTTCGCCGGGTTTGAGATGGCCGGGTTTGTTTTTCAGCGATAATGGAAAGTTATGTTGGCCATCTCAAACCCCGGCCAAATTCAAGGCATTTGGCCGTGGGAGGAGCCAGCATTTTTAGTGCACTGACCCCCCTGACATGCCAGGACACCAACCAGTCACCCTAGGGGTCACTGCGGTGGACTTCAGAAAAGATCCCACGTGCATAGCTCCCTTACTTTGGGAGCTGAGTCCCTAACCCCCCCCCCCCCCAAACCCACTACCCAAAAATGTACTGCACCCACTAAAATTGCTCCAGGGACCTGCATACAGCCTCTAGGACTTATTGCTGCTGTATAACTTTGGCACACCAGTTCACACCTGAAGACTAATCTCTCTGAAAAAGTCCTTTCTTGAAATAACCATATTTACTCATAGTTAACTGCAGATCAGAGGTTGTGCCCCACTGGCAAAGAGTCCCCTGGTACTAAGATTAGCAGTAGGTCAGAGCTGGCACAATGGTGTACAATGCCCTCTTTCAGCACCATTCAAGGTAAGAACTACGTTCTCTAACGTGGGTAACACAGGAAAGGGAACTAAAACTGGCTTACAAAAATGGCCACTACCGCATGGACTACAACAGGAAACAAAACAGGGCACACTCTGACCCAGTTAGCAGGGGGGAAAAGCACCATGGGAGTAGAGCCCAGTACCCTACACCCACCACAATGCATTGCTAATGTGACTCTGCAGGGCACCTAACAGAAAAGGTGTCACACTCACCCGAGAGCCACATCGCAACCAGGGAAAGGCTGTCGGAGGATACAACACATTCTGCTGTCATGGAGGTGGGTACGGCATATGAGGCTGGCATACAGGCTGGCAAAAAAGGTTTTTAGTTTTATTTTTTTAGTTTGGAAGGGGATTGGTGACCACTGGGAGTCATTCCCTCCAGTGGTCATCTGGTCAGTTGGGGCACCTTTTTGAGGCTTGGTCGTGAAAATAAAAGGACCAAGTAAAGCTGGCGAAATACCTCTTAACGCCGCTTTTTTTTTCCATTATTGGCGAAAGCCGGCCATCTGGTAGCCACGCCCATGCCCACCCATGTCCCACCTTCGCTAATCTACCGACACACCCCCTTGAACTTTCGCCGGCGATGCTGTCAAAAATGCCGCTTTTGATTATACCGATTTCGCCGCTTTTAAGAAATCGCCGGCCATCTCCGGATTTGTGTCGGAAGATGGCCGGCGATCACTTTCGATTATAAGCTGGATAGTAACATAGTAGATGACGGCAGAAAAAGACCTGCACAGTCCATCCAGTCTGCCCAACAAGATAAACTCACGTGCTACTTTTTGTGTATACCTTACCTTGATTTGTACCTGTCCTTTTCAGGGCACAGACCATATAAGTCTGCCCAGCACTATCCCCGCCTCCCAACCACCAGCCCCGCCTCCCACCACCGGTTCTGGCACAGACCGTATAAGTCTGCCCAGCACTATCCCCGCCTCCCAACCACCAACCCCGCCTCCCACCACCGGTTCTGGCACAGACCGTATAAGTCTGCCCAGCACTATCCCCGCCTCCCAACCACCAGTCCCGCCTCCCATCACCGGCTCTGGCACAGACCATATAAGTCTGCCCAGCACCATCCCCGCCTCCCTCCACCGGCTCTGCCCAGCACCATCCCCGCCTCCCGCCACCGGCTCTGCCACCCAATCTCGGCTAAGCTCCTTAGGATCCATTCCTTCTGAACAGGATTCCTTTATGTTTATCCCACGCATGTTTGAATTCCGTTACTGTTTTCGTTTCCACCACCTCCCGCGGGAGGGCATTCCAAGCATCCACTACTCTCTCTGTGAAAAAATACTTCCTGACATTTTTCTTGAGTCTGCCCCCCTTCAATCTCATTTCATGTCCTCTCGTTCTACCGCCTTTGCATCTCCGGAAAAGGTTTGTTTGCAGATTAATACCTTTCAAATATTTGAATGTCTGTATTATATCACCCCTGTTTCTCCTTTCCTCCAGAGTATACATGTTCAGGTCCGCAAGTCTCTCCTCATACGTCTTGTAACGCAAATCCCATACCATTCTCATAGCTTTTCTTTGCACCGCTTCAATTCTTTTTACATCCTTAACAAGATACGGCCTCCAAAACTGAACACAATACTCCAGGTGGGGCATCACCAACGACTTATACAGGGGCATCAACACCCCCTTTCTTCTGCTGGTCACACCTCTCTCTATACAGCCTAACAACCTTCTAGCTACTGCCACCGCCTTGTCACACTGTTTCGTCGCCTTCAAATCCTCAGATACTATCACCCCAAGATCCCTCTCCCCATCTGTACCTATCAGACTCTCCCTGCCTAACACATACGTCTCCCGTGGATTTCTACTCCCTAAGTGCATCACTTTGCATTTCTTCGCATTGAATTTTAATTGCCAAACCTTAGACCATTCTTCTAGCTTCTGTAGGTCCTTTTTCATGTTTTCCACTCCCTCCGGGGTGTCCACTCTGTTACAGATCTTAGTATCATCCGCAAATAGGCAAACTTTACCTTCTAACCCTTCGGCAATGTCACTCACAAATATATTGATCAGAATCGGCCCCAGCACCGATCCTTGAGGCACTCCACTACTCACCTTTCCCTCCTCCGAGTGAATTCCATTCACCACCACCCTCTGGTGTCTGTCCGTCAACCAGTTCCTAATCCAGCTCACCACTTCGGGTCCTATCTTCAGCCCATCCAGTTTATTTAAGAGCCTCCTGTGGGGAACCGTGTCAAAAGCTTTGCTGAAATCTAAGTAGATTATGTCCATAGCTCGTCCCTGATTCAATTCTCCTGTCACCCAATCAAAGAACTCAATGAGATTCGTTTGGCACGATTTCCCTTTGGTAAAACCATGTTGTCTCGGATCTTGCAACTTATTGGCTTCCACAAAATTCACTATCCTTTCCTTCAGCATCGCTTTCCAAAACAGAGTAGTTCATAGTAACAATCACGGTGAGCAAATAGAACAAACAGTTGATAAACATAAAATTTCAAATCAAGAGCTAATATCTAAATTAATGGGCAGTAACCAGAGATCTTCTGAAGATATTTTAAAAGCCCACCCCTACCCTCTTAGATCCACAGCAATCTGCTTCCCCAAAGATAACTGGATGGACAGCACCGATTAGCTAGCAAAACATCTGATTCTAACAGCTATGATTCAGTGACACAAATTATATCATCTTTAGTTTCCAGTACCACATTATGAATTGCAGGAGTCTGAGGCCATTCAAAGTGAAAGGGCTATGTCGGCACTAGCACACCACCAGCCGCTAGCATGGCTTTGTAAACAGGGGGTTATTTTGTATGGACCAGGCATTGATTAAGAATTATCTAACTTCCTGAGCATCCCATTTATAGAAAATTGTTTAAGAAAACAAAACAAGAAAAAAGTAGGACAATTGTTCTTCTCAAATAGTATAAGAATTCATTTTTACAAGAGTCAATATTCTTGATACTAATGTCCTCTCTGGAGCAGGTTGTCACCCAGTAGCCAGACGCACAGACTGAATAACAAAACTGCTCAGCAAAACCTTTTTAGCCATCACATATATATTGTTGTAAGCTTCGTTTCTCCCAAATCATGTGATTTCTCCTAAACTAACATGATAATATATGGATCTTCCTGTTCCTTCCATCACACAATATAGTAATATACAAAAATGGCAATTTCCTGTATTCTACCATCCTCTCCTACTTGTGTTCACATGCACACTTTGTGGCAATTGGCTAATTCCTTATCAGTAAAGCGTGCTCACAGCGTGCCAAAACCATGTAGCAAGCTAGTTTGAAACACCTGATGGCCTTCCTCTCTGAACACATATTTCCATTGGAACATCTTGGACTCGCAGGGTCCTCAGTCTCTCATCACCACCAAGGTTATATCCAATTGTATCTGCCATATATGGACCGCATAGCCTCAGTTCCTCCTGTCACCTTGACATGTAACATGTACTTTCCATTTCCTGAGAAAGCACTGTAACTTACATGCAGTTGCAGGAGTAAACTAAAAATATACTGAACACAGCAAGGCTAGGAAAGCTGAGGGCTAGCTAGGCCATATTACAGGCCTAGTATAGGAAGGAATATACAAGCTCAGCCCCAGAGAAAACAGGATCAGATGGTAAAGCTCAGATGGTACAGCTCAGCATGTGATGATTGGTATTTAATGCAGCAATTAGGATGTGCTAGTAGTTAACATATGGCAGTGCTGTTAGTGTGCATTAAAAACCGTGTAAAACACCTAATGCTACTTAATAAATAGATCCCTTGGTTTCCAATTCCTGTGTAAGAGTGATAATAAAAGTAGGTTATTGCTGCTTGGGGCTTCTCTGCTATCATTAGTTAATTGTTCAGTTTTTCTAGTATTGGGACATAGGAACTCATTGTTAATTATTCCAATAAGAAAATGTTGTCAACAGTGAGAGAAGTTGATAGAAAAGAAGATAAGGAACCTGGTGAAGATGAGTAAAAGCTAGATGCTGTTAAGATATATAAAGAAAAGAAGGCCCTGCACATAGCATTTATTGATTTACAAAAGCTATATGATGGCATAAAGAGAACTAATCTGCTGGTGCATGAGAAAGAGAGGTAGACAGATGAAAGACATGAACCAAAGTTACCAAGAGCAAAGTGAAAATTGCTTTTGAAAGAGCAGCAAGCACTCTAGTCAAAATGGGAGTAGCAAGGGGTCCTTCTACTAAAGGTTTGTGCTCACCATGCATTTGATGCAAAAAGTAATGTGTAGTAACTGTTCGAGGCATTTCCAGCATGTTCCTATACACTTACAGGGGAATTCTGTATATGAGGTGCTATTCTATTATTTTCACATACTTATTCTTTCTTCTATTGTGCACATAGCAAACAACGCATATCATTCAGAGTAGTACTTAGCTTTTTCGGCTGTAGGCCATAGTATGCGATAGGTGATAAACAGTCTCTACCGCATACTATGGCCTACAGCCGTAAAAGCTAAGTACTACTCTATCAGATCGACTCTACACTTGTCTTTTAGATTGTACACTTGTCTCTAGATTGTACACCTGTCTTTTAGATTGTAAGCTCCTTGAGCAGGGACTGTCCTTCCATGTTAAATTGTACAGCGCTGCGTAACCCTAGTAGCGCTTTAGAAATGTTAAGTAGTAGTAGTAGATATGCGTTGTTTGCTATGTGCACAATAGAAGAAAGAATAAGTATGTGAAAATAATATATAAAATAGAAGAAGAAATAATTGAATAACCATGATGAAATAAGTTAAAACTTAATAACAGGATTGATGAGGATTGCGGTGTCGTCTCTAGAAATATGCTTGGCTCATGAAAGGATTTAGCCAATTAGGAGGTGTACACGCAGATCTGACGGATCCTATTAGGACCTTTTGATCATTCTGACCTTTAGGATATATATAAGATAAACATATTGAGAAGTTGAATAAATTAAGAACAGATAAAAGATTATCTGGCATTTATTTTTATTTAACTCACGTCTATTTGATAGTAGCTCAAGGTGAATTACATACAGGTACAGTAGCTATTTCCATGTCCCAGGATGACTTACAATCCAACTTTGTGCCTGAGGCAATGAAGGGTTAAGTGACTTGCACAAGATCACAAGGAGCAGCAGTGGGATTTGAACTGGGCTTCCCTGCTTGCTAGCCTGGTGCTCTAACCACTAAGCTACTCCTCCTCCGCTATTTTGGATATTTACATGCATATTTGGTGCCTATATGTTGGCGCCCACTTTATAGAATTGCCCTCTAACCCCCGGATTCTATAAAAGGTGCGGCACATGCCCAATTTACGTGTACAATTTAATTGAGTAATGAACCAATCAGCGCTGATAATTGGCAGATAACCACCAATTAACAGCACTAATTGGCAATAATTGTAATTTACATGCGCATCTTTTTACCCATATTTTAAAAAGAGGTGCACATAAATTCTATTACGTGTAGCTGGAAAGGGGGTGTGGCCATGGGAGGAGTGTGGGTGTGTTGGGGATATTCATCAAATTTACGCATATGGTTATAGAACTCGGGGGAACCAAACCTAACTTAGGCATGGATATTTACACCAGTGGTGAAAATGGCCATGCCTAAATATAGGCGTGTTCCCCAGCCCTATGCGCTATTCTATAAACTATGCCTAACTTTAGGTGCGGTTTACAGAATGGATGTGCCTAAAATGTGCCTAAGCGCTATTTTTTAAACACCATTTACAGAATCTGGCCCTAACTGCATAGCACATTATAATAAAAGAGCCCACAGTGACATGGTAGATGACAGCAGAAAAATATCAAGTAATCCATCCAGTCTGCCAAGTTTTTTTTGTCTACAGGCCTAAGGGAACGTCCCACCTGCAAGATCGCTCCTTATCCAGAACAGTCTTTCATGTTGTCCTCATTTATATTCCACCATCTTGAGCAGATGAACATAAATGATCTCCACTTACTAACCTATTTTCCCAAAAAAGGTAAACTATCCACAAACACATATAATTCTTTCAGATACCTTGGCTTAATCCTAGTTCATACTGCATAACAAATAAGTATAATGAATCAAAGGCAGGCTTATTCTCCCTGCATTCACATTGCTTACCTTGTGATTTTAGGTCTTGATAAAGAGTGTACACACTTCTTTTTGATACACAGGCAAACCATTGAGATGAAGTTTGAGAATCATTTCTGGTCTTTCGGCAAAGGTTAGTTATATTGCCAGAAGTGGCATGACTCTGATTTACGTAAACTTTCAAATAAACAGTGTCATTTTGTGTTCCTTGTTGCAGGAAGCATACAAAAGATATGTTAAAGGAAGATAATACATATGTGATGTTATCTGATGAACAAATATCTTTGCAAGTCATCGCCACAATGATTTCTGTAAATAAAAAAAAAACATTAAAATAAAAATCAAATAATTGTTGTGCTTTGAGAGAGTAATTTTATATGAAAGCATCAATGTTAAAAGTATAAATGCAAAATAAGAGCCCACGTACCTTTATAAAATAAGCTGCCAAACCCAGCTCCTACACACACACATTCTCATGCACAAATTTACACCGGCTCCAATGAGTGTGTGCACTCTAAGGGGCCGTTTTACTAAGCAGCGGTAAAAAGTGGCCTGCAGTAGTGTAGATGTGTTTATTGTGCACATGCCGGGCCACTTTTTACCGCATCTACAAAAAAGGGCTTTTTAAAAATGGGACAGGAAAAGGGCCTGTGGTAAAAATTAAACCAGCACGTGCCCAAAACTGGCCTGAACCCTTAATGCCACCCATTAATCTAGCGGTAAAGGCTCACCCGCTACACTCGCGGTGACCGGTTGGCACTCGCCAAGTGCCGATTACCACTGCAACTTTCACGTAGGAGGAAATAAATAAATAATTCATCCACGCGTTATGGACACTCGCCAAATCTGAAATTACCACCGGGAGGGTGCACTGGCCTGGCGGTAGTCACATAAGGGTGCGCATTGCACGCACATAGAGCCTACCACGGCTTAGTAAAAGGGCCCCTAAGTACTTTTATAAACCATTTCTTACGCACAGAACACCTCTTATAAAATTAGGACCTGCCTAAAAGTACGTGCAGTGCAATCTGGTGCACATTTGTAGAGTAGAAGTGCTCAGAGGAAGAATTTGGGAGGAGCATGGGCAGTCACAATTTACACACAGAGAACAGTGAAGGTCACTCAAAAAGATATGCTGATGAAGCTCCAAATGTCTAAAAGTTTATTGTCCAACACAAAGGCTCAACACAGCTGTCTGTAGTCTTGTGAAGTGAACAGTGGATGATACAGTTGTATATATTCTGGCATGCAGTGGTTCCCACCGAGTTTAACGCTAGCAACAGATAATAAGATTCCACAGTATGTTATCCAGCAACATTCTGTTTTGATGATATAGACAACATTAGGAGACTCCTGGCAGGCCAAGTGGGCCAAAACAATGCTGTGTTGAGACTTTGTATTGGACAATAAACGTTTAGACATTTGGAGCATCATCAGCGTATCTTTTTAAGTCACCTTCGCTGTTTTCTGTGATTCCTCAAGCCTGCGAAGGCTTTGGTACTTCTGTGTGTACTTCAGAGTCACAATTTATGCACATGTCTTATAAAATATGTACGTAGATGTGTACTGTGAGTTAACATTTAGGCCTGCTCCCAAGCATGCATAAATGTCAGTGCCCACAATCTAAGCATCATTTCTGCAGGATTTGTACTAGTATAGGTGCCTAGCAGGCTTATTTTCGAAAGAGAAGGGCGCCCATCTTTCGACACAAATCGGGAGATGGGCGTCCTTCTCTCAGGGTCGCCCACATTGGTAAATCGAAAGCCAATTTTGGGCGTCCCCAACTGCTTCCCTTCGCGGTGTGTGTGTGTCAGCGGAGGCATAGCAAAGGCGTGGATGTCCTTCTTTCAAACATTTTGGACGTCCTGAACTGCCCCCCCCCCCCCACAGGGACAGCCAAATTTCAAGGGAGGGGAGTGGACGAGTAGCCTAGTAGTTAGAGCACTGGTCTTGCAATCCAGAGGTGGCCAGTTCAAATCCCATTGCTGCTACTTGTGATCCAAAAATCCACATAAATAAATAAAGGGGGTGTTGGAGGCATAGCAAAGGCATAGATGTCCTTCTCACAGAAACATCCTCAACTGCCCGTCGCAGGGACAGAGGCATAGCGAAGGCGCCTAACACTTGAACGTCCTTCACCCATACTCAAAAAAAAATACATCCCTGACAAGCACTTGGACATTTTCACCTGGACTTATGTTTTTTTAAGGTTGTAGACGGCAATTTGTTTAAGGTTGTAGACAGCTATTATACACGCAGCTTGTCTGCGTGTATGAAGCCATCTTTGGCATGCGCAGAGCAGCCACACATAACGCTTGGCTGCTCTGCACTGGCTTCCCCTCCTTAGGAAGAAAATTGTGTGCAAATGAGCTAACAGCGAGCAGCTCATTTGCATGCGATTTCCTTCATGCATGCCCGTTCCTTTCCAAATCGCTAAGGGATCAGTAAGGGAAGGGCTTTTTCCGTTCAGTTAGTGCATCAGTTAGTCCACTGCAGTGCCCCCTAGGGTGCCCGGTTGGTGTCCTGGCATGTCAGGGGGACAAGTGCACTACGAATGCTGGCTCCTCCCATGACCAAATGAGTTGGATTTGGTCATTTTTGAGATGGGCGTCCTCGGTTTCCATTATCGCCGAAAACCGGGGATGACCATCTCTAAGGTCGACCATCTCAACATTTATGTCGACCATTTCTAAGGTTGACCTAAATGTTGAGATTTTGGCGTCCCCAACCGTATTATCGAAATGAAAGATGGACACCCATCTTGTTTTGATAATACGGGTTTCTTGTTTTGGACATCTGAAAACTGGCAATTAGATGTCAATGTTGCATGGACATCCGAATCTCAATTTTACAAAGGAAGGATATGGGTGTCTAACACTGCAGTACATCCATATGGCAAGGGAGCGTGGCCTAGGCATGTTTGTATAAAAAGATGAACTTTCTTATTTAGACCTGTTACTTGTCACATCCAGGTTACAGAAAGATGCTCTGACTGAACAGCTGTCCATTGAACGGAGATAAAGGAAGTCACAGTAGGTATTTTTATGTCCCCGGAGTACTCACAATTAAAAAAAGAAAAATTGCCAGAAGATGCAGTAGGACTTGAACTAGCAACCTCCAGATCTCTGCTTTGGCTCACAGTTAAGTGCTTTAACCATTAAGCTATCCTTCCTCAGGGAGGTCTGTGTGGCTATTTTATAATATGGATGTTCCTCTACCACCACACAGATGTTCATGTCCCTCATTTTCCTTGTTCATATAGGGGCCCTTTTACAAAGGTGCATTAGGCTCTATGTGCAAGCAGTGCACACCAAAACAAGACTACCATTAGGCTACAGTGCCCCCCCCCCCAATGGCGGTAATTTCAGATTTGGTGCACACCCATAATGCCTGGATGATTTATTTATTTCCTCCCACGCACATCATTTCCAGCGGTAATCAGCAGTTGGCGCATGCCGACTAGTCACCACATGTGTAACGCATGAGCCCTTACCACTAAATTAATGGGTAGCATTAAGGGCTCAAGCCGGTTTTAGGCAAGTGCTGGTTTCAGTTTTACCGCATGTCCTTTTCCTATCCCATTTTTTTAAAAACCTTTTTTGCAGACATGGTAAAAACTGGCCTGGCGCGCACCAAAAACACGCGCTTACACTACTGCTGGCACTTTTTACCATGGCTTAGTAAAAGGACCCTATAATTTGGATGTTTAAGTTTGTAACATGGATGTTGAAGCTAGATGTTTCCGGTACATGGGACATCCATCTCACGTGTATTTTAGAACAGGTTGTATTCTGTTCTAAAATACATGTGAGATGGACATCCATTTGGAATGCCATTACTTCTACAAATCCCACCCTTGTCGCCAAAATGTTCTGACCTGGTTTTACAGCCTGCTTTACTGACACAGACTACTCAGTAATTACTGTGGATTCTTTTGGATTCGTATTAGGTAAATGAGACACTTATTAGAGGTTCTAAGATCTACGATACACAATGATATATTTATAGACAATGATTAAGCTACATACACAATGATTATAACTGAAAAGAAACAATACCTATAAACAATCATTACATCACTAGTCCCTACATCCAAACAATGCAAGGAGTTTCTAGACCAGGAAAAAAAGCAATAAACAATCATTATACATACATCATCACTGATCCTTAATCTCTACATCCAGGCTCTTTACATCAGCTGAGAGAAGCCCCTTTTTCAGAGAAGCCAGAGTCTGACCAGTAGTCTGGTTCTATGCAAGATTCCAGCTTCACTGTAAAAGGTCCCCCTTTTTTATTAGGCTTAGAATTCATGTTCAAAGCTAAAGAAAATTATAGAATGCTTGAGAATTTCTCTGTTTAGGTAAACAAGCCATACTGTGGGAATGTGGTCACATGTTTCTCAGTCCTGGAAGCCAGTCTGAACTCAAAACAGGCTCCACCTCTCCCTTCACATACCAAATTAATTAGAGCTGTGTCTTATCGTCTACATTCCAACTTATTTTCACACAATCAAAGTTAAACAATCATTTTTAAACAGAATTACTTCTAATCAAAAATACAGACCCCGAGTGTAATGTCAGTCAAGGAAGAGTTGAAAAACAATCTTTAAAATTCACTTTCACTACGGATGTCCACATTCTGAGTTGGACAACCTTTCTAAAATGCTCCTCCACAGGTCTTTATAAACATAGTAGGCTAAAAATAGGCACTTTTCTACCCTGTTATCATGGACACCCTGTTATAAAATTACTTTCTATGTGAATATCTATATATTTTGCAACTCTGTCTCTGTTCCACCCAAACTATGATCCTACTAGAATGCCTACATACCACATGCATATAAGGATACACAATCTTTTCAATGCACATAATTATAGACGGCATATGACCATGCAATTTTATAAAAGTGTTTTTCTGCATGTAGAATAGGCTTTACACAAGGAAAAACCTTTATGCAATTACTCCCAAATATATAGTGGACAACTTTTGAAAGTCATTTATGCAGATAAATTAGCTGTCTGAAAATATTTTATCCTCTAAACCGCTAAAAGTGTGCATGCTGCAAATCCATTGCAAGTATTCCACAGCCAGTCAGGCTTGGCAGTATATCCACAATTAATAAATTTACATACACTGGAGACTCGATATATGCAATTTTATCTCGGGCATATTGATTGAACATAGCCTGAAAACTCAGCTGACTGTGTGATCCTAAGGGCAGGTTTGAAAAGCCCTGGCATGCTGTTTCACGGTGTGTAAAACTTTCACCATCTTTAGGTAAGACATTTTGGGTGGGGTTGGAAAATAGTGTGCACCAATTTTATTTTGAAATTTACATGCATTATTGTCCATAAACAACAAAAATTGATGCACACAAAAAGCAGGTTGTAGAAGCTAGCTCTGTGATTGTCAGCAAGCTCCTTCGCTGTGTTCAAGGAGGGATAATTTGTATTGTGTTTGGCATCCCTAATCATTTTGAAATATTGACGTCTATACCACAGGTAATTTGTACCAATGGTAATATAAAAAAAGAAGTGTACCCTACTGTCTTTTTTATTTGTTGCATTTGTATCCCACATTTTCCCACCTCTTTGCAGGCTCAATGTGGCTTACATAGTACCGTAATCGGCGTTAACCGATTCCGGTGTGAACAAATACAAGTTGCGAGTAATATCAAGGTGATATTATGGTAGAGTAAGATACATGTATGGTAAAGACAATTGGGGAGAACTTAGTGAGGGAAGGAAGAGTTAGGATATGTCCATTACAATCTTTGGTTACGTTGTGTCACAAATGTCCAGTTTTTTATGTCGAGTCGGTGGGGTATGTTCTTCTGAACAGTTCTGTTTTTAGTGCTTTCCGGAAATTCATGTGGTCGAGTGTGTTTTTTACTGCTTTTGGTAGTGCGTTCCACAATTGTGCGCTCAAGTAGGAAAAGCTGGATGCATACGTGGATTTGTATTTGAGTCCTTTGCTGCTTGGGTAATGGAGGTTTAGGTATGATCATGCTGATTTTATGGTGTTTCTAAGTGGTAGGTCGATGAGGTCTGTCATGTATCCCGGTGCCTCGCCGTAGATAATTTTGTGAAGTGTTGTGCAGGTTTGGTGGAGAGGAAATCTGGGAGGAGCGTTTGGCCCCTCTCCTTTTTTAGCGGTAGTTGATAACCCTCAGTTCCCGGCAGGACAGGGAAGGACGCGATTTCAGGCGTGGGCACAAAAAGGCTGTCGATATGTGGGACATTTTACGGGTCCTGAGGGGGATTCTTTTCCTACTCTTGAGCAGGCACAGGAGACCTGGAGTTAGGGGCGTGCAGATTTTTTACCCTTTTTGCAATGGAGACATTATTGTGCATCATTATCCTCCACGGGAGCATGTGGCCAACCTTCTCTCGGTTGGATAAGATATTTTGTCAGGTCCCAAAGGAGGCTAATAAACTTGCAGTATGGTATGCCCTAGGCAGGGAGCAGAGAGAGGTATCTTGTCTTGCTGGGTTAGCTGGATGGTGGGGGGGAACAGTTGGGGGAGGAGATTACAGTGGAAATGGTATCAAAATACTTCTTGGGGGCATTTAGAGTGACTCCTAGTGCTAATTTACAAGAAATGCAGTATAAGCTGCTCCATGGTGCCTTTATCACTAGGGAGAAGGGGAAGCAAATGGGGCTGTGGGAAGACAACAAGTGGGTGCGTTGTAAACAGCGAGTGGGCACACTTGTTCATACTTTTTTGGAATGCATGAAACTTCATACTTTTTGGATGGGAGTGTTGGGGGCTTTGGAACGAATACTAGATGTGCCAGTTGAATGGTCTTATAAAGTGCTGCTCCTGGGGGATGAGTCATATTTTCGTGAGCAGGGATTATCTTCATCTCAGAGGCGTTTCGTGTGTGTGGCGCTCATGGGGGCCGGGAAAGTTATACTAGCAAATTGGATAGCAGAAGAACCACCAACTGTGCAGCAATGGACAGTAAAGATGGTACAGTTGGCTCGATGGGAGAGGGAATGGCTTCAGTCCACAGGACAAAAGAATGGGCAGGCGTATAGGTCTCTCTGACAGCTTTATACAGTGTTATATGCGGGATCTAAACATTCTCCAGAAGTGGGAGGGAGGGGGGTGGTGGAAGGGGGGTAGTATGTATGTAGGAGATGATTGTTTGTGGGGGGGTATTAACATAAAATAAGGTGGTATGAACACTTGTACTGCTCAGTGATTATGTATCTGTGTGTTCAAGTGGATGGGGAGTTTCTTCTTTGATAAGTAAAACAGACACTGTTTGATTCTTCCAGCTCGATATTTGATGTATGACAACATTTTTGGGATTGCTAGTTGTAATTCTGCATTGTCTTGGATCTATACAAGCTACGATGCAATGTGTATGTTTCTGCACCTTAATAAAAATATTTAGTGGAGTGGAGGAGTGGCCTAGTGGTTAGAGTGGTGGACTTTGGTCCTGGGGAACTGAGTTCAATTCCCACTTCAAGCACAGGCAGCTCCTTGTGACTCTGGGCAAGTCACTTAACCCTCCATTGCTCCATGTAAGCCACATTGAGCCTGCCATGAGTGGGAAAGTACAGGGTACAAATGTAACAAGAAAAGTACTTGAGTATATTTCCAAAATACTGTATGTACTAATATGTTGCATTATTTTACAGTGCTTTTTTTTAAATATAATTCCCTGGAGTGTAATCAGTGTGCATAATACCATCAGTAACAGAGGTACTGGGAGAGGCAACAGGTATACAGTGAAGGGGTCCTTCCCTGCTTTGTTCAAAAGTGCCCCTACTGTCCATTTTTTTTAAAGTTTGGTGCTCAAACAGGGAGATCAGTGTTCTCTCTAAGCTGCACTACACATTCAGCAGCTGAGTAAAATTTAGAGTAGCTATAAACTACAGGCAAACAAGTAGGGAAAGTATGCAGAGGGTAATATAATAGAAAGTGTTTGCTTATATCAACTCACTCCTTAGAGGGAACAATGTCTCCTTCCTTCCCTGCTCTCCCGTGAGGGGTTTCATTTTTTACCTCCTTCTCCTGGGGCAGCAACACTGCAGAAAGGCATTGTGACCAGCCAGGAGAGGAACTTCGGAGGTGGCGGGAGCCAGCAGGTCTTGAGTATGTGCATAAGTAGAGACACTGGACACTATGGAGGGGGGCAGGGAAGGAGTGAAATTTTGAACATAGGGGGTTGAGAGGCAGGGAAGGAGAAAAATGCTGGATGCCATGGGGTAGCTATGAGTTGGTAGGTAAGGGAAGAGGGGGATGCTGGGGTTGCGGCTAGGGCTGAAGAGGTGGGGTTAAAGCAGATCTGGAGCTGTGGTGAAGCGTGGTCAGGGGGCAAAACTAGAGGGGCGGCGCTTGGGGACAGAGCCTGGGCCCTCCTCCCCAAAACAAAAACACATTCCACTGTCCCTGTGCAGAGTCTAGCTTCTTCAGGGTTCAGTTTAACTTTTGTCTATATATTTCTATTTTAGTTTATGGTTACTTAATCTATATTGGGATCTGTGTTATGAGTCTGTGAAAGAGACATGGTTTCTTGTTAACATTGTCTGTGCAGGATCAATCTGTACTACTCTGGTTTGTTTAGTTTCCCCTTATGTGTATTGATGTTTTAGTGCCTGCCACAATATTTATGGTGCTGCCTTTTCCTAGGTAGGCTCTTGCTGTGTGACTCGTGAAAGTTACTGTTATTATGGTATGGTAGAATTGCACTGTAGGTCCTGGTATGCCAGGTACTGAATTTTGATCACATTTTTCTCAGTAGTAGCTCAAGACAAGTTATATTCAGGTACAGTAGATATCCTGTCTCTGGAGGGCTTACAATATAGGTTTGTGCCTCAAGGAGCAGTAGTGGAATTTAGATCCTGGCTTCCTTGGTTCTCAGTCTGCTGCTCTATCCATTTGGTACAGGTAATACATGTTAGCTGTACCTAATATTTAGTAACTCTGCAGTAATCTAAAGGCTAGCAGAGCTGAAGCCTAGTGTCTAGTTGGCAACCTACCAAAAATATTGATAGGTAAACAATGGTTGCCAGTAACCTCAAGATTTCTGTTACAGTACTGCAGAACATCACTGTTCACATGGCAAACAGAAAGATGCTAAACTGGGGAGCTAGTGCTGTTCCTCATAGGGAAGTTGTCCCATCCACTTTATCATTTTCGTCACCCTTCTCTGTACTTTTTCTAATTCCACTATATCTTTTTTAAGATGCAGCGACCAGAATTGCACACAGTATTTGAGGTGTGGCTTTCCTAATAATATCTAACATTGTATTTGCTTTCTTAGCTGCCGCTGCACACTGACACCTAGATCCCTTTCCTGGTCGGTGACTCCTAATGTGGAACCCTGCATTACATTTGGGCAAAGCCAGCATTTATCTGGTTAGTGGTGTGATACTTGGTCCGCTAACTGGCTAAGCAAGCGCAGAAAGTTAAGACAACAAAAAAGCTGTCCTAACTGTTTGCACAGAGTTAGCCAGGCACCGGTCTGAATATGGGCCAGTGCCTGGTTAACTTCTGGATCAGAGCACATATCCGGATATTCAGTTGCGGAAACTGTGCATACCTAAGCATTGAATATCCGGGGTTAGTTCAGCCTGCGGCTGGAAGCAACTTACAAGCCACTTACTGCTGCTGGCTGAATATTACCCCCTTGATCACTCAACAAATAAACATGCTGACCAAAGCCACCAGTAGAAGTGAAATGTTTATACCATTCCAGCTGAACTCACCAATAATGGGCAACTACCAGCATAGTGTCCGAAGGGATCCATGAGCAGGTAGGTTATAGCACAGAGTAATCTATAGTAGGAACAGTTACATCCAAGGGTACTCGAAGAACTCAAGTATGAAATTGCTGATCTGCTGTTAGTAATATGTAATCTGTAGTTAAAATCGTCCATAGTACCTGAAGATTGGAGGGTGACCAATGTGATGCCGATTTTTAAAAAGGGTTCCAGGGATGATCTGGGAAATTATGGACTGGTAAGCCTGACGTTCCAAATGTACAAAGACTAGGAGACACTCAAGGAAGTTACATGGAAATACTTTTAAAACAAATAGAGGAAATATTTTTCATTCAACGAATAGTTAAGCTCTGGAACTCTTTGCCAGAGGGTGTGGTAACAGCGATTGGCGTATCGGGGTTTTAAAAAGGTTTGGACAAGTTCCTGGAGAAAAAGTCCATAGTCTGTTGTTGAGATGGACATGGGGAAGCTACTGCTTGCCCTGGGATTTGTAGCATGAAATGTTGCCACGATTTGAGTTTCTGCCAGGTACTTGTGACCTGGCTTGGCCCTTGTTAAAAACAGGATACTGGGCTAGATGGTCCATTAGTCTGACCCAGTATGGCTAGTCTTATGTTCTGTGGATTCCAGTGGTTTAAGAACCTCAGTATGAGAGAACAAGTAACAAAGTAAACAGCGAATACTAGCTTTTATTTAAACCACTGATGACAGTGTTTTGTCACACCAGACAATGGGACCATTCTGAGAAAAAACCAGGATGTTAGCATATACAGTGTAGCCACAAGAGCAGCGAATAGCAGCTCACATATTTTCTGACAATTTGGAACAGTAATATATAGTTAAACAGTTTTGTTTCCAGAAGCACATAGAAAAGAGGATATTCTCATGGAAAAAAAATAAACAGAAGTTGTCCTTTGTAGGTGAAAGATTTAAAGTGAACATCTTTGATATGGTTTTTTAACTATCTGTCTTTTCCCTTTGCAAGCTCAAGGCAAGTTATAAGCAGATGCAAAGGTTATTTCCCTTCTCAAGCAGGTTTAAAGTCTGGCAGGGCAATTCTATAACTTAGCACCTCAATTTAGATACCACAATGGAGCACACTTAGCGCCAATTCTATGACAGCACTTAGGCACACCTAAGCTGTTATAGAATACTAGTAAAAAAAAAGGCCCGTTTCTGACACAAATGAAACGGGCGCTAGCAATGTTTTCCTCGGCTCCCCTGCAGCTACCCATGTCCAGCGACCCTTCTCTCTCCCCTGCCCCCCCCCTCCAGCCACCCATGTCCAGCGACCCTCCTCTCTCCCCTGCCCCCCCTCCAGCTACCCATGTCCAGCGACCCTCCTCTCTCCCCTGCCCCCCTCCAGCCACCCTTGTCCAGCGACCCTCCTCTGGACCTGGATCAGCTGTGAGGCATGTTTTTTCCCCCCCGGGTTCTGAAGTTAACATCATAATGGCTACGGTGATGTCAGCCTGATCTATGGAGCCTAGCAGACCAACTCCGAATGAGCCACGGTCCCAGGCAGCAAGTCAGAACGTTGGAGGTGAGAATTATTATATAGGATTAGCGTAAAGGTTCATTGGTGCACCACAACTTCAGCACACCTACTTAAGAGAGGTCAATGGCTGGTGTAAGTTGGCATGCCTAGGCACACAATGCAACACGCACAACTGATAGTATTCTATGAGTGGAGTGTGTTGCATGGCATCATGCCCATGGCCCACCCACGCTAGGGCAACAGAAAACAAGGATTCAAAGAGTGTGGTATAAGACCTTTAATTCTATCGACAATTCCAATCGGACTTGACACGACCATGTTTCGGCATATGTGCCTGTGTCAGAAGTCAAAGTACCTGTCACATCCAGTGATGCAATAAAATTCAAAACTTGTACAGTGAAACCTCGGTTTTCGTCGACAATTCATCCGAAAACTATCAACGAAAACCGAAACCGACGAAAACCGAGGCAACAAGCAATTTTTCTTTTAAATTAATATAAAAGACTAGTGTATAGAATAAATTAACATTTAACATTACCTTTCTGAAGACTCTTCTTGGTGTATGGAAGATGGAGAGAGAGGAGCAGAGATTATTGTTTGGAAGGGGGACCCCCCTCCATAAGGACACTATCTGGGGGGGGGGGTCACTTCCCTTCTTGTTCTTTTGCCACTAGGACCAGCTTCTGGGGGGGTCACTTCCCCTCTTGTTCTTTTGTCACTAGGACCAGCTTCAGGGGGGGTCACTTCCCCTCTTGTTCTTTTGCCACTAGGACCAGCTTCTGGGGGGGGTCACTTCCCTTCTTGTTCTTTTGCCACTAGGACCAGCTTCTGGGGGGGGGTCACGTCCCCTCTTGTTCTTTTGCCACTAGAACCAGCTTCTGGGGGGGTCTCTTCCCTTCTTGTTCTTTTGCCACTAGGATCAGCTTCAGAATCTGTGGACCCATGCCGCACAAGAAACATGTCCAAAGAGGTTTGTTTCTGTCGCCTCTTTAAGATTTGCCTAAAATGGGGCAACACATTATCATTGAACAAGTTGCAGACACGGCTTGCAGCAGCTTTGTCTGGGTGATTTTTCTCCACAAACACCTGTACTTTACTCCACATGGAGAGGATGTCCTTAATCTCTGAAGAAGGCACATTCTCTACTGTTTCTTCCTCATTATCCGAAGCAACTTCTTCATCTGCCGTCTGTTGCACTTCTAGTTGAAGGTCTTTCAGCTCTTCAGTGGTGAGTTCTTCTCTGTGGTCATCCACCAACTCTTCCACATCCTCACCACTCACCTCCAAACCCATGGAATTACCTAAATGAACAACTGACTGCACAACATGTGTAGGGTCATCAGGTGAAGGATCTAACCCTTCTAAATCTCTCTCATGAAACACATCCTGGCCATAATTTCTTCCATCCACAGTTTATCGTCCTGGATGTCACTCCCTGCCAAGCCTTATCTATGAGGCTGATGCAGTTGAGAATGTTGAAATGGTTTTTCCAGAACTCTCTTAAGGACAATTCTGTATCTAATGTCACCTCAAAGCACCTTTGAAACAATGTTTTTGTGTACAGTTTCTTGAAATTGGAAATGACATTCTGGTCCATGGGCTGGATGAGCGGTGTGGTATTAGGAGGCAAGAACTTCACAGTGATAAAACTGAACTGCTCCAACAGTGCATCTTCCAAACCTGGAGGATGTGCAGGAGCATTGTCCTTTAACAGGAGGCACTTAAGGGGCAAATGATTTTCCTGGCGGTATTTTTTCACACTTGGGCCAAACACTTCATTCATCCACTCAATGAAAATTGCCCTCGTGACCCATGCTTTCTTGTTTGCTCTCCACATCACACACAGTTTACTTTTGATCACATTGTTTCTGCTAAATACTCTAGGAGTTTCTGAATGGTACACCAGTAAGGGCTTCACTCTACAATCACCACTAGCATTACCACACAACAGAAGAGTAAGCCTATCTTTCTTAGGCTTATGTCCTGGCAGTGCCGTTTCCTCCTGTGTAATGAACGTTCTCTTTGGCATTTTCTCCCAAAACAGGCCAGTTCATCACAGTTGAAGACTTGTTGGGGGATGAATCCTTCAGCCTCTACGTAATCTTTGAATTCAGATACAAATTTTTCAGCACCAGACTTGTCCGAACTCGCAGTTTCTCCGTGCCTAGTAACACTGTGTATGCTAGTGCACCTCTTGAAGTTTTCGAACCAGCCTCTGCTGGCCTTAAAATCACTTAGTGAAGTAGCACTCGTCCCGGGCATTTTCTTTATGAGATCAGCATACAGCAGTCTAGCCTTTTCACATATGATGGCCTCAGAAACAGAATCGCCATCTAACTGTTTTTGATTGATCCAAATTAATAATAACTGTTCCACGTCTTCAATTGTTTGTGATCTCTGTTTTGTTATCGCATTCACACCGTTTGCTACTTTTGCCTCCTTTATTGCTTCCTTTTTTGCAACGATTGAACTTATCATGGATGATGACTTCCCGTACATGCGGGCGATTTCAGCAATCTTAATGCCACTTTCGTATTTTTCAATGATTTCCTTCTTCAACTCAATCGTGTTCCTGTCCTTCTTCTTTGAAGGACTGCTGCCCATAGAAACTTTTTTGGGTCCCATGATGAGAGCAGGGACTTTTGATACAGGCACTCAACCAGCTATAGTAGTAGTGTGGCAAAACGACGAAATTTGGTTCCTAATACCTGCAGGGACTTTGATACAGGCACTCAACCAGCTGTAGTAGTAGTGTGGCAAAATGACAAAATTTGGGTCCTAATACCTGCAGGGACTTTGATACAGGCACTCAACCAGCAGCAGCAGTAGTGTGGCAAACGACTAAATTTGGGTCCTAATACCTGCAGGGACTTTGATACAGGCACTCAACCAGCTGTAGTAGTAGTGTGGCAAAACGACTAAATTTGGGTCCTAATACCTGCAGAGACTTTGATACAGGCACTCAACCAGCAGCAGCAGTATTGTGGCAAAACGACGAAATTTGGGTCTGAAAACAGCAGCAGTGTGATCCCACAACCGGAAACAATGCCCCAGAAGAACGCCCCAGAAGAATGACACGTGAGAACACAAGATTAGCTGCGAAGTCACGCCGACGAAATCCGAGGCAATCGACGAAAACTGAGACGAAATTTTCACAAAAAAATCGATGATAACCAAAACCGACGAAATCCGAAGTCAACGAAAACCGAGGTTTCACTGTATAATGAATGTCTTAAAACATCCCGCGGTGAGCAGTCAGATTAATTCTGTATGCACAACGCCGCTGGCTCTCACACAAAGGCGCTAAACATGGCCATGTCACACACACAGAAAACAAATGACAAATACAGAATAAGTGGTCAAAAACATACATTAAAATCGAAACCCCAAGAAGTTAGACCTTGCATGCAGTACACTAGATAAATAGAAAGAGATGCATTTCTTCTTACACTGTGCAGAATATAAACATAGCTGCCAGGGATAGTGTTAGAGGGGTAAAACTAGGGCAACTGCCCTTGGACCCCTGGCTAGAGACAGCCTGAAGCCTGCCAGAAGCTAAAGAAGGTGCAGCCTAGTAGTAAGCTTTGGAGTCCTCTCCCAAATGTCTGTCCTGGGCCCCAGCCATGTCTAACATCAGCTCTGGCAGGATGACCATTTCAAATCTGAGATATACTAATCACAAAATACAAGAACAAAATTATTTTTTTCTACCTTTTGTTGTCTGGTCATCCCAGGCTCTGGTTTCTGCTTCTAACTTCTCTTAACTTGCTCACCAAGGTCTCCTGTCCATTTGACATTTCTTCTCTCTCCATGTTCAGCATCTCCCTTTCTCTGTGTCCCTATATTTCCCTATCCAACTTCTGCCCTCTCTTCCTCTCACATGCCAATGTGTCTCTCTCCTCTCCAACCCTACCCCACTTGGCTTCTCTCCCTCTCACTACCCCCCCCCCCCCCTCCAGCATGTGACTTGCTTCCCTGCTGCATCCCTCCTCCCTCCTGCTGCGGGTTCAGTACTAGATCCCTTCTCCCTTCTGCAGGCCCAGCACCTCTCTCCCTCCCCTCAGCCTCCCTCTTCCCTCAACAAGTCCAGCATACCTCTCCCTTCCCTGCAGCCCTCCTCCTCCCACAAGTCCAGCACACCTCTCCCTTCCCTGCAGTCCCCTTCCCAGAGCCAGTTTTAGACATGTTAGAGCCCAGGGCAGAAAATAAGGAGAGGGCCCCTTCCCCCAATCTCCCCACCCACCATTACTGCCACATATAAAACAACTTTACACGACTTCTTAACACACAAAACACAGAGACACATTCACCAAATACAGAACAAGGGATCAGAAATTAGAAATAGAAATATGAACACCAAATTGGAACCCCAAGAACTTAAACTTGGCAAGCACTGCAAGATTGAAGAAATAAAACAGAAATGTACTTCCTTTTGTATTGAACACAATAGGTGGCACAGCCATGGAGGACTCCCCAAAATTAGCCATCACCCTTGCTGTAGCTGGCAAGGATCCCCAGGCTGTGCCAGTTGACGACCACCTCCTCTGGTCTGGCAGCCAGAGCTCTCCAAGCTTTGCAGCTGGTGGCCATGTCCTCAAGCTGCTGCTGCCACTGCTGCTCCCCCCCCTCACCCAATGCATGCTCAGTTTTAATGAATGCAGAAAAACCACGCATTCAAAGGGGTGGGTCAGCAGTGGTGATAGCAGCTTGGGGACACTGCTGCTGGTTGACAGAGCAGCAAGAGGAAGAGGAAATCTTCACCTTGAGATCCCTGCCAGCTCAGGTATTTAGTTTGCATTCAGGCGGGGGGGAGGAGTAAGCAGTGGCGTAGCTAGGTGGGGCACCAGGGTTAGCGGCCGCTCCCCCAAACGGAGTTCTGCCGGCACCAGCACCTATTTTTTTTGTCCTGTTGCAGTGAAAATGTGCGCCGGCGGAAGTCCGCTCTCGCTCCCCCCACACCATCAACTTGCCTCATCCTTGCTCCGCTTCTGGGGGAAAGGAAAAATTGGTGCTCACCCACTTTTGAGTTCAGCCCTGCCCTGTCCCCTCTCCCCTGTCTGGCTATGCCAGTGAACACAATACAAAGACATCTGTGATACATATTTCCCACAGTTAACATATTCCAGTTAATAAATTCAAAATAAAACACTTTTTTCTACTGTTATCTGGACATTTTTATTTTTCCATCATTTTGGTCCCAGTTTCACCATCTGTCTTCTGCTAATTTTCTTTCTAGTGCCTTTTGTCCATTTGTCTTTTCTTCTCTCTCCAGTCTTGTTCTATTCCTTCACTACACCTGTCTCTGACATATTGATCCTTCCTTTCTAAGTCTTTTTTCTTTTCTGCTTTTCTATCCACTTAAATTTCACCTTCTTTCTCAAACTTCTTCTTTTGACTTTTCAGCTACTCCCTTCCATCTTTCATCTGCCCTCTATTACTACTTTTCTACCTCTGTATCATTCACTATCTGTCTCTCCGCCTCTCACTGATTTATCTTGCCACCCCTTCTTGGCCTCTCCCACATGGTTCCGAAATTTCCACTATTTCCCTTCCCTTCCCCCTCTCTCTCTCCATTCTTGTAGCTCAGTATCTCCTCTCCCTGGGTCTTTTCCTCCACACCCTAATCATCTTCCTATCTCATCTCTCTTCCCGTCTGCTACCTCCCCCCTCTTTCCTGCTGTTGTTCCCCCACCCCACCTCAACTTACCCCACATCACATCACATAAGCCAGCATCTCTCTCTCTCTCTCTCTCTCTCTCTTTCACCCTCCCTTTGTTTGGCACCTGCCTCTCGCTCCCTCGCTTACCTGAGTCCAACATCTTTCTCCTTCTTTCAACTGCCCACCCATCTAGCATTTCTCCCTCTTCCCCCCACCACTCCTGGGTCCCACATCTTTCCCTCTCTCTTCTTCCATTCTTCTCATTCTCTGCCACCTCTCTCTCTCTCTCTCTCTCTCTCTCTCTCGCTCTCTTTTTCTCCCTTCTGTTCCCAGGCCCTTCATTTCTTCTTCCATATCCTCCCACAACTCCCAATATTAAAGGCATGTCCCCCTATCTCTAAAACTCCTCCCCCGATCTTCTTTGAAACAGATCCACAGGGCTCCTGCAGTCAGCCACCTCCTCCCGTTCTCACCATCCAGATCCGAGGTCTCCCTCTCTTCTCCTCACCTTCCACATCTTTCTAACATCGCATTTTGTTGATGGGGTGGGGGGTGGGGGGTGGGTAGCACCTCAGCAATTCTTATACACTGCCTGCATCTGTCCCAGCACTCTTTCTCTGCCATGACGCATTCCTCCCAGGCTGACACAGGAAGTTGCATCAGAAGAGGGAGGAATGCGGCAGAGAAAGAGCACCAGGACAGACACAGGCAGTGTATAATAATTGCTGCCACACTACTGAACCCAACCCCCCCCCCCCATAAACAAAATGTGATGTTAGGATAGGAAGACAGGGAAGGTGAGAGGAATGGAAGGAGATCTCAGGGGTGGCAAGAAAGGGAAGAGGTGGCAGACCGTGGGGGACCCCTAGAGCTGTGGGGCCCAGGGCAGTTGCCCTGTTTGCCCCCCTAACGCTGTCCCTGCCTCTTTCTCCCACGTCCAGTACACCTCTCTCTTCCCTGAGCCAGCCACCCAGCCCCCCACACATAATTCAGGGAAAGCAGGGAACTATGCTGGACTGTGGGTGGTCGGGGTGTACCACATATGGGTGGGCCTCAGCAAAGGTGAATGGGCCACCCATGGCTACACCCCTGCCCTGGTTGTCTAGAAAAGGTCCACCCCCCTTCCTCCATCCCTTCGTAGGAAGCAAGAATGATGTCCACTCACTCCTGCTTCTCTGAACTGCCATCTTCAAAATGGTGGCGCCCCACCTCAAGCAGTTTCTCCCTTATATGGTAGTTAAGCCCTACTCTGTGCACCCCAGGCTGCAATGCATAGGGCAGGGTGCCGCCATGGCCCATTTTGAAGATGGTGGCCTGGAGAAGCAAGAGTAAGTAGGCATCACTCCTGCTTTCTACGAAAGGTATAGGGGATGGGAGGCTGGGCCTCCACTAGGCCACCAAGGAAAAGTGAACCCCAAAAAATGGACTTCTGGCTACACCTTGGCATACAATCCAGAGATGGAGAACTGAGAGAAATCATAAAAGACCTACAGCTGCTTGCTGATAGAAATATTCCCAGCTATACCAATGTTCGTCTTCTGACAACTTGTGCTCAGTTTTTAAAGCTGTATCTTGCCAAGGACATAAAAAGACTTGAACTGATTTAGAGGACAGTGACCAAAATGGTATGGGATCACACCAGAAGATGTATGAGAAGAGACTTGAAGACCTGGATATGTATACCCTGGGAGAGAGAAGAGTTAGAGAGGAGTTATGACGCAGACATTTAGATACTTGATAAATATCAATGAACATACAAACCTGTTCCAAAAATGGGAAGGCTAGATGACGTGAATGAAGCTACAAGCAAGGAAACTGAAAAGCAGCATCACTTGCTAAGAGGGTGATAAACACCTGGAATACTCTTCTGAGGGAAGTGAAGGGGGAAAAATGATGAATGAATTCAAATGACAAATACAGAGGATGACTATATGGCAAGAGCATGGAATAAAAGTATAGTAGTCAATATTCAGCTAGCAGTGGTCAGCGTGGTTTTTTTTTTTTTTTTTTTGAAGGAGAAACATTATATGAGGATAGAAAAGCAAAAAAAGGTGATGAGTTTGCAAGGCTGCAAAAGAAGAAAGGAGAGTCTTGTGACCTTACTTTGTCATACTGGAGCCAAGATTAAGATTTTCTCCCAAGTGCAGAGGACTACCCAAGATGCTAGAGGCTCTGGAATTGAGCAATAAGGTCAAAGGTTAAACCTGACTGAGCTATGAGCAAGAAAGCAAAGGGGCAGACGATCTGCAAACTCCAAGGTGGAAACTATACAAAGCAGATCGTTAATAAACCAAAATATATTTTATTGATGTAACCAAGTTAAAATATGCATACAATAGCCCGACACAGGCCATGTTTCGCCCAACTGGGCTGCTTCAGGGGCTATACAATAATTCTCCACTACCAAAATAGAAATATGCTGATGAGAGCAAATATACAGTCGATATCCTGAAAAAAACGGCTCATCCAGAGATGCAGAAACAATTGGTTATGGACATGAGGTCGAACAGACAGCCTCTTATCTCCAAATGCGCCGAGGCGTCTCAAGATGGGACCACAAGCCATATTTAACTTATTAGTGTAAAAATTACAGGACCAAACAGGAAGAATCTTACATTACCTACAGGCTGTCAATACATTACAAACTAAAGATACATGCACACACAGATGTGAGGACAGAACAGATCGATGTTTGTGATATTCAGTCTTAATCTTCTCTATCCAGTTGTATCAGCTGAAAGGTATGCTAGCTTGCTCAGAGGTGTTTAGAATGTAAGCATTTTCTATGTCCCTTTATTTTCAAATTATTCAGTGATTCTGTTTTACAAAAATACCACTTTTACAAACACTCTCTCCTTAAAACATGCAAGCAAAATTTAACTAAAATAAATCCATAGATATTGAAACCAGTGGCAAGCACGTGTTTTTACATAGACTTTGCTACTATTAGTTAAGTTATTTAGCATCTCTTAAAGGCTATACAGATTTTAGGGGAAAAATAATATTTTTGTAAGTTTTTGACACTACTATACCTATAAGTGCATGCATTTGCCAGACAATTACAATGACTTCAAGCTAACCTGACCTCACAAAACCCCAAACTATGAACTGTGCAGACTAGCACTGAAACTGCAGCATTTTCTCAGCAAAACAAAGCAGGTCTGTGAGGCAACTATTCTGAATTCTCTTTCTTTTTATAAAGAAGTAATCCAATTTCGGCCAAGTTCGTAACTCACCTTGGTGTGTCTTGAACAGCTCGGGTAGGCACAGAACAAACATGATTATAATTGCTGTTAAGAGTTTGGCGAGAGCTGCCTTTGTCATGGCTCAGCACGTGAAGCAAGCTCTTTCAGCGAGAAAGCCAGCATCTCTGTAATGACTTTCTTCCTTGTTTAGTTTTTATCATAGTGATAGCTCAGCTCTTTGCAGTCACTTCCTTTTTGTGGGTGGTTTGGGTTTTTTTTAACCTTTGGGGTATGAAGAATACTTTTTAATTTTCATGGGTACTGTAGCGCTCAACAGTCACTCTCTAAGAGCTACTTTCACCATGAAACCCCATCTCAATAAAATGTTTAAAATGAGCACTAGCAACCCTGCTTCTAATTTGTCCATAGAGGCAAGATGAGAAACCGTTTAAGTCACAGTTTTTCCTGTTTCATCACAAACCAGCTTGTGAAATGGTGCTAGGTTTAGAAACTTAGAGCTCAATGAGGCACATCAGTAATGAAACCTGATTATTAATGGAACTATCAACAAAGCATTTAGCCTTTTAGATACAAATTAATTTTCAGGTTTTGGGTTTGGAGAATAGGAAAAACTACTATTGCTTCTTTGTAGTAGTTATTGTTGTATACAATATATTTTCTTTTGCATTTCAAACAGAGAATCTTCAATTAAGGCAACCGCAGGGAAACAAACCAATATTTTGTGTAGGACAAAGATGAGACACAGAATACAGTTTCTGAAAGGGATAGTCTAAATAAAAGATATTGAATTACTCAGCATTCTTGGTACAGGCTTATCCACTCAGACCTCTAGTCCTCATCTCATATATGTCTTTTCCTCCAGGCACATATATATTCTCATACACTGGCAATCGTTTATCTACCAAAAGCAGTGGTTTTATTATTTTAAATGTTCTATTATGTTTCACTTATGGCAGATTCTAATGCTCATGGAAGGAGAATAATGATTTTTTTTATTATTATTTCAGCTTCACATCAGTAAACTATGATCAAGTCAAAAGCAACATCTAAGGATTCTGTCCCTTATGGCCATCTGACTGCAAAAATCTTGATCCAGTGCCTCCAATGGAGAGGCACCAGATCTATGCAACTCTTTGCCCTCACCATGTAAGCACCAACGGCTAAATGGCATTTCATTGCCCACTGAAACTTTGGCTCTCAAGCCTACAAATCCATGGACCTAACAGAATTCCCTTTAGTGACCCCCCCCCCCCCCCCCATAGGCTATTCAAATAGTTATACAGCTTTGGCTGACATTTCCACTGACTATACCTTAGGGTTCTGATTTTCAGTTTTAATTGATACACACCGATAAAATACCCCATGCAAAAACAATGAAAATGGGTGATCATGGAAAAAACACCAGAACAACACCACATCCCATATTACATTCTAAAGCCTCACCTAGTTTGTCTTTTATCCTGCACTCATTTGTTCTTTTTCTGCACTGACAACTCCTATGTAATGCAATGAATATATTTGACTCTACTGAACAAAGGACCCAGCAATTGGTCCTATGGCATGAAAACGCTGATATATTTTGTACCCTTAACCCCTAATTAGCTAGAAAACAATCTCTTATGTTAACAATTTATACAACCCTAAGAAGCCCTAATTATACCCTATAAATATATATTTAATCTCAGTTTGCAGAGACTATCCTTATACCACCTTAACCCTTTAACTGTACTTCTATTATAAACTGCTTCAGAATAGCCCCACTAATCTTAGTACAATCCACTTTAAAGTGGCTAATCACTGTTGTTTTTAAGTCCTACTCATTAATCAGTTGCCCTCCCTTGTCCCTTCCTTCCTTCCTTCCTTCTCATCCAGTACTTCCCTCACCCGTAACTGTCTTGTCTACCGGCTCTGCTATCCAATCCAGGAGCTTAACCGAGATTGGATAGCAGAGCCGGTAGTGGGAGGCGGGGCTGGAGGTTGGGAGGTGGGAATAGTGCTGGGCAGACTTATATGGTCTGTGCCAGAGCCGATGGTGGGAGGCGGGGATAGTGCTGGGCAGACTTATACGGTCTGTGCCAGAGCCGGTGGTGGGAGGCGGGGATAGTGCTGGGCAGACTTATACAGTCTGTGCCAGAGCCGGTGGTGGGAGGCAGGGGTAGTGCTGGGCAGACTTATATGGTCTGTGCCAGAGCCGGTGGTGGGAGGTGGGGATAGTGCTGGGCAGACTTATACGGTCTGTGCCCTGAAGAGCATAGGTACAAATCAAAGTGTAGGGTATACACAAAAAGTAGCACACATGAGTTGTCTTGTTAGGCAGACTGGATGGACCGTGCAGGTCTTTTTTCTGCCGTCATCTACTATGTTACTATGTCTGTCTGTATTTTTAGATTGTAAGCTCTTTTGAGCAGGGACTGTCTCTTTATGTCATGTGTTCAGCGCTGCATGCGTCTGGTAGTGCTATACAAATGCTAATAATAATAATAATAATCAATCATAAAAGATGGAACATTACATTATAAATTAAATATTTCAAGCAGAATTCTCATGCTACACTAGCAGAACAAAGTGTCACCCAGTAGTTTAGCATCAGTTTGTTTTGCTTCATTGCTTTTTATACAGTCTGACCTCCAATGAAGCTATGAACATGGGCTAGTATAGTCAGCATAACAAAAAATAATTTTAAGAGTGATCAGTTAGGCATATGAGCATCAAGACGCAACACTAGTCTGTAGGTGAGATTCACTGGCTGCAAGCATAAGATAATATGGTTAAGAAACAAGAACAGGTAGGTTCAGTCTACAGGACCAAGAACTTGTTAACCCCTGCCCCTCTCCCCACAAATACCAGGACATATTAGTTTGTGGAGCATGCACAGTTACAATCTTTTTGAGGTGTAATTGGAAACATATATTATATACTGATTACAGAAATACTACCATGTTTTGGTATTAGACAATGTAGTGTCTGGAAAGTAATTGTGTTCCTTTTATCTATAGACCCAAAGTCATAATGCCCAAATAATGACAGAACTAACTCCACATCCAAAAGTATTATAAAAATAGATTGCTTATTTATTTATTGCAGCAAAAACAGTGAAATAGAAGCAAGAATAATTACACAAATGGTTTTTATCTTTATTCAACCAGAAGCAGATGCACACAGATCCTTAAAATAGGCTTCTATTTCAGTTAGCTATAATAATTGCAGAGCAGCAACACAGGCAACTAGACAACCTGAGCAGGTATGTCAAACAACATCCAGAAGGTGTCAGGGTGTTCGTCAGGCAGGTCAGTCAGACAGACAAACTGAGACAGCACTTCAGATCCAATGGAAGCAGAAACAACAACCAACCACTTTTCCCAACAGGAACTTCCTTTATACCGAAATTGCAGGCTGCAGCTGAGTTGGTGCCATGCACTCTTGGCCTTGTTGCCAATGCACAACAAACTGTGTTTCTCTAAGATGTTGTGGCTTGAAGGATCACAATATTATCCCATTGGCACCATGTTGAAAGGGCACCATAGCCATGAGGTCATTATTCATGTAAACAAGGTGAGTTTCTTGGATGGAGATGAGCCTAAAAGTCGGCAACCACTAGATTGTGAATTCCCCTTTGTGGTGATATTTTTTATTTTCCGCATCCACCTTATTAATATTTTGCAATGTCCTTGCAGATTGCACGCAAGTTTGAGGTCCAACAAGCAACAGGCCTTTGCAGTGAAAGATGAAGTTAGCCAAAAAATTTATTTTAATGTCAGGTTAGTAGAGCTGGAAGGTGCCAGGTATTATAATACTATATAACTGTGTTATATAGTGGTACGTAGTGTTGCATATAGTGCCTTTTGCTCCTATGAGCTCATGAATGCACAAACCCAAAAGTTAGCAGTCAAAGATGTGAACATGTAGACGTATAATAATAGGAGGTTAGAAACATGGAAAAAGATGTCATCTTCCCATTGTACAAAGCCTTTGGGGGTCAATATTCAAAGCAATTAACCCAGCCAGAAACAGCTCCTGGCTAGTTAAATTGCTTGTTCAGAGCTATTCACTGCTATTCAGCAACACTTGGTTAGTTCTGCCAAATATCACCACAGGCCGCTAAATTTAAAGCTGGTTATTTTGTAGGAGGTCCAAGGGCGGAGTCGGCACTTATGTGGTTAAGTGCTGATATTCAGCACTTAACTGCCTAAGTTTAGCTGTTAAATTGGATCATATAAAAGTCAGTCCTATCTTTATTCAGTGTCACTTTTGCAGTTAAATGTTGAATAATGGGCTTAACTGCATAAGAGATAGCCAGTTGCATAAACCCAGATATTCAATGATAGTGCCTAGACATGGCCTGGCAATGAATATCCAGGAATAATGCCACTGCTGGCTAAAACAATGCTGAGCACTGCTGGCTGAATATCTGCCCCTTTGGGTATAAATTTTGGCTTTAAGACATCCAAGTACTGGAGGGAAAGCAAACACTAACTCAGTTAATAAATTAGTGTATGTATAACTGTGTATTTAATCCAGCCCTTAAACAAGAGAATGGGATAGTCAAGCACACCCTTCAAGTTGTTCCTCAGTGTGCCACCCAGTAGCGTAGTGGCACATTGAGGATGCTTCACTTGGAATCCATGCGACAACAGAAGAAACCAATCTCTGCAGGAAAACATAACATCAAAATGGACAGCGAAGATGACTAAAAAAATAGACGAAGCTCCAGATAAAAATGACTATTTATTGATTGATAATTAAGACTCAACACAGCTGTGTTTTGGCCTACAAGGCCTGCATCAGGAGTCTCTTGTATCCAATAAATCCACTTGTTATCTTCGTATTCCAAAAAATGATTCTGGAATGGAGCTGTAGTGTCTCATGCGCAAAAATAGAATAGAACTTATATTAGCTTTCTAACCTCGAGAGTGAACCTGAATTAGCTTTCTCGAGGTTAGAAAGCTAATATAAACTCTGTTCTATTTTGGCGCATGAGAAGCTACAGCTCCATTCCAGAATCATTTTTTGGAATATAAAGGTCATTTGGAATCCAGCCATTCTCAGATATGATGTACCCCATGTACTTAACCTCACAGAAGGTATTAGTACCCATCCTTGCTTTTAGGCTCCCCAACTATGGTCTTGTTAAATCGAGTTGGATTGAATCTCTGTCACGGTCTCAGGCTCTAAACAAACAGTCATGGACTCTGGAACAACGTGAGCCCTTGGCCTACTGTCGTCGAGCGGCAGCAGGAGGCAAAACCCCCAACCAGGACAGGACTAACAAGCAAGAATGGAGCTGAAGCTGTAGGCAGGCAGTGCTGAAACAGACAGGACTGAAACAACAGGACTGGAGCTGAAGTTGTAGGCAGGCAAGGCTGGAGCAGACAAGACTGGAACAGCAGGACTGGAGCTGAAGCTGAAGACAGGCAATGCTATAACAGACAGGACTGGAACAGCAGGACTGGAGCTGAAGCTGTAGACAGGCAATGCTGGAACAGACAGGACTGGAGCTGAAGCTATAGGCAGGCAATGCTGGAACAGAGAAGACTGGAACAACAGGACTGGAGCTAAAGCTGAAGGTAGAGGGGACTAGAGCAAGCAAGACTGACTAGGCAGAACACAAAGCTGACCCACACAGACAAACAACAGAACTAAGGCTGAAGGCTGACCCTAGCACACAAACAAACAGAGAAGAACAGAAGCAGAAGTGCACACAGGCACCCTAAACAAGAAATCAAGACAGAAGTGCCCACGGGCACACAGACTATGAACAAGGCAGAAGTGCTTTGCTGCACACGGACTAACCTGGAGACCTTTGGCATTGCAAAGGCCCTGAATGAAAGTCGACCACTTCCTTATAAAGGCCCTCACTAATGATGTCACAACTACAGGACAGAGGCAGGAAACACACTGAACACCAAAGTGAGGCTTGAAACACACAGGAAGTGGAAACACTACAGGAAAGAAACAACAATGCAAGGTGAAAGAACAGACAGGAGCCAGCTCAGAAGCTGACCATTGGGAAATAAGGTGAGTCAAAGAGGGGTCACGACCACAGTTGTGACAATCTGTTCTAAATACTCCTTCACATACCTCCCCCTAACTAGGGTTACCATATGGCTCCAGAAAAAGGAGGACGGATTGAGCCAGCCGGGTTTTACTTCCATTGCTTTAAGCAATGGAAGTAAAACCCGGCTGGCTCAATCCGTCCTCCTTTTTCTGGAGCCATATGGTAACCCTACCCCTAACCTCGATCTTCCTAAGCTGAATTCCTGCCTCTGTCAGGGCCATCTTTTGAAAAAGGAAGTCTACATTCTGGTGATCCCTTTCCTGCCCTGTGTTGTGTTGCATAGTTGAAGGACTGGAAGCTCAGGAACTACCACATTGCACTGGCATTGGTTTCTTCATTCTTGGCTATTCATTTCAGAGACTGGTGTCCATTATCAGGGTAAACATGCACCCCAGGAGGTCATTTTGAAATGTCTCTGGTGTCCATTTTATCACCAATGCCTCCTCAGCCACTGAAGTTTCTGTGGGCACTTTTGACCATCCTTCTCCAAGTCAGAACAGCTCCTAGACCTACTTCTGAGACATCCGTCTGAAGTCATGGCTTATCAGAACCAGTTCTGAGCAAAGATCCTCTTTAACCCTTGGAAGTTTTCCTCTTACTCTTTCAACCAGGAATTCTTCTCTGGTGCTCTCTTCTACAGGAGAAAGGTTCATAGTTCTGCCTTCTTTACAAAGTTTGGAATGAAGCATTGACAGTAGACAACAGGTCCTAAGAAGGATGATACCTGTTTCTTTGACCAAGAAACAAGCACTCACATAATGATGTCTACCTTCCACATCTGTTGATAGACTTGCTCCTTTCCTATGGGATAATCCTTGCACTGGACCTCTTATCCTCCCAGAAAGCAATTCCTTGGATTAGCAGTCAAGCCAGCTTTTCACAGACTTGTAAGGACAACTTTTATTTCTTTTAAATGGGTCTCCCATTCAGCATTGTAGGTTACAATGTCATCAAGATAAGATGCTGTATAGCTACAATGAGGCCACAGAAGGCAGTCTACCTAGCTCTGTGAAGTCCAAATGGCAGTATGGAAAAATAGATCCCAGATCTAACAAAAATGTATTGGCAAGTGCTCCTTGCCCCAGCAACAAAAGATAAAACAGTTGTCTCTTTTTTTGCTGGGGTAAGGATCACTTGCCAATACATTTTTGTTAGATCCAATATAGAGAAAAACTGGGCTGAACTCAGCCTTTCAAATAATTCATCAGCATAAAGCTTGGAAACTTCATTAACTTTTCTGATATCAGTGCGGAAGTAGAGACTTCTATCTTGACTAGAGACTTACAATAGGAGATGACCAGTTACTGCTGAACTCTTTAGTCATGCTAAGTTTAAGCATCTCCCTCACTTCTGAAGCTATGGCATGTCGCCAGACATTCACAATTCAGTACGTTCACTGTCAAATGACAACTCCAGCATTTTTGACAAAACCATCTCCTCCTTTTCACCCTTCAACCCTCGACCAACCAACCCAGGCCTCTTTCTCCTCCTTTCCAGACATCTCCGAGGAGGAAACCGCTCGCCTTCTTTCCTGCTCGAAAAGTACCACCTGTTCCTCTGATCCCATCCCCACCAACTTACTTAACACCATCTCTCATACTGTCACCCCCTCCATCTGTCATATCCTCAACCTCTCTCTCTCCACTGCAACTGTCCCTGACACCTTCAAGCACGCCGTAGTCACACCTCTCCTTAAAAAACCATCACTTGACCCTACCTGTCCCTCCAACTACTGCCCCATTTCCCTCCTACCCTTCCTCTCCAAAATACTTGAGTATGACGTTCACAGCCGCTGCCTTGATTTTCTCTCCTCTCATGCCATCCTCGATCCACTTCAATCCGGTTTTCACCCTCTAAACGACAGAAACAGCACTCTCTAAAGTCTGTAATGACCTGTTCCTTGCCAAATCCAGAGGCCACTACTCCATCCTCATCCTCCTCGATCTATCCGCCGCTTTTGACACTGTCAATCATGATCTACTCCTTGCCACACTGTCCTCATTCGGGTTCCAGGGCTCTGTCCTCTCCTGGTTCTCCTCCTATCTCTCCCACCGCACCTTCAGAGTTCACTCCCATGGATCCTCCTCCACCCCCATTCCGCTATCTGTTGGTGTTCCCCAGGGATCTGTCCTTGGACCCCTTCTCTTCTCAATCTACACCTCTTCCCTGGGCTCCCTCATCTCATCTCATGGCTTCCAGTATCATCTCTAGGCGGACGACACCCAGCTGTATCTCTCCACACCAGACATCACCGCAGAGACCCAGGCAAAGGTATCGGCCTGCTTAACCGACATTGCTATATGGATGTCCAACCGCCACCTGAAACTGAACATGTCCAAGACTGAGCTCATCGTCTTTCCACCAAAACCCACTTCTCCTCTTCCTCCACTTTCTATCTCAGTGGATAACACCCTCATCCTCCCCGTCTCATCTGCCCGCAACCTCGGAGTCATCTTCGACTCCTCCCTCTCCTTCTCGGCACACATCCAGCAGATAGCCAAGACCTGTCGCTTCTTCCTCTTCAACATCAGCAAAATTCGCCCTTTCCTCTCTGAACACACCACCTGAACTCTCGTCCACGCTCTCATTACCTCCCGACTTGACTACTGCAACTTACTCCTCACCGGACTCCCACTTAGCCATCTATCCCCCCTTCAATCTGTTCAGAACTCTGCTGCACGTCTTATATTCCGCCAGAACCGATATACTCATATCACCCCTCTTCTCAGGTCACTTCACTGGCTTCCAATCCGATACCGCATTCAGTTCAAGCTCCTCCTTCTTACCTACAAATGTACTCAATCTGCTGCCCCTCACTACCTCTCTACCCTCATCTCCCCTTATGTTCCCACCCGAAACCTCCGTTCACAGGACAAATCCCTCCTCTCAGTACCCTTCTCCACCACTGCCAACTCCAGGCTCCGCCCATTCTGCCTCGCCTCACCCTATGCCTGGAACAACCTTCCTAAGCCCCTACGTCAAGCCCCCTCCCTGCCCATCTTCAAGTCTCTGCTTAAAGCCCACCTCTTCAATGCTGCCTTCGGCACCTAACTCTTACCTTCATGATATCCGGACTGCCCCAAATTGACTGCCCCCATCGTATCGTCTACTCACTTGTCCTTTAGATTGTAAGCTCTTTGAGCAGGGCCTGTCCTTTTATGTTAAATTGTACAGCGCTGTGTAACCCTAGTAGCACTTTAGAAATGTTAAGTAGTAGTAGTAGTATCATAACAAGCTAGATGAGTTTTTCCAAGAATATTGAAGAAGGCATCAAATTTTGATTCACCAGTTGTTCTAAAATGGCCTTCTATGTAGCCAATAGCTGGTCCATGAATGAGACCTCTAGTGGCTTAGGGATCACTGGAACTTCAGTCTAATATCCTCCCCCGGACTACATCAGACATAGCAGTAACCCACTTCTTCAAGAGGTTCACATGGAAGATCTGGGCCTTTTTCTGTTTGTATGATTGGACCACTTTGTAGTTCATAGGCCCTATCATCTCAATGACCCCATAAGGGCCTTGCCACTGATACAGTAGCTTACTGACTGGCAATGATAACACTAACAGAATTTGATCTCCTAGAAAGAAGACTTATGGAACCGTGGAACAATTATATTTCTGGGCTTGGGTGGCTTGATCTTTTCCCATACACAGCCTGGTGGCTTCTCCAGCTTTTCTCAGCCATTCAGGCATAAGCCAGTTTATGTCCCAGGTTCTTCTCTTTTTCCCAAGTCTTCTATACTTCATCTACATCTAGGACTCTCTTGAGTCACTTCCCATAAAGCAACTCCAATAGAGAGAAACCTGTCAAGCTCTGGGGAGCCTCTCAGATAGCAAACAGTATTTAAAACAAATAGGAATCCCATTTCTTGCTATTCTCAGTGACAAACTTCTTCAACATCTGTTTAAAGATTTTATTTAAGTGACCAATAACCCATCCATCTGTTTCCTTCACCCGGTAGAGTAGGAAAATGTCAACCACGTATGATAGTAGGGTGATTCGGACTCCAGGGGTAAATTACCTAGTGTGCTGAGATAGATATTGTATGAAGCTGAGGAAAGTAGTGAGCCCTGGGGCACCCCAAAGCCTTGGTTACATTTCAGTGAGCTTTCCGATTGCTTCTTGATGCTGTAGGATCTGTTTTTTAGGAATTCTTCAAACCAGCTACTACTACTACTACTACTATTTAGCATTTCTATAGCGCTACAAGGCGTACATAGCGCTGCACAAACATAGAAGAAAGACAGTCCCTGCTCAAAGAGCTTACAATCTAATAGACAAGAAATAAAGTAAGCAAATCAAATCAATTAATGAGGCGAGGAGGGTAGGTGGAGGCGAGTGGTTACAAGTGGTTACGAGTCAAAAGCAATGTTAAAGAGGTGGGCTTTCAGTCTAGATTTAAAGGTGGCCAAGGATGGGGCAAAACATAGGATTTTCCTGTAAGAATACTGAAGCTTGATATACTGCTAACACTGCCTTCACGTTTTCTTTATAATCTGAACCAGCATGTGCAGATTTTAATATGGCTTATTCCTTAGTGCTTAATTACGTGCTTGCTTTATAAGCTATACCATTTCATACTGCTCACCTGATAGCATCACTAATGAGGGATTCTGCCAAAAATTACTGTCAGCCATCGCCTAGAGCATCTTGCTTGGGAAACTACTTATGAGGCTTTTTAAAAGCCCAATTTTGCATACTGTATCTAATTAGAAAATGGGCCGTCTATACCAGCATATTTAGAATTCATTTAGTATTTTACAAAAGTTTGCTCAACATGAAACCTTTTGTAAGATATGTACAAAGAAATGGAGAAACAAGTAACTTGCAGCATGTCCACCAGGAATAACTATTTCACAAAGGAACACACAAATGGTGATTTGAACCTGTAAAATGCTGGATTTTACTGAACCAGGCATACAGAAAGAGCCACTAAGGAGCTAAGCTAAAAAAAATAAAAAATAAACAACAACAACAAAAAAAAATTAGATATGTGCTGGACACTAAGGATTAATAGCACCACAACAGAAGCATTAGCATTGTTAAATTTCTCGTCTGACTTACGTCTTGAATTACACTATGGTTTCCTCTCCACTACTCAACACTACTCTGGTAATTCCTATGTCAGAGAGCTTGGACATTAGAGTGGGGTAATGCACTGTATCGAAGGCAGCCAAAATATCACATTGAAGGAGTACTGCTGGTGTTCCTTGGCTCAGCCAATGCCTGATCTTGGTGGTGAGTACAAGGAGCATTGATTCTGTACTGTGGTTTGGCCTGAATCCATGCTGTGATTTGTATAGGACGTTGAAAGTTTCAATGTGTTTTTGGAGTTGATCTTGAACAGTGAGTTCCAGCAGTTTTGCCATCCAGAGGATGCTAGCTACTGGGCAATAGTTCTTGGCTTTAGTTGGGTCTGCGGGTGTGGATTTCAGCAGTAGAGTGATGAAGATGTCTGTCTGTTAATAAGACCGGGTAGTAGCCTTGTTGGAAGTTGGTATTAATAAATTCATGAGGCAGATCAATATGTCCTGTGGTATGCCTGACAGCAGGTAGGAGGGACAGGTGTCCAGACTGGATGACTTCTGTGAGATCCTGTGAAGGAGCCTTTTCACTGTCATAGAGGTGGCCTTTTTGAAGGTATTCCAGATTCTGTCAGTTGGAACGTTGGAGGGGGTCTCAGGGTATTTGGAGGTGACTGGTTTGTTGAGGGTCTGGTGAGGTCTTAGTCTGATTTTCTTAACCTTGTCTTGGAAAAATTGTGTAAGTTCCTCTGCCTTTCGTTCTTAAAGCCAATATGGTCAGGATTTAGACATGGTTATAGTACTGAAACTGTTCTGGGAACTTTAACCACAGAAGCTCAGAATCTTTTATGCAGAGGTCGTCAGGTAATTTTGTTACAATTTGATTTATCTAATGCTTTTAAGCTGGTAAATCATAAATTTCTTCTGGAAATATTAGACAACATTTGTATCACAGGAAATGTTTTGAATTGATTTAAGGGCTTTCTGCAGTGCAAATCTTAAAGGATAAGATTCATGGATAAAATATTTAAGCCTCAGTCGCTGAATTGTGGAGTTCTGCAGGGGACTTCTTTGTCTCCAATTTTTTTCAACGTACTTATGAGCACTTTGGGAAAAGCCTTATCAAAACTACCTGCTGTATACTACACATATGCTGATGACATTACAATACTTATATCCAGGGCTTTTTTTGAGGGGGTACTTGGGGGTACTGAGTACTGGCACCTTTTCCATTGCTAAAATTGACTCATGGACCCCAAGTTTTAATGAAAGAGCTCAGGCTCTACACACCAATTCTGCCTTGTCATAGATTCAGTGACTGGTTGCAGGGGGCCTGGCTATTGTGAGGTGGGTCCCTCAGTGATCACCCCACCCCTGAAGGGTGGCCTAGCATTTGAGTACCAGCGCCTTTTTTTGCTAGAAAAAATGCACTGCTTATATCTGTTAATCAAGGGAATCTTACTGCTTTAGTTCAGGAATGTGTTGCAACTGTAGAGCTATTAATCATTTGTTAAAGATAAATGTAGACAAAACTAAAATGCTTCGATTTGGTCATTCAAGAGAAAATTCTGTAAGAGAAAAAATAATACTAAAAGATAAGACCACTGAATTTGAACTCTTGAAAGTCTTAGTTGTAATTCTGGATCCCTTTTTATCTTTGGAATATCATATAAACACACTAGCAAAAATGTTTTTTTTGGAAGCTTTGTTCACTGAGACATCAGAATATTCTCTCTTCAGACTGATAATTAAAACGATGATATAGTCACAGCTGGATTATTGTAATGTCTTGTACTCTGGCTGTACAAAAACAATACTAAAACATCGTTCCTGCAAGATTAGTTTACTTAGTTAGGAAATTTGATCATGTATCCCCTCTTCTAATTAGCTTATATGCATTGAATTTAAATTTGTTTGCTTGTTCATAGAATTTGTTCTGGATCTTCTCTGTTATATATTTATCAACTTACAAATAGACATTCTAACTACAGAATGTCTGATCTTAGGAATCAACTTATTCTGAACTTTCTTTCTGCAAAAAATATAAGATATAAACAATTATTTGCATCAACTTTTTTGTATCAGGCTATAAAGTCTTGGAATACATTACCTTTTCTTATTAGATCTGAATAAAATTATATGATCTTTTGTTGAGAGTTAAAAACCTTTTCATTTTTTAAGTATTTTAAAAGATAATCTCACTGAGAACTGTAATTATTCCCAGAACTGACTGGTTAAAATCTTTTGTAAATCTGCACTGAACCAAAATTTGGTAGTTGCGGTACAGAACCATCTGTATTATATTATATTCAGTGTGCTTACCACTGTTGGGGTGTTCACATCACTCAACAGTACCACTTCTGGATATCAGGTGGTATAATTAAGGATGATGAGATGCACATTGGGAAGAATAATCTGAATCATAGTTACTCGATGCTAGGGTCCACCTTAGGAGTCAGCACTCAAGAAAAAGATCTAGGTGTCATTGTAGACAATATGCTGAAATCTTCTGCCCAGTGTGCCACAGCAGCCAAAAAAGCAAACAGGATGTTAGGAATTATTAGAAAAGGGATGCAAAATAAGACCAAGAATATTATAATGCCTCTGTATCGTTCTATGGTACGATCTCACCTTCAGTATTACGTTCAATTCTGGTCGCCGTATTTCAAAAATGATATGGCGGACTTAGAAAAGGTTAAAAGAAGAGTGACCAAAATGATAAAGGGGATGGAACTTGTCTGACTGATGGTGAGCCCTTGGGTCGCAGCCAGGTTGACACTACCTAGCCAACCACAGGGCTGGCTAGGCCCCAACTGGCTGAGGGTGAGACACCTGGGCAAGCCTGGACTGAAGAGAAGGCTGGAGCTTGTAGACAGGGGATATACTGGAACTAGAACCAGGAGTAGAAGCATTAACAGGACTGGAAGCTGAAGCAGTTCTTGGAACTGAAGCTTGTGCTGAGAACTACTGCAATGCTGGAGCTGAAGCTTGAGCTGAGAGCTGGAACCACGGCTGAAAACTGAAAGACAGGACTGGAGCTTGGAAGCAGAATCAAGACTGGAACTTGGAAGCAGAAGCAGGACTGGAGCTTGGAAGCAGAAACAAAGGTAGAAACAGGAGACAAACCGGAACAAGGCTGCAACACACACTAGACAACTCTAGGAGACCTATTACAAAGGCACTGACTACTGCTGTTTGAAAAACTGCTTTTGTTACACATCACATCAATTTGCTGAGGCTCATTATGGTCTGAGATTGTGAAGGGATCTTGAAGTATTTTATTTGTTAAAGGAGTAGAGGAGTGGAGTAGCCTAGTGGTGAGAGTAGCTAGCTCATAACCAGAAGAGGCAGCGTTCAAATCCCTCTTCTTCAACTGAGACTCCTTGTGGCATTAAGCCACTTCAACCTCCATTGCCTCAAGTACAACTTATATTGTGAGCCCACTTGGGCAGAGAAATATCTATGTTACCTGAATTGTAACTGGCCTTAAGATCCGATATGGAAAAGGTGATGAAGAAAGCAAATACAATGTTAGATATTATTAGGAAAGGAATGGAAAACAAAAATGAGGATGTTATAATGCCCTTGTATTGCTCTATGGTGTGACCGCACCTCAAATACTGTGTGCAATTCTGGTCACTGTATCTCAAAAAAGATAAAGTGGAATTAGAAAAGGTACAGAGAAGGGCGATGAAAATGATAAAGGGGATGGGACGACTTCCCTATGAGGAAAGGCTAAAGTGATTAGGACTCTTTAGCTTGGACAAAAGATGACTGAGGGGAGATATGATAAGGGTCTATAAAATAATGAGTGGAGTGGAATGGCTAGACGTGAATTGCTTGTTTACTCTTTCCAAAAATACTAGAACTAGGGGGCACGCAATGAAGCTACAAAGTGGTAAATTTAAAACAAATCAGAGAAAATATGTCTTTACTCGATGTGTATTTAAACTCTGGAATTTGTTGTCAGAGAATGTGGTAAAAGCGGTTAGCTTAGCGGGGTTTAAAAAGGTTTTGATATCTTTCTAAAAGAAAAGTCCTTAAGCAATTATTAAGATGGACTTGGGAAAATCCACTGCTTATTTATAGGATAAGCAGCTTAAAATGTATTGTACTGTTTTGGGAACTTGCCAGGTACTTGTGACCTGGATTAACCACTGTCGGAAATAGGTACTGGGCTTGATGGACCCTTTGGTAAGTTCCAGTATGGCACAGTTTATGTTCTTATGTTCTTACAATCCAAGTCACACACAAATTATACCTAAAAATAAAGTGTGGTAGGCAGGAAAAGTGCAGCCTGAGTACAAAATATAACAAAATAAAACATATTATATATGTTATTATATGTTATATTTTGTTTTCTTTTAGACCCCTGAGGAAGGCCTTTTCGGCCGAAACACCTGTGTAGGGTCCCAATAAAACTTCTTATGGTGCTCTTACCACCTGTGGTTTCAGTCTGGTCTTTTTTGGGTTTCTTCCGCTTTTCTTGTTGTATTGATTTGATTAACCATTGTACAATAATGTACAAATTAAAGTATAAAGGAGAAACTCACATAAAATACAAAGCAACAGGAGACAAAGATATGTGTTTAACAAAGAAACAAGAAACATAAGGGCACCCAATACCAATATAGCATTTATCAACATAAGGGTCAATTCTATAATTTGGCACCAAGAAGTAAGTGCACCAAGAAGGGAGCACATTCAACATTTTTGCCCCTTGAAATGGGAATGAATGCTCTCAAAAAAAGACTTTAAACATATATCTTAAGCGTAAGGTAACCTATTTGTAGAGCACGAGAAAAGTAGGTGTTAGCATCTAGAAGATGGAACTGCAAGTAGTTCCACAAGACTTGCTGAGTTCTGACCATAAAGTGATTTCAAAACCAAACAAGCCATTTTAAATCTAATATGCTGTTGAACTTGTCAACCAGTGAAGATCTTTAATAAGTGGAGCAACAGTATCAAGTTGTCCTCTACAAACAAAAAGAATCTTGCATCTGTATTTTGTAATAATTGTAGCTGTTTCTGCAATTTTATTGAAATATTACAGTACAAAAAATGCATAATCCAGTTGCAGAAGAATCACCTGTACCAGAATCCTGAAATTGCTCACCTGACCTTAGTCTGTATTCTATAGTGTGCAATTGCAAGGGGGCATGGACTGGGGAGGGCCATGGGCAGGTCTGGGATGTGCCAGGACTTGTGCCCACAAGTTACAGCAACGATTCCCAAACCTGTCCTAGGGGAACCGCAGCCAGTGAGGTTCTCAGGATATCCACAATGAATATGCATGTGCATTCAATGGAGGCAGTATATGCAAATCGATCTTATGAACATTTATTGTAGATATCCTGGACAGGTTTGGGAATTACTGTGTTATAGAATACATGTAGATACACATCTAACTGCTACAGTTAAGCACTGACATAAGTTTAAGTGCATCAATGTGGATTTATGCAACTATTTTATAACAGCAGTTCTGCATGGAATTGTCCTTATAGAATTGATGTTTAGCATCCAAATCTTTGGCGCCTAACTTTTGGTGACCTTTCTTGAATTTACCCCTAAATGTATAATGCAGTTTTTCTAGTATTTGCTGTAAGGCTTAGAACTTTCAAATCACACAATAATCATAAAAGTTGCTTTATGTCAGTGATTTGTTTTTCAGTAAACTATTCAAGAGGTATTATCAGATGAGATCTTAAGTCAGGAGTGGAGAATACAGGACAGAAAGATTAGCAAGGAACTTGGAAAGTTCATCACTAGAAGCAGAAGTGAGGAGAGGAGGAGTGTGATAAATCACAGCAATTAATAGGAGGCATCAGAAGTAAGATGAAGAACCCAAGCATCAAAATGGGAGAGGGAGACAAGAGATGAGGGAGGAATAAAGGGAGTTGGAATAAAGAAATGTCCCCTCCCCCACATACAAACACACTTGGAAGGTCTATTATAGAAGATAAAATTGAAGGTGAGAGGGGATGCTTCAGGTGCCTGGTCTGAGTCAGGTTTCTGTGAGACAAATTAGTTGCAGACCTGACTTCCAGCCGAGCCATTCTGCCTGGACATGATTTCACTAAAAGGAGCATGCAGGACGTGAGGGGGTAGAAAGAGCAGGGCAGGCAACTCGGTGGTGCCGGAGACTGGCGCTGGACAAGGCTTCAGCTTGCAGGGGTTGGGGACCCCCGCCAGCAAAACCAGGGGCCCAGAGGTAATTTTGGGGGGGGGGGGCCCAGACCCCTGTGGCCCAACCTAGCTACACCAATGGCTCCATTAGGTGAAAGGCTAGATGCAGCCAGGTTCTGCACTTTTATTTACACAGACGATGTCACAATCTATATCCCTTTGGTCTTCCAGAAATTGTCCCTAAGATTAGGCTTGGTATGGATTTGTTGGCATTTCAGTTTAAGTTAAATAGAGATAAGACTAAAGGCCCTGTTTACTAAGCCGCACTAAGGGTGCACTAGCATTTTTAGCACACGCTAAATGCGAAGTCACCCATATGAACATATGGGCAACTCTAGCGTTTATACTTGCTAACTTTAGCATGCACTAAAAATGCTAGCGTGGCTTAGTAAACAGGGCCCTAAATTTCTTGTAGTAACCAACCCCTTTGACCGTACTGCATATAATAATTTTACTATTGACAATGTGTCTTATCCTCTAGACTCTACGTTTAGGGTACTGGGTGTATTAATTGACAGTCACCTCAAGTTTGAGCCTCAGGTTTCATCAGTAGTGAAAAAATCCTTCAGGTCTCTTTGGAAGCTGAGGAGAATCAGCTTATATTTCTCACCAGACATCTTTAGACTTCTAGTTCAATCCTTGGTTTTAACTCAGTTCGATTACTGCAATTCAATCTATGCTGGATGTAAGATGCTGGATGTAAGAAGGGTGTCCTAAAAAGGCTACAGACATCTCAAAATATTGCAGCTAGGCTTCCTCTCAAGATATCGCATTTTGATAGAGCCACTCCATTATTATGCAAGCTGCACTGGTTGCCCATTAAAGCCAGGATTATTTTTAAATTATGAGTTTTTGTCTTTAAAATATTATATGGCATGACACCAGATTATATGCAGCCCTTAATAACCATTCCCCTATGCAATATAACCTCTGGTTCCAGGGACTACCTTAGATTTTATCTTCCAGATTGCAAGAGAATGCATTATAAGTCAGTTCACTCTGCTGACTTTAGATACTTGGGTGCTAAGTGGTGGAATTCACTGCCAATGGCAATCAAGGGTCAGTTTGATTATTTGGTATTTCATAAAAGACTAAAAACTCTCCTCTTTGAGAGGTTTCTACCCATTGATGGAGCATTGTACATTGCAACTGGTCATCAATGGTCTATATTTGATATTTTGTTTATGGCTTTGTAAACCTTAACGGTTTCTGCTTTGTTAATTGCCGATCTTGCGTTTAGCTATAAATATGGAACTGCTGTAACTCTTTCTCTCTTTGAACCTAGGCAGTCACCTAGTGTTAGCTAATGGTTGGAGAAGCCCGTCTTGTGCCTCTGGAAAGAAATATGCAGCATATGGAGCGCAAAACCCTAAGAAAGCATCAGTTGCACTCTCTTGAGAATTAAACAAACTAAAAAATCCGGTTCCTAGCTACTAAAAGAGCAAAGAAGGTCTCCTGCTTTCAGCTCTCATGTGTCCCTTCTTCTTCCTGGCGGAGACTCTGTCTTCAGGCTGACAAACAGCCCCGTACGAGCTTTCATGGAAGGAGCAGCAAGCAACAAGCATAGGCTCCTGAGCACCACTGTTATAGGAAGGACCCAAGATGGCGCTTGCAAGCTGACGTACATCGTGAGTGCTCCTGAACTTCAAGTTTGTGCTGGTTGTTTGGTGCGTCCCCAGGAGATGGGGAAAAGAAAGGGAAAAATCGGCACCCCAGCCCCCTCGGGTCCGATTGGAAATTTCCCCCCCACACGCCAACCTACCTTGGAGCAATATGGAGTCCTGATGTCGGGCACTCCAGCGAATACTTCAGGGGAAATCAGGCAAATAGCCACGAGCAGCAGTACGGAGGGAGCTACCTTGAGTCCTCCCCCGCAAGGCATGACCCCGCCACAACCCGGAAGCAACGGTTTGTTGGTTAACGAACACTTGGAGGCGTCCGGCGTGGGCTTACCCCTCCAGGTGCTCGGAGGAGGCCCCCTCACTGTACTTTCTGCTGGAGAGATATTGGATGGAGCGACGAGGATTACCTCAACGCCTATTCAGCCCAGAGGAAGAGTTTCCGGGGGAATTTGTGGTTCGGTAAGACCTGCCTTAGTCACATTAGACACTCTTTGGGATGCCATACAGGGGGTGAACTCATCTTTGGTGAAAATTTCTGAATCCCTTCGAGGAGAGACATTAGAACTTAAAAATAATTTGCAACAGGTGTCTAATAAAGTGGAAGAACAAAAGAGTGACTTTAAAAGATTAGAATGTGAGATGAAAACAGCTAAGGAAGTAATGTCAGCACTGATAAAAGAAAAAAATGTGACTGTAAAGAAAATGGAATCATTTGAAAATCAATTTAGAAAAAATAATCTGAGATTTCTTAACTTTCCTGTTTCAACTTTTATTTCCCCGATGGAACTCTTAAAGAAATATTTTCACAATATTCTGGGATTTACAAAAGACAATTTTCCACCGCTTGCGAAAGCATATTATATAAAAAGAAATGTGAGAACAAATGTTCAAATGCTTAGAGAGGATTTAAATGTTACCGAAATCCTAGAGACATCAGTGGAATCTGAAAGAGCAACTCTGCTTGTTTCTTTTGTTTTTGAATTAGACAAAATCAACGTTTTGAAATTATATTTTCAACATATGAAAGAAGTTTTCATGGGTGCTACGATAAATATATTTCCAGATTTTTCTAAAGAAACTCAAATGAGAAGGAAGGAGCTCTTGGTGTTTAAACCAAGAGTGGTAGCCCTAGGGGCAACCTTCTTTGTTAAATTTCCTAGTAAATGTTTGATAAGTTATGAAAATAATAATTTCCTATTCACTGACCCCAAGAAACTTCAAGAATTTGTAATAAGTAAAGAAAGGATGAGAAACCCCCCGGTAGAAGCTAACCAGAATAATGCTGCTGTCTGATTGTATTGTTGGTATGCTCTCTGCTCTAATAATAGAATGTAATTGCTGAATTTTATTTTACTTTCATCTTGGATCCATATGTTGTGGTCAAAAAGTTTTTGTAGAATTTCCTGGTGACTTGCTATATTTTTTTTCTATATGTTAAAATTCAGTTATTTCTGATAACTAATTCATGTTTGATTGTTATAAGAAAATTAATAAAGAAATTAAATATAAATAAAACCACTGTTATAGACCCTGCCCTCCTAGTCTTTCCACTTTTGTACGTCTGCTCTTTTTATATCCATATAGCCAATTAAACCTGTACATATAAAAATCTATATAGAAAGAAGAACATCCAGCTTGAGACTTATGGATCCAGCAATTTTCTCTACACAGGTAATAAATAGAAATAAAACAAAACAAAGAAAAGAAAATAAGATGATACCTTTTTTATTGGACTAAATACATTTGTTTATTAGCTTTTGAAGGTAACCCTTATGCAGAAGAAACAGTTTATCCTGACACCTTATTCTCTAGCCAGTTACAATCAACATAATGTGAAGGGAAAATAAACCCAACAAAGCTCTGAAACACTCAAAAAGAACTAGAAAGCAGAGTGAGGTTTGGGATGCACTGAGAAGCTATTGGAGCCAAGAAGCTTGATTGGAGCTCCAGAATGAGGCTTTGACATACAGTAGAGATCAAAAACTTCCATGGTAGAGATCGAGGAAGTTAGATAAAAAGGTGAAGCCAATTAAGTTAGACCCTGTTTCTCCTTCTCTGTGCAGCAAGCAAGCAAACCTACCAGCTGCTGCATCCTATACTACTACAAATCATTTCTATAGCGCTACCAGTCATATGCAACGCTTCACAATCCCACATTGTCATTCTTTATTGTTGGTGGCATTTTTATTTAAACTCACTTATATTTTCAAACATGCTGACTTGTGCAGCATACAGATGAACACAGAGGAAGTATAGTAATGGAATAACTTTTCATATGTAGAGTAGTAATTTGTTATAAATCATACTCAGTGTGTCATTTGAAGGGGCTGGTTATAGGGACACCCTGGCATGTGTTATATTTGTGCAGAGATATTTTTCTCCTGGTAAAGGGACACTGAAACAGACATCATGTTATGAGAATCAGGTGCTCAACATTCAGAGTTTCTATTTTTTTATTTATTTACTTATGACATTTATATCCCACATTAAACATGAATTAGGTTGAAACCTGGGAGCATTTATAATCTTTTTTTTATCCTGCGCTTACATCAAAAGAAAAGATGGCATGTGAGAACTTGCTTCTTTTTTTTTGTGGATTGCAGTGGTGTAATTATAAAAATGCACTTGCCTTTTCTTATTACTACTATTTCACAGAGAGGTATTATATAATGAGGGACCGGCTTTCTTCATGTGGAAGTTCTGTCCAGCGCCAGCTGGATGGTGATGGCATAAGGAAAGCAAGTCTGGTCCAGTGAAGACTAACTTAAAATAACCTGTTCCTTAGCTGGGCTCTAGTATTACCATATTGAAAATGCAACCATGCAATGCCTCTGTGGTTATGTTCCACTAATAAGTTGAGGGGCCCTTTTCCTAAGCCATGGTAGGCTCTACGCACGTGCAGCGCATGCCCAAATGAGACTACCACCAGGTCAGTGCGCCCTTGTGGTAATTTCAGATTTGGCATGCGCTCATAACATATGGATGATTTATTTATTTCCTCCTATGCACGCCTGTTCCGGCATTAATCGGCACTTGGTGCGTGCCGACTGGTCACCGCACATGTAGCGTGTGAACCTTTAACGCTAGATCAATGGGTGGTATTAAGGGTTCAGGCCAGTTTTGGGCGTTTGTGGGTTTCATTTTTACCGCAGGCCCTTTTCCCGTCCTAGGGTTTAATTTTTACTGCAGGCCCTTTTCCCGTCCTATTTTAAAAAGCCGTTTTTTGTAGATGCGGTAAAAACTGCCCCTTGTGCGCCCAATATATGCGCCTACACTACCACAGGCCACTTTTTACCGTTGCTTAGTAAAAGGGTCCCTAAATGATTAACTGGCTTTCTTGAAAACATTAGATAACTTTTGGGTGCATGACTAGGGATACAAACATACACTTATTTATTCAATATCACAATTCCTCATGTACAGCCACAAAACAATCTTTTAGGGTGGATTATTTTCAAAATGAGCTCCTTTTTATTATCGACCAGCTAGAAGAGGTAAGAGTTTTCAGTTCTGGCACAGTATAAATCATCACAAGAATAAAATAAAAGAAAATCAATGGACTGCATTAGGGGTTATAGCCCATTTAATTATATGTCAACAGATAAGAGATCTGCATGAAACCAAATATTTATTTTTATTCTTTTAACTTATAAAACCACTTGTCCCAGAAACATGCTCAAAACAAAATAATTCATTTGTACATATAAAATGTAAGCTTCTATAAATGAGATGAGGTGAAGATGTGATTCCCATGTGCTCCAATAAAAGGAGAGTTTAATTTTACTTCCATTTTAATTTCAATATATTCCATCTTTATATAACACCAGGTTTCCCGAGGCAGATTACAACAACAGTTTAAGATGAACCCACTAGCAAACAGGATATCCTCAATGAAATTTGGCCATATAGAACAGTGTAGAAAAATGAGCACAAAATACAGGGGCCCTTTTTGCTAAGCCACGTCCTTTGTGCACCAGCTACTGCATGGCACGGGCGGTAATTTCATTGTCTAAGCACGCCCACTATGCGCCCCAGAAAATGTCTGGCACACAGTGCTAATCGGGTGGTAATCAGCATTGTACGTGTGCTGACAATTACCACCCAGTTAACATATGAGACTACCGCTAGGTAAATGGGTGGTGGTAAGGTCTCAGGCCCAAAATGGAAGTGCGCCAATTTTTATTATGCTGCACGTCCATTTTCGGCTTAAAACAGGGCCTTCTTTGCAGGTGTGCTGAAAAATAGACCTACGTGTGTCCAATACACGCCAACACGCCTCTATACCAGCACAGGCCACTTTTCAGCGCACTTTAGTAAAGGGACCCCAAAGAGTTTATAACTGCTGTTTCTACCATCTACAATTATTTTAAAGCTGTTTTAGTGATATTCAAATTTTATTTCATGATATTTATATCTAGATATGGGAAGCTTTCAAATAAATTTAAAAACCTATCAAATAAGTAAAAAAAAAAAAACTTTTGTCCTCCACCTACTGCCTATCCAACTGGCACAGCTTTAGACTTTTTACAGATGGACCACACATAGGCAGACCCTTATTTTTTAATAATCTTTTTGCTATGGTTTTCAATAACGTTTGCTATTGTTAGGCGAACCAGTGTGTAGGCAATACTGCCAGCAAACTCCGCCTACTGGCTTCAGCCCAATAGGCAGTTAGGCACATCCCGTCTCCTGGTTTTATCCAACCTCCTTGGTAGAATTATTGCACAAAAATGAGGCTTGGAATGGCACAGAGAGGCGGCTACAACACAAGACTGAGGCTTGAAACGCTCGTTGGTTGACCAGTGAATATCGTCCACATAAACCCACGCACACTACAAGAAAGTAACCCGAAAACCATCTGAAAACCTCCAACTGCAAATTTTTTTCCCTTAGTCGGTCTTCAAAAAGTAGCCCAATCCAATCTGCGCCCACCTAGCAACATTGCATGCAAGCTCCGCTGATTGGCTACAAGAGACAGTGCCGAGAACTCCCGAAGGTTCTGTTGATTGGCTGCAGGCAACCAGGAAGCGGTGCTGGAAAACAGCCAGACAGGGCTAGCTCGGTGGAAGTAGTGGAATGGGCTTTTTTTTGTTTTGTTTTTGTTCTTGTATCCGCCGTCACAAGTTTTTGTTTTTGCTGCCGTATAACATTAGCAAAATTTAAAGTGAGAAAAAATGGTGGTGAATTTTTGCACTTTTTGGATGTATTCGATGTTATGATGGGTCCAGTTATCTTCTCGTACATCTGGCAACACTGACAGAAGGAAGGTGAGGGAAGCTGAGCAGATTTCACAAACTGATGGTGACCACTGGGGTGAGGATAGGATCAGACGATGGAGGCTGGTAGAGGGATGGGGGATGGCTGGCTGTGAGGGAAGGGAAGCAGGTAGGTACCTTAAGTTGAGGGAGAGAGAGGTGAGTATGCCCGGAGAGGGGGATGTGTGTGGATGGTTCAAGAGTGCAATGGGTGGATAAGCTGGGACTCGGAGACAAGAGAATGTGAGCAGAGAGTAGGATTGTCACCTGACTACGTCATAATGAACAAGTTAATGTAGTCCAGGTTTTATCGTATTGCATGCGTGGATTTGTAGTTCTGATTTTCCTAGTGAATTTCCCAAGAAAAAAAAATAAACTTATAAGAGGAGGGGGAGGAGAGTGGCCTACTAACTTATGGTTAGGTCTTTTGGGGGAGAGAAGGAATTAATTTGCCAGGTACATGAAAAGAAATGTGGGCAGCAACTACTAGAATTTGTAACAGCAAAACAATTGGTGTTGTGTTGCTGCAAAAAAAAAAAAAAAATCAGTTTAGTACAGTCTCGATCATCTGACCTTCACTAATCTGACCATCCATATCTGACAGACCCTCCCCCCACCTCTGGTGATTTCATTGCATTTTTTTCTATTAAAAATCTTTGTTTTAGAACAATTTTTGAAAATCAGGAACTCGTTGCCTGTTTATTCATTGTTTGAGGGGTTTATGCAGTGTCTTCTGTATTATCTGACTTTTATCTGTAGTAGACCAGTTCATACTAATGGGTTGCGTTCATCCACCAGTGCAGACAGAGAAAAAAGATCCAAGTGATTTGCGCCTTAAGGGTATTGTGCAGCCTGGAATGTTCAGTATTTTCTGTCTCCTAGCAGATGGTGGACGTATCGTGCAGCTTCTCTTGGTGCTGGCAGGCTCCTGTCCCAGCTCGTCTGGATGACAGTTGAGCAAGGGGTGTGCTGGTACCCGGATTATTTTAAGATGACACCCAGTGGTGCTGGGTCCCTCGTCTGTCAGCTAGGGTGACACCTAGTGATACTGGGTCCTTCCCCTTCCCTCACCCGCTTGTGGCTTCTGAGGCTTGGCTGGGTTTATGAAGTGGCATGAAGCAGAATCTCTTCTGGGATGTTGTCATGAAGGGCAAATATGTGTTCCTTGTTTCAGGTAAGCTGGGTTTATTTTTTTCTTGCTGAGGGGCTTTTGTTCCGATGTTTCCTTTAAAAAAAATAATGACAGTGGCTTTCTTTTTTCTTTGGTTATCTGATTCCCGTTTGTATCAGTTGGACTCCTGAGGCTATGCAGCATGTGTGGGTTGGTCATTGTGGCAGTTCCATGTGTGTTTGGTTTTGGCGGGCTGTTTCAGCACGTCATTCTGGGACCTGTTTGTGTTGATTCCTTCTTCCCTCAGGCTTCTGCTAACCACCATGGATGGGTATCTTTCCCTTGTTTCTGCTTCGGAGCTCTAGTGGCAGTGTTTGGTTTCACTTCTACTTTTTTGGTGGATTTGTAACTTCAGGGCTGATTTTTCCTGCCCTGGGCTTTGTTGTTTCAGATTGCCGCCTCATCACACTTCCTGGACTGGGAGGGGGGGGGGGTGACTCATGTTTTTATTACTCCCCCCCTTATTTTCCTGGTGCCTTCCTGTCCAGGGTTGTGGCATTTGCCTTCTGGGCTCACGGTTTTGGGGGTTGGTAGCCTTCTTTGGCACTTTGGTGCGAGTGCCGGCCGGATGATTGGGGCGTTTTTTGTTGACTAGCCTGTTTGCTCTTCTCCCAGTTTTGTTGGGAGCAGGCGGTTTCACGGCTGCGGGGCTCGTTTACAGTAGTTGCTGCTGTAGAAGAATACGGTGGTGCTCTTGTCGCCTGGCGGCTGCATGGCCTTCATTTTTTTTTTTTATCTATGACCTTGCTCCACTGGGTATTGGCCTCACCCAGGTGCTTGCCTAGTGATCTTGGCAGTGGCAGTTTGGCCTTGAGGGGTGAGTACATGATACTTTTTTCATTCCCTGCTGGATTTGAGCCTTAGGGGGCGAGGTTATATGGTTCTTGGCCCTCTGTTCTCGGTACCTCTCCATGTTCTCAGAGTATGTGGGCCAGGCCCTCTGTTTCTACGCCTCTGCATTTCTCTCTCTCCTGTTAGGTGCATTCCCTGTCTTATTAAGGAACTAGGCTCCTTTTGTGGATGCAGAGCATGGTGCCATTTCGGCCTGTGCAGCAGAGCTGGCTCACCCTATGCAGTGGGGTGTGACTCCCATCTCTGTAGGTTAGTCAATGCTCTGCCGCTGCATTTAAGGCACTGTTCCATCTATGCAGATGCTGCACAGATCCTTCTGTGTGCTCCCCTGCTTCATTTCTGCCTACGACGGTAGAGCACAGCTCCGGCTAGATCTGTTGAATGTGGTTTCATCTCTACAGGGTGAATGCTTTTCCATCCTTGCGCTTGGAG